>NC_141760.1:97973710-98302210 GCF_982258835.1 Parasteatoda tepidariorum
CCGTTTAAAGATTCCACTAAGCAAATAAGAATCTTTATCGAATCTGAATAACTGAAAATACTGATTAAATCTTTATCCGGCGTAAAGTTTCGATTCATTTCAAAGAAGAATTCAATTCTGCACTGTTAGCTGTTTTGTGATGTATGACTTCCCCATTTGCGTTATAATTCTGCTAAGATTCCTAAAATACATAATTTATAAAGCCTATATTTAAATAAAAATTTTCCTTTGTAAATGATTCATTTAATAAGGATGTTTTTTAAAATTAAGAGACTGAGTTTTTAAGCATTTGAATCAGAAGCGAGGGATGTGTTTGTTAAAAAAATATTTTTAAAAATACTCCAAATTTATTTTTACTATTTTTATTTTTATTTTTACAGTATTTATTTATTTTTTATTTATTTTTTTTCATATCCTTCGAGAAACATTAGTATTAAAAATCAAAATTAATTTTTGAATAATATTTTAGTAGCCTTTAATTCGGCTGCTCCACGATATTAACCTTGTAGACAGTCCAAACTGTATTCATGTTTTTTAAATATCAACAAATATTAAAATTATTTTTCAATAATCATCAATTTTAGGTATATAGCTGTTTATTATATATTTCTTTTTAAAAAAAACAGGAATTATTCAACGAAAATTTAATTTTTATAAAGATCTTCCCCAATTATTTCTTATTTTAAGAAAATATATTCAATTTGACTGTATCTCATGAAACAAAACATTACTGTTCTTTTTTGAAAAGATATGCATTATAAAATGCAGATAAAATTAATACGTAGTGATATTAATTGAGTTTGCCCTTCGTAAATACATTAAAAAGCATAATAAAACGAAAGTAAAAGAAATACGTAATATAATTAATTTTGCTCTCTGAAAATCCATATAAGGCAAAATGAAATCTGTACAGAGCATAAAGCAAAGATTAATTAAAATTTCTCTTTAAAAATCTAGATGAAAAAATATTAAAATATAAGTCAGAAGAATACTTGTTATCATTAATTAAATAAGTTTTCCGTCTTAAAATTCAAATAGGAATATAATGAAACACAAGTAAAAGAAATATGCTATAGTATTAATAAGAATACATTATAAAGTTCTCTCTTCCAAAATCCAAATAACAGGACTGTGACATATAAGTAAAAGGAAAGTGTAGTAATATAAATTAAGAAGATTCTTCTCTAAAATTACCAATGAAAGAATAGTGAAATACTTTTATGAGAAATACGTATAAAAATATAAATTATATTTGCTCTCTGAAAATCCAGAATAGTGAAATATCCAGAATAGTGAAATAGGGAAACGCTTAATATTAATTAAGATTACTCTCTGAAAATTTAGGTTACAGAGTAAGAAAATGCATGTAAAAAATGCACAATCATATCATCTATGATCTCAAAATTTAGCTAAAAGAACATCGAAATTTACGTGAAAAAATACTTAAAAACACTAATAACGATTTTTCTCAGAGAATTACATAAAGGGATTATGGCAAATTAGAATCAAGATTTAATGAAGAAACAATTAGATGTGAAAGCTGTTAAATTTAAGCTTAAATTCTAACATGTTGATTTTCGAAAAGTCTAAAAAATTATTTTACCTCTTCGCGACGTAACTTTAAGAGCCTATTATTTTAAGACATGCCGTTTTTTTTTAAAATTTACTTACGTAATTCAAGTGAAAGATTTAAAAAAAGAATTTTATATTCTCTTTCTTAATAAGAATTATAGTTTTAAAAATTTTCAATTTTTATCGGATTTTTTTATTTGAAATACTGTTTTTAAATGAATATACGTTGATGCAATTTAGGAATTTAAAATTAATTGATTGTTTTAATTTTAATAGAAAAATAATTCAATCAAGAAAAACTTGATTACTAAATTATGCATTTTTTTTGAAGTTAAAACTTGACGCTTATTTATTTATTTATTTTCCTTTTACTTTTCAAATTTCGCTTTTGTGAAAACTTTTATTAGTTAAAAATTTCGATCGCACAAAACGATTGCTTATAAAACAAATTGCCATATGATTTTTCTGATTTAAAACTTTTGCATGATTAATGTGATTATAATGACAATCACAAATTCAAAAATATTTTCTAAAAACATTCATGTCAATAGAGTGATATTTCTAAGATAATTTTTAAAAAACGCGTCTGAGCAAAACTTGATATACTAAACCAGTGTTTCTTAACCTTTTAGATGTAATGGACCCCTTTTGAAAATTTTTAAGAAGTCACGGACCGCCCCCCCCCCCTGTGAGAAAAATAATTTTAAAAAACATCAATTATTAGAAAGCATTTAATTTTATTATTTTAATAGTATACAAAATTTTTAATGTGAAGGTTGCTGCTGCTTTTCCTTCATTAATAAATTGAATTGGGGGATGGTTTTCAACAAAGCAACGTGCATATCATGTTCAACATTCAATCGATTTGGATGTTATGTTTTTATTGTCACAAGTGTGGAAAATCCCTCTTTGCAAAGATACACTGTAGCAAACGGAATTATAGCTGCCATAGCTCGCTTTACGAGCAATGGGTAGGCTTCGAAACGTTTTAAAAATTAGGAGTAGTCAGCGGAGCCCCAAAATATAACTTATGGACCCCTTAGGGGTTCATGAACCACAGGTTAAGAAACCCTGTACTAAATTAAACTCAGTGGCGTGACAACCCATTGAGGGTCAAGGCCAACTGCGCCCATCTCAGTTTTCTTGATCAGGATTCTGGGGTACAGAAGCAGTTGTTTTGGCTGGGTGGTCAACCGAACACGGAACCCCCAGTGTTTAGTCCCCAAGCATGTTTGGTACTCATTTTATCGACCCACTGAAGGGATGAAATGTTGATTCAATTTTACCAAGCCCGAGGATTGAACCCAAGACCTGTGGTACGCTACATCTCAGCCACAGGTCTAAGAAAATTTATATAAAATTAATATACCAGTTTTAAGTAGTTGTAGTTTTATAGGTTTTCATTTACGTCTCACTATAACTGCACAATGGGCTATTGGTGATGGTCTGGGAAAAGGATGATCCGAAGACATGCCATCACAATTTTGAACCTCTGTAGAGGGGATGGCACCCCCGCTTCGGTGGCCCGATGACCTGTGCGTGAAGTCGAGACTTTTACGGTAAAACAGTTTAACGAGGACTAATACCGCACACCCTCGGTCCCTTCGTAGACTGATCCAAGTGGTCACCCACCCGCACACTGACAGCAGCCAGTGATGCTTGATTTCGATGTTTTACTGGGAACCGTGTCTTAACGATCAGTTCACTGCGGAAACACACCAGATTTAAAATAATAAAATATTACTAGTATGTTTTAACCTTTCAGCTGACCCAACAGCATTAAAAGACACTTTTTATATTAAACTCAAAACTATAGCTATCATAATTCATTAACTTGAAAATTGTACTGAAAATCAAATGTACCTCGTAATTAAAAACTGCTATTAATAAAATTAAATTATTTCAATAAACTCTATTCATCCAAATTGGAATATACATACACGGTAATGATAAAAATTTAATATTAAATTTTAAGTAATTCAGGAAATAAATACACTTATAGGCTTAGTTGAAACTGAAATTCTCTTTAATAACATTCCTGCGTAAACCTGGAAGTAAATAAATCTTACAAAATTAAATTCTGTTTTATGAGATTTCGTGTAATAAAGACGTTTTAAATGCAAGAATTAAACAATGAAAATCTTTCTTTTACTATTTATTAAACAAACAACTTGAGAAATTTAATTAATTTCAGCCTGCTATCCATATTATGCGCAGAATCCAAGAAAAAGAGGGAACGCTTTTCTTCGAGAAACTGTAAATATTCTTCTCAAATCAGAAATCTCGACATTTTTATTAAGAACTTTTTAGGGATGAAAAAAGATAAATCTGTTAAAAAGTAAATGTTTACGGCAAACAAGAATCGGGATTTAATGAAGAAAAAAAAACGTTCATCAAAAGTTGTTAAATTAAGACTTAAGCTCCGATATATTGATTTTTGAAGTGCCTTAAAAATTATTTCGCAGCTTTTGACACAACTTTTTAAAAATCTATCATTTTAAAACATGCTATTTTCTTAAATATCTTAAGTAGCTCAACAGAAAGATTTAAAAAATCAATTTTAATATTTTCTGTGTTAATTAGGATTATAGTTTGGAAAAACTTTAAATATGTATCAGTTTTTTTTTAAATTTTAATTACTGTGTTAGAAATAGATTCGATGATGTAATTTGAAAATTTATAAAAAAAAAAAATTTTGTCTTCAACACAGTTTTTTGCAACTAAATCAACAGAATATTTTTAAGGTTGTTTTCAACAAAACTAAAAAATGAAATATTACATAATTTTTTTTCAATTTGAATCATTTTTATTTATTTTCATTTTTTTTTTTAAATTTTTCCTGACAAAATAAATTTGTAAAAATATGATAATTCTTAGATAGCCTTAACACATATTTTTTTTATTTATAAAAACAAAAATGAAACGATCTGTTTTTGCACCTAAGTATTTACAGAACCGTATTAGGTGTTATAAGAAAAACAATTTACGTCATAAAGATGACCATAAAATAAGCCTGTCATATGTAAAAAAATAATTGTCCTTTAGCTGTTCCCAATTGCTTTTGCATGGTATTATCTACACCTTATTAAATACAGAAATAGGAATTATAAACGAAAAAAAATAACTATAAAATACACAATTTCATTTTCTTTTAAAAAAAAAACTTGTTTTTTAGTCAAATTCTTTACAGAACTTTCCCAATTACAAATATGAAAATATATTTTTAGATTATTTAGGTGAAAATCTCGTATTTTCAGCAAAATTAATTTGTATTTTTTAAGTAGTATAAGAATACAAAATTCATTTGTAATGTACACTGAGAAAAAAGTATGGTCAAAACTACCAGAATATGATAAAATTTACCATGTTTCTGGCTCTATGGGGACACTAAAAAGCTCTATAATTTTTACTGAAGCACTCTGGTAATGATTTAGGTAAAATTAAAAATAAAATATGGTTCTATAATACGTGATAAAAATTATTAATTGTGGTAAAATTTGCTAATTTGCTCATAATACATTAGAGCATGGCATAAAACTTTTTATTCAGTTAGGTTTACTTTTCAGTTTTGTATGTTTTACTAAATGTGTTGTAATAAGAACTATAATTTTGAAAAATAGAATTTCTGGTAAGCTACTACCATATGAACGGAAAAAATACCAAATGAATGGTTTAAATACCGTATGTTTTGTTTTTTTTAACCAGAATTATGATTTTTTTCACCAGAATTATCATTAAATCTTTATTAAAATCTTAATAAATCTTTATTAAACTCGCACCATTTGGAAGGTAAATCATTAATAAAACTCAATAAATAATTTACGAATTTTTACAAGAAATTATATGATTCAAATGTTTCATCATACATTTAGCATATACTTACATTTTCAATCCAATTTTCGAAATGCAGTACGCGATCCTTTACCATGCAAATAATTATGCATTTCCCATTTACATAATTAAAGATGCGGTAATTTTAATATAAATAATAAAAATAATTTGAATAATTGCTTAAAGTTTTTAAATAAATATTTGCTTAAAATAGCAAAATAAAATCTTCAACTGTTAAAGAACATCCGTCTTTTTTTATTGGTTCTTTATGCAATAGCGAGAAATCACATCACGTGAAAGCTTGTCTGCTGAATGTACTAGACTCGAATTGCTCTGAGGTTTGGATGACATCCAAAAATAAATCTAATAATACTTTCAACCAAATCTGCAATTTGATACAATAAGATTTTGAAATGTAACATATTAGCTTGAATTTCTGGTATTTTGTTTTAACTTCCAATGTATTCTCAATTATATACTAGACAGAATAGGGGCACAAATTTTGATTAAAAGAGACATTTTCCAGGAAAAGTGAGAACTAAGTCCACGAATTTCTAAAAGTGTACATTAAGGTTAAATTTTAAAAAAAAATATTACAGGGCAAAAGCAATTATTTGCAATAGAATGCACCTCTTTCAAATTTAATTTATAAAAAAATTATAAACAAACAAATAAAATTAGAGGTTATTATATGAAATCTCTTATGAAAAAAAATCTTATTTTAAAGAAAAAAATAAACTTCAATAAAGGATAATTTTTCGTTAACCGGGTGCAGGTTAATTCAACTTCTTTTATTTATATTTAAAAAAATCACCGTCACTACAACAAAAAAAAATTTTACATTTAATTACTTCCGGCTAACTTTAAAGTACCTAATAACGAAATATTAAAACATCATCCAATTTCAGTAAGTTAATTTATCGCAAAAAAATTAAGCTAAACAAAAATGTTCTAAGGAATTCTTTTTTAATTAAAATTTGATACTGTTTACCATCCCCTGATTTGAAACTAATCTCAATCAATCTTAATTATTCAAAAGTTTCCCAGTTCTTCAATATTTTTAATTCTCTTACTGAAACAAAATTAATAATTTCCGTATAGCAGCAAAAAATTTAAATATTTAACATTTTAATTAAAGTTTAGTTATGAAAAGACAACTATATATTAGAAATTACTCAATGAAATTATAATATGAATTTTTTAATGAATAAAAAATTCCATCAAATAACTCAAATAAGTCAGATATAGTTCAATTTTAACGACATTTTTACGTAATTTATACAGACATTTTTTTTTATCGTTCTTACTTTATACACATTCTTACTTACATTCGTTCTTACATTCTTACTTTACAATACTTAATAATGCTTACTATAGTACATGGTAGAGAATATTGCATGTGATAAGGAGGGTGCCAAGTTTGAACCTGAGGTTCGTGTTTAAAACATTTTTTTTTCAGAAACAAATGTAAAAGATTCCAATGGAAACAAATGAAAAAAAAAATTTCATATTTTTATTTCGACCAAGAAAATTAATAGAAATTAAAATTCTTTTATCCCATATTACCAGCTGTCTGCCTTTTTAAATTAGTAGAATTTCAAGTATTTCGAGATTTAAGATCGAACATCAATTAAGAATTAAGATCGAGATTTAAGATCGATAAGTCAAACATCAAGGCAATATGTCAGTATAATAGACTCATATTGTTTAAGTGAGAGTGGATTTAATTTTTGTCACTTACAAGTTCGTCTGGTATTATGGGTATCGTAGTGAATTTGTAATTTTAATACTATCTCTTTATATCTATCTTTCATATTTTAATATAAGATATATACAAGAAAATGAAAAATAGAGTATTTTTTTCTTTGTTTAAAAAAGTACTTTAATCTAAATAACGTTTACTACTTAAGATTAAAATGATAATAATAATTAAATTTCATCTTAGTGACATTCCCTGAATTTCAACCTTAACAACATGCTTCGACCAGATCAAAGCTTAAAAACAGCTTTTATGCTCTCCAAAACTTCAAAAAAAAACGGTAAAAAAAGTTCATTTGAATAGAAATAACAAAAAACCGACATTCGCAATCTCATCCCTCATTCGTTTTTCTTCCATAAAGTATCCGTTACTTTTTTTTGACCATGACTAAACTTTTTCTCGACGAAAAATACTCGGTTAAGTAAGGTTCTTTTGTTATTTCATGTCTATTGAATAAGTCAAAAACAGATGCGGCCATCTTATTCAGCAACAGCTTTCCGGAAAATAGAAAGATATGACGAATACAAAAAGTTCTAGACTTCATTTAGCCAAAAAAAAGTATGAGTATTTGATGTCCTGCTTCTTTTGATGTTGCAAATAAATCTTTTTTTATATTTTTCGTTTAATATTTTGAGGCAATAGAGAGTTTTTTCTGCCTTTCCCTTTGTTAGTCGTAGCGGAAACAAACACTCCTTTTAATTTTCTTAAAAGCAGCCAATCACAAAATCAGAAATTATTCACTTTGCTGACCATAGCCATTTTTTTGCAACGCTAAGTTTATTTTACAAAAAAAGCTCAAATATTTTCTGAACAGCCTAATACTTTTAAGGCTCATTGCAATGTTCCCATTTCTTTTAAGCTAACAAAAAAAAAATCTTATTCAAGGCTTATTTAATTTTGATTGTTTGCTCACATAAATACTTTTAACATAAATAAAATTGTTGCATTTAATTGCCGTTAAAAAAGTTGAACAACCGGGTACCAGAAAGTAATTGGAGAAGTATTGAAAAATATCATTAACCAAAGAATTCAAAGAATTTTAAACGAATATGAGGGTTGCTATTTATATTTGTGGCCTAATAATGAAAAAACAAATATGTAGGATCAAAATTGGTTTTATTGTTTTTCAAAATATTCTCCATGATGATCAATACACTTTTGCATGCGTTTGAACAAATTTTCAAAGCACTTTTTCCAGTCCGATTGAGGTAACTCCAAAACATGCGTTTTGAATGCATCAACCGCTTCTTTGGGGTTCGAAAATCGTTGTCCACGTAATTTATTTTTGATGTGTGGGAATAAGAAGAAGTCATTGGGTGCCAAATCAGGGCTGTACGGCGGATGACCCATCAGTTCGATCTTTCGCTCCGTAAGAAATGCCTTTGTTTGAGTCGATGTGTGAGAGCTCGCATTGTCATGATGAAGAATGATTCGCCTGTTCTTCTGCTTTTTTCGAATTTCTCCGATGACTTCTGGCCAACAAATGGTCGTGTACCATTCAGAATTGACCGTCCTGCGTTGCTCTAACGCCACTGTTGCCACATGATCGTTAATGCCGAAGAAACATGCAATCATTTGTTTCGATGTGCTTCTTCCTCGAACAACTTTTGTTGGTTTTGCCTCGTCTTGGAAGACCCATACAGTTGATTGCTGTTTTGTTTCCGGCTCATATGCATAGATCCATGATTCGTCACCTGTGTAGATGTTATACACAGCCTTTGATGTACCTTGAACGTATTTTTCCAACATTTCCTTGCACCAATCGACACGAGCCTTTTTCTGAGCGTTTGTCAGATTATGCGGGATCCAACGCGAACAAATTTCTTTTGCGCTCAAATGTTCATGCAATATTTTATTGATGCTAGTCATACTAATGTCCAAAGACGCCTCTATCTCACGGTATGTCACATGACGATCTTGCTTTATCAGTTCACGCACAGCATCGATCTTTTCTGGCACAACAACGGATTTTGGACGACCTGCACGGGATTCGTCCTAGATCGAACATCGACCACGATTAAATTCGTTATACCAATTTTTTACAGTGCTGTAGGATAGCGCTTTATATCTGAATAAAGAATTAAGTTCATCGAAGCACTCTTGTCTTGACAATCCACGTCGAAAGTTATGAAAAATAATGGCACGAAAATGTTCACGATTCAATTCCATTTTTTGTAAGAGAAGAACTTTTCAATTTACTGTCAATAGCACAAATGAAGCTATAATGGTAAAACGTCTGCTGAATTTATGTTTAAAAATATAAAACTTTAAATCGTTTAAAAATATAAATCGTCTGCGGTCACCTAGCAACACTTACTGTTGCCAAGGCCAGAAATATAAATAGCAACCCTCGTATAATTTTGATAAAATTACCGTGCCTTATGGTGATGACATTTCTAGTTTAAAAAAAACATTATTTTGGTAATAAATATATATATATGCTGTTTATAACATTCCATTAAGTACTTTATTCGTTCATATGATAACGGTTTACCGGAAATCCTGGTTTTCAAAATTATAGTTCTTATTACCATATATATAGTAAAAAATCCCAAAACCGAAAAATAAATTTATTCAAATAAATATTTTTTTATGCCATGCTTTAATGTACCATGATAAAACTACCATATTTTGCTACATTTACCAAATTTTATTATAGACTACCGGGAGTATTTTATTGTCAATTTTACCAAAATAATTACCAAAGCTCTCCGATAAAAATTACTAAGCTTTTTGGTGCTCCCATAGACTCAGAAATACGGTAAGTTTTACCATATTATAGTAATTTACACTTTCTTTTTTACAATTTTCAAGGTGTTCTATAAATACCGCACACAGTATATAACTTTAAAAACCGTGTCAAAAGTGAAATGGAATACGCAAACTTAGATAATATTATTTAATTCCGGAAAAATATATACGCCATAGAGATGTAACGAATCACAACGGAAAAAAGGAAACTGAAACATAAAAATTAGTTTGATCGTCATAGTAAATAAAAGAACAGCTAATTGAAAGGTGTTAATTAGAAGAAGAAAAACAGTTTATTTTTCCACATTTAACTTTTTTTTGTTGGAATATCCTTGAAAATCATAACAGTGTCATTGTTTACCATTTCATGAATAAAAAATAATTGAAATATTACCTCGTAAAAATAAATCTTCAAATCTTAAATATTATTAATCCAAGATTATTTAATTCCCAAAAATTATCAGAAATTACAAAATGAAAAACGAAACAAAAAATCACTTTAGAGTTACATTAAACGTACTTGCTATGCTTCTCAAAAATGTAACTTACAAAACGTACTAAAAATGATGCTTTAATAATTCGCACACTTTTTACTACACTTACCATTTTCAGATTCCATAAAAATCCAATGAGTTAAATCAAAACAAAATTTTCCATCTGCATTTCATAAATAAGAATTACAGTAAATGATGATTGCCGAAAATCAAAGTAATTTGATACCCGTCCATTTCAAAGGCAATCAAAATAAAAGTAAACGCCTTATTTTTATAATTTAGCTCCAAGCATTATGGAAACTCCGGGAAAGAAAGTAAATTACGAAATGTACTAATTATTTTCCTGGAAGTCAGAAATTAATTTTGAGACACCATCATTAATTAGTTTGCAGTTACATATGAAGATAATCCTTTTCTAGAGGGGTCTTACACGGAATATGTTTCGCGTTATAATTAATAGCTTTATTAAACTTCTCAGCCTTTCTCTCTTGCAAATAAGATTAATTGCCCATGTTCAGAAGGCTTTTAAAACACGAATATGAACTGTTTTCTGTTTTGCTATCATACCTTTGAAATCATACTTTTGTTTTTTATAAAATTATGCTTTTGTATGTTTTACGTTTTAAAAAATTTGTTTTTAAACAATTTAATTGTTAATGAAATACATTTTTTTTAATATTTTCAAACGGAATCAGAAAAAAAACAGTTATTTTACAAGAGTTGAAAATTCTTCGATTACTGATCTATGTCTTTCTGATCTGAGAAGTAATTATTACAATATTGAATTGAAAATAATAAATTATTAAACAATTTAATTGTTGATTTAATACAGTTTTTTTCTATTTATTTTCAAAGGGGATCAGAATAAGTGAAAAACAATTATTTTACAAGAGTTGAAATTTCTTCGATTACTGATCTATGTCTTTCTGATCTGAGAAGTAATTATTACAATATTGAATTGAAAATAATAAATTATTAAACAATTTAATTGTTGATTTAATACAGTTTTTTTCTATTTATTTTCAAAGGGGATCAGAATAAGTGAAAAACAATTATTTTACAAGAGTAGAAATTTCTTCGATTACTGATCTATGTCTTTCTGATCTGAGAAGTAATTATTACAATATTGAATTGAAAATAATTAATTATTTAACGGTTTAATTGTTGATTTAATACAGTTTTTTTCTATTTATTTTCAAAGGGGATCAGAATAAGTGAAAAACAATTATTTTACAAGAGTTGAAATTTCTTTGATTACTGATCTATGTCTTTCTGATCTGAGAAGTAATTATTTTAATATTGAATTGAAAGTAATTAATTATTAAGCAATTTAATTGCTGATTAAATACAGTTTTTTTATATTTTCAAACGGAATCAGAATAAGTGAAAAACAATTATTTTACAAGAATTAATATTTCTTCAATTACTGATTTATGTCTTTCTGTTCTGAGAAGTAATTATTACAGTATGGAATTGAAAATAATTGATTCTTAAACAATGTAATTGTTGATTAAATACAGTTTTTCTTTATGTAAATATATATTTTCAAACGGGAACAGAATAAGCGAAAAACAATTATTTTACATGAGTTAAAATTTCTTCGATTACTGATTTGTGTCTTTCTGTACTGATAAGTAATTATTACAATATTGACTCATGAATAAATTAAATGATTTTTTTTTCAAACTTTTTTTATCGGTCATAAAAATGTGCTATAAACTATATTGTAAAAAATAATTATTTTACAAATGATGTTGCAGTTAGCAACGCTTGTTAGAAATGAAGCTAACTTCTAATTGAAAATTTAAATAACATGCATTTTAGGACTACCTGTTGATTAGTATGAACAGAGTTTACTAAGTACTAATTTTTATTTACTTTTACTTTTTAAATTGACATTATATTCACGTTGATGGTCAGCTTCAAAATATTTTTAAAAATTTAAAAAAAGAAATTGTTTTTGAGGGCAGGATCTTGAAAAATTAATAAATTTTCATATTTTAATAACAGTTTTTTTTCTTTTAAATTGGGGAAATATGATAGCGATTACAGTAATCAAATTACGGTACGGTACCTTAGTATTTGATTCATAACTATAACTTTAAGAGACATGAATCAATTTTTAAGATTTATTAGTTCAAAAAAATTATATTTTTTTACGTACACTGAGAAAAAATTTGGTAAAATTAACGTATTTTATAGTAATAACAGTTCTGGTAGAAAAATAAAATTAAATAAATAATTCTATTATTATAAACCAATATACACGGCATTTAAATATTCAAAAGACATGGTGTTTAATTACAGAATTGAAAAAAACTGTTTTTAAATATATTATCAGGTGTTTTTTCCGTTCCTTTGGAAACAGTCTTACCGGTTTTTAGGGTTTTCAAAATTTTATTTCCTATCACCAAACATTTAGTAAAAAATGCAGAGCTCAAAGTAAATTTAACCCTTTGACTCAGAATTTTTATTAAACATATTTTTTATACTTTTTTCATTATTTTGCATCAATTTAAGTAAAAATAGGGAGAAAACTGGGGCTGAATCCATCTCATCTTATCCGTCCCTTGGCGACCAATTTAGTCGCCGTCGTGAATACGCTACTTAGTGCCTTAGCACAGTGATAATTGCATGCAATTTCAATAATTAAGAATAATAATTACTTCTTGTACAGTTAAAGTGCACTACAAAAAATTCCTGACAAATTACGGAAAAAGTATTGGCAATCCTAAGTGCTGATGACTCTTTAAATTCCATTTTATTTTAAAATCCGTAACATTTTATGCTATAATTTTAATAGCAATATTTATGTAATTACAGCTATTTTACAGCAAATATTAATTATTATATTTATTTATTAACATATTATACAAGTAAGCATGTCTCGTTTCTAATTTAATCAAAATTATTATTCTTTTTTACTTCAAATCAATAATATCGAACTTAAGTTTGTTTTTTTTTAGATTAGTTACTAGTTTTCAAAGCACTGAATTTACACAATTATTTTTTCAAATAGTTCAAAAAAATTTGAATTAAAAAGTGAAATAATGAGAAATAAAACAAAAATTATGAGGCGTCATCTACAAAATTAATTTTCTATTTATGCAAAAAAAAAAGTTATTAACAAAGCAATATGCGAAAAGATCCATCATAGCCTGACTAATTGATAAAAAAAATCCCTAGTTACTTTTTCAGAAGACGGAACAGAAGAAAGAAATATAACATCTATATAAAAAAGAAATCGCCAAAAGCAAATTTAATAGGGATTTTCTTCTTTTATTACCACTTTGGCATGTCCGCTTATAATTCAATCAAATGTTTGGCGCCACAATCTGGACTGATGGACTTCGAAAATGACCTTGAGTTTCAAAAAGATATCTATATTTTGGTAATTTATATTTTCCCGTCACTTTTTTAAGTCTATTGTTTTTTTTATCTTGTCAATGATTTAGCAAAGAGAAAGAAAGTATCATTTTTCAAATCAATAGTGTTGTTTATCACCAAATCTTTATGGCTTTGTTCGAGAGTTTATTATATATTTTTGTCCAAAAAAAACTCAATTTTCTTCCGCTTTGCTAAATAAACGTTTTAACTCATAGTTTTTTTGATTTCTATTTTTATATTTTCATACTTTCGTGTTTTTGAGGATAGCGTCTTGCAATTGAAATTTCTCCACTGCTTATATACTAAATAAAATGCTCAAAATTTGATTGGAGCCCTGAGATTGGTGAAAATAGAAGAATCCAACGTTTCCTGAACACTACAAACAGAATTTTATTTTATTTTACAACCAGCTCACAGAGACCGGAACTCAAGATAAAATGGCAGACACCTCAAAAATTGAATCGCTTATAAGTACTAAGTATTAATGTTTTTCTAACTATTAAATTTGGAAAAAATTCATTAAAATAGAATTTTATTTATTATTAAAGTTTCATCCATACAAAATTGCTATAAATTTTCGTATCTGGATTGTGACTTTTTGCTCTACATTTCTCTCAGATGTTATTTCTGAAATAATTTTACTTTCAAAACTGTTATTAATTTTCCTGTTTTTAGAGTCTACATTGACCCTGTAAATAATAAGTATACTACAGTAGTTTAAATCATTATGAAAAATTGAATATCTCATATAATTTTTTAACTTCATTATGAAAAAGTGTTTTCCTTGGTAACCCTTGTTCATTATAAGGAAACTGAGAAGTCATTACAGAGCCAGGAAAAAGTTACCCCTATTGGTTTTATTAATAAAGTTGTAAAAAAATGTGTTCAATTATTTCTTCTGATTTTAATTGAAACAATCATTAACGTTATAAATGGGAATTTTTCTGATTTTCCTTGAAAATAAAGAGACATAAAGTAAATATAATTATTTTTACTTTTTTTTAGAACGTCTGTGTTTTAATGCTACATTTATTAATACAACATTTAATACTACATGCTACTGATTAGTATTAGTATAATTATATACTTTAATAATATAAAAAATATTTGTAGAGTTTATAATTACTAATATTTATAGGCTAGTGATGACTCAATCAAATGACTCAGTTTCGAATTTCAAGGATAGCTGATTGATTCAAATTCTGCTTCCGGCTCGCACCTACTGCAATGCTGATGTGAAATATCCTTGGTGGTAGACGGATGAAGGGTAACAATCCACTCGCCACTGGGCTAACCGGGCAAGGTTTCGTAGTTTTCTTCTCCTTGTAACGAAAGTGCTGATTAGTATCATCAAAAAGTCCTTCATGATGTCTATTATGTCGCAATGCTTGATCCAAGAGTTTCTTAGCGTTCATTTTCAAAATTTCAAGCCTGCGGTTTTTGGCGTTGATAAGCCGCAAACCCGAAAAATGGGTAGGCTGTTAAACTCCGGTTATAAAACAAAAAGAACTAAATAAATAAATAATTAATTAAACTATTTAGATTAAGAATTGGATAATAGCCCAAATTTGCGTTACGTGAAGAGAATAACCATGAAAACTTCCCACAGTCCTACCTCAAAGAGATTCTAACTCATGATCCATTTACCACCTGAGGATATCTACCGCTCTTCGGAGCATATTTCACATCAGCACAGTGGTCAGTGCGAAATGGTCAGTGCGAAACGGGAAAAGAATTTGTATGGACCTAAATCACCTCATAAGGAATCAAGCATTTTGTCCCCTGAAGCACGACGGTTTCTCGGAACAAGAATTTAATCAAATGGTAATTTATCACTAATGGAAACTTTGACTATTTTTCGACAAGCTACAACGGTCAATGTTCGAATTGCAACTGTTGGACGGATGGCAATAAAAGTTCCAATCATTTCCGGACCACGACTAACAGATATTATTGCCATAATATCAATAAAAGAATTTTATCTCCAATAAAATTAAGTGAGATACAGTACAGGCATTCAAGTAAAATTTTTATCTGCATGCTAGGTGCTGGAATTTAGATATCAAGCATTGTTTCACAAACACAGAGCTTTTAGATGCTGTGAACTGCCTTCCAAAAGATTGAACAAAGAATGTATCATGTCAATCAATAACCTAAATTTCGCCTATTTCAGAATAAATATGTGGTATTTCAGGTAAGTTTATTAAACTTCATATATAAAAATAGATTTGAAGCATTTGCAAAGTGCAAAACAATAGAAAAAGTATTTTGCTAAATGAGGAAATTAATGAAAGTCTTATAAATATAGAAAAGACGCAGACATTTTGCGCTACCTCCCAAACTGGCTCCATGCGTTACCAAATTCTTTTCTGTCTTAAAAGCAACGTAATAAAAACGTTTTTGAGAATAAATAAAAATTACATGTTTTTGAAATATTATAAATATTTCTGAAAAACAAACGGGACATTTGTGCTGTATAGACTGGAAAGTAAAAAAAATACTGCGGAATCAATCTAATTATTAGAAGAAATATAATATCAATTTTTATATTTTTTATAATAATAACTATGCTTATTCACAATAATGACTATGCTAATTTATAATAATAACTATGGGTTAAAAAATAAGTTATGTCTTTTATCATAGTTGCATATGATAGAAGATATTACTCTCTTAATAAGAGATTTTATTTTAATTTGTTCACTAAATTTTTTGAAAAAGAATTTCCCTTCCACTATCTTTTAATAATTTTTATTTTCTGGAATGCTTCAGCTCTCACAAAAAGAACGAAGAGAAAGATCTAAGCAGTTTCACCAATATTTCTGAACGAAGTAAAAATCTAATTTTCAGATGAGTGGATTTTCTGAAAAAAAATATTTTACAATTCTTCATCTTTTTTACTACCTTTTGAGAAGTTCTATAAAGGCCATTTATTATGTTATGGAATAAACTTCGAGAGCATGCTGGAAATTTTTAAGAGCATTTTAAGATCGAATGCAATTTAGTCTGCGTAGTTTAAAGTGCCTTATTCTTTATAAAATATAATTGTTAACAAAATTTTTTATTTGCAAGTTCTAGTGCTGGAACACTCTAGTGAGGCATTGTATTTTATAAGATTTTTTTAAGTAGTTATCGATTTAATTTTTGTAAATTAAAAAAATTTAAAAGAAATTGTAATCCTTTTAAAAATTTAAACTTAAGAAGTTTGTCATTTTCTCCAATCGTTATTAGTGTGTTTTTATTAAATTGCTTAGCTGAATAACTCTTCTTCGTACACGAGGTTAAATTAGGTGCTAAATTGAATCGTGTACATAATTATGTTGAACCCTAATGACATGTAATCAAGTTTCAGCTGGATTAATTTGAGATTAGACCCTAACATAATAGAAGGATCAATTTAGGATTGGACCTAAAAACTGTCCTACCGGGACATATATATCCCACAGATAAAAACACCACTTGGACATACGTTTCACATCTAAAACACTCGGTGGGACACATATGCCCCAGTCCTCTAATTGCCCTGATAGTTAATTTTTTATTTTATTTTGGCGGGATATTGTTATTTTGACCTTATTTGATCTATTAAAGTCGTAATTTTTCCCTTTATTAGAAGGGCAATTCCACGAAATTGTCAACTTTTAAGTGAAATTTTTTTTTTTATGAATTGCATATTTTAATTTTAAAAATATGTTCAAAAATAGCCAAAGTCTACATATTACTGTTAAATTTTTGATAATTTTAAGTTTTTTGAATCTGGCAGCATTCTAAAGTAATCACATGGCTGACAAGTGAATTCTTCACATTTGTGCTCAAATTGTTTTCTTGAAAAATACTTATAAAATAAAAGAAATGTATCTTTCTTTTGCAATATTTTGATAAAAATATGCATATAGTACAAAATTTAAACATTTAAAACATAGCCTTTAAGTCATTTTAAGTTTAATATATTAAATAAAAGTAACTTTTTTTTGTGTCATTCCGTCACATGTTTTAGTATATTTTTTTAAATAGCAACTGCGTTTTTGAATGAAAATGTGTATATTTTGGAATATAAAGCTGATGTGGCATAAGAATCAATGAGAAATTGTAAAATTCTATGCATTTGATTATTAACTTCCAATAATTAGCGTGACGGAATGACACATCTTCGGCGATGGAATGACAAAACGAGTCCTTGAGAAGCTTAGTCAAAAACTAGGGAATTATTTTTTTTTCAATTAACCTAATGACTAAAACAGCTGTTGAAAGACAGATAAAATGTTGAAAAAGACCAAGATCCCCATGATATGATGAAGAAAAAAAACAGAGAAAGAAAGGCAGAGAAGAAAGCTTCCGCGACAAAAGTTGGACTTAAAAAACTCAGAAGTGCAAACGCTGTTGTGCAGAGATTGTGTAAACAAAGAAAAAATCAAATTCTACCAATCTCTTCACATACAAATAATTTAAATTCCCTATACAAATTCCTGCAGAGTCTTGGTAAAGCCAATAAAAAAAATTGTACACTCACCATAAAAAAAATTGTACACTCACTTCCAAAATCACCAATAGAGGTAAAAAAATTAATTCAGTCTTTATTTGAGAAGTATTTAACATCGAACTCAAAAGAAACTAAGTGAGAAAAGTAATGTTGATGAGCTGTTTAATTTGGTTAAAAAATTTTACTGTCAAGATGATGTTAGTTACAAGCCCCCAAGTATGAAGGATTCAGTCATAATACAAACTCTGACAGAGTAACGAAGAGTGCAGACGCAATATATATACTTATGGCCTTAAAAGAGGCTTTTCATAAAGAAGCATATATTGATGTAAAGTGTGTCTTATCTCATTTTTGTTCTTATTCTTATTTTTGTTAAGTGTATTTCATTAATACCTCACAGCACATGCACCTATAAATACCATGTAATTGTGATGTTGTTCTAAAAGGCCAAACAAGATGTTGGCTGCTCTAAAACGGCACATAATATGTAAAAGAATTTTATGATTTCATAAAGTCAAAGCAACAAATCGTTGAAGTTTTGTTTTTGTCCAGCTATTCTATTTAAGAGAGGGCAAAAGACACTTGCTACATTAGCATTGCCAGGAACAAG
The DNA here is from genome assembly GCF_982258835.1 of Parasteatoda tepidariorum. NCBI lineage: Eukaryota > Metazoa > Arthropoda > Arachnida > Araneae > Theridiidae > Parasteatoda > Parasteatoda tepidariorum. Next base: position 97,992,595 of record NC_141760.1, read on the forward strand.
AGACCTGCACTAGATGCTCATGTAGTTGAGAAGCGAATCATCAAAATTGGAATGCTTTCTAATTTTAACCAAAACCAAGTGTATGATTTGAAAAGCCACTGTTTTGAAGAGGAAATGGAAAATATGATTGAGGAGTATGCGGTCGGCTCTTTAATCATTGTCCCATACTGCGAAAAAAAAGAAGGCACATTTATATGCAGTGTAAATTACTTTGATAAACAAAGACGATTTAGATGTTAAAGTATTTAAAGAACATGGGACAAAAATTGATTTATGCATAAATTTCCTGAGAACGAAGATAAGATGTGACATTGGCAAGTTAGATATAAAACCTCTTCTGAGACAGCCTAATTTTCAAATTGTTGAAATTTTAACTGATTCTTACGTAAATATTAATTATGTTTATCTGTTACATTCTGTTTATCATTTACATATTAATAAAACATTTTTTAAATGAAGACTTTCTTCCACTAAACTTTTTGTCATTCCGTCACGGTCATTCCGTCACAGCAAATAGATGTTAATAACTGCTAACCAACCTGAGGTTAATTTTCCAAATTCACAATTTACATTGCTTACACATTATACTAAAAGTAAAAAATAGTTCAGGAAAATAATAGTTGCAAAATTCACAGAAACTACCAGTTCTAAGCGGCATGCCGAAAGCTTGGTTGCCAAAATGTCATTCCGTCACACAAGTAAAAAGTTCATAAAATTAAAAATAAAAAAAATACAAAATTCTTTTTTTTTAGTTTATGAATCACATTATACCAATAATAATGATATGCATGAGAAAAAATCATGTTTATTTTAAATTAGATGCATAGAAACTTCAATTAATTGTCATCATGCAAGTCAAAATGTCATTCCGTCACATATGGAATTGCCCAGAAAGGAAAAACCTGGTCTTGAAAACGTAAAGATGGGCTGTGTTGTCAATATTGTGGCTTAACGCGTTCCAAAATTCCTATCAGTGTAATCGATGAAAAGGTATATCACTAAAGATAGATGTATCGATATACAGGTTATTAAATTACAAAATTTATTTTTTAAAAAAAAATCAAAATTTTCGAAATGCTATCTAAATTTTTTAAAAAAATCTGAAAAACTAATTATTTTTACTGAAACCGTTTCAAGGTAGAAAACAAGATGCATCTGTATGCAAGCGTTGTAGGCTGGCACTCAATTCAAAGGCTCCACGTTTACTCAACAAACCCTATTATTGATCTTAGTTTTTAAAAGTTAATATCTAAAATAAAAAGTGGTGTCAATGCATAATAATAAACTAATATTAAATGTGTTCCCAAAAATAGGGTAATGTAAATCGCAGGAACAAGCAAGTGGGCAGAAGTAAGCACACTTCAACCTTACTTTTAACGGGCAGAAATGAGCAGCTGATGATATTATTCTGGATTTTAAAAAAAAACGAAACTTTAAAGCAATTGTTGATTTAACATATTCTACAGATCCTCTTGAATAAGGGTCTAAAAAACGATGACCCAATCAACTGTTTCACGCCATCTGGATGAATGTAAAATAAGAATTCTAAGTCAACCCCACAGATTTGAGATTTTTCTTATTCCGGCAAGTGGGCACTTTAAAATTTTTTATATTATTATGCTCAGCAAGAATCATTAAAAACTATTATCTTATGAAACAGGAGGCGACGTGATTTTGAAGAATACCGTCAAATATCTACAAATGCTTAGGAAACATTTGTTATTAAAAATATATATACATTTTTATCTCAACACCTAAAATTCGCAGTAACTGTCATATGTCATTCTTTTGTATAAATTTTTGCTCCACAAGAATCATTCGAAACTAATTTTTCTGGTGGGTGGAAAATACCAACAAATAACTAAACATACATGAGGAACATTTTTAAAATTAGCCCCAAAAGATTTAATATCTGTAAATTGTATCGTAAAAATAACTTAACTGACTTTTTCTTTTATTATATCTTGTCATGATTTTAGTTCCGATTTTTGGTGTTCAAATTTTTGTTTAGTTTTTAAACACGGAAAATGACGGCTGAATCTGTTACCCAAATTGATCTCTCGTGGAAGATTTGTGGTATCCAATACATCAAGAACTAATCGTAGTGCCCCATTGCCTATTACAATAAAGTAGCTTTCACCAATTTCGGTGGTAGTAATAGGCACCTGAATTTTTTATATTGTACAGTCAACTTGCAATTGTTTACTATTTTATCATAATTTGTATGAACTACGCATAATATTTTTCTAGACGAGAACATATTATAACGAACTTCTTAAGTTTGCATAGTCCTACTTTCGAAATAAATCAATGTTTTCTTCCTTTTTCTAACTCGTTTTCGTGTTTCACACACAGGAGGAAATTTTTTTACTATCGCTTAATTTCCGTTTAGTCAAAACACTCGAATTGCAAATGGAGTTCCGTGTTCGATGAAAATACAAGTTGCAATTATTTCCTGAAGAACATAAGTACCACTATTAACGCCAAAGAACTCAGACTTTATCAGTCTTTTCCTGGGAGTTCATCCAAATAGAATTTAATATCTATTTCTAATTCAGCTTTTTTTCAAAAAACTAGAGTGCTATATTTTCATCTGGAAATGAGAATGATATAAGTTTTAAAAAAATTTTAAGTGCTGTCAACACAATTTATTTTATCGGAAATCAAAATTTCGCCAACTATCCGTAACAGCTTATTAGTTGGCACAAAACTAAATAAAAGTAATAAATTAAATTAAACTAAATTTTAAGAAATACATTACTATTATTATGCAATTTACTTTAATATGTCCATATACCGTGAAACTCGAGTATTTCCAAAAGTCATTCAACATATCATTCATTTAAACTTCTCAAATTTGAATTTATTCTAATGTGTTTGTGGGAAGTTTTGTATTAAACCTAGCTCTAATAGGATGTTTTATAATTCGCAATTAAACCTTAGCATTGCAAACTTCACTTAAATGCTGCAATGATTTAAATACAATGACAAGCCTGCAAAAGCTTTTTAAATTAGCAAGCATTGTCCCTTTTCTGTAAATATGGTATCCGTGTCTTTCGCGAAAGGGGACACAGAGATCAGAAATGAACAGACAGTTTGAGGAGACGGCAAACAAACCCAAAGCAATAGTCTTGTTTGAAGTGTGGCTCGAAATTGTTGACAATGGCATACAATTCTGTTCAACCGGAAGTGAGAAACTACTGATTGAGAAATAGGATTCAGATGTATTCCTGAGAGGAAATAGGGCTTTAAAGCTAAAAGGAATTTTAACATTTTGACATCAAATTAATTGTGCTTATCATCTATTTTTCAATAAAATGTATATCTTTTGGTTATTTGTTTAGTTTAACAAAGGGAACAATGTGGTAAGAAAATATAAAAAGAAAGCCTTTATTTATTAACTTAATAGCCTTTATTTATTAACATATTTATTAGAAAGCCTTTATTTATTAACATAATTAACTTCATTTCTTATTGTATCTATGTGAAAAATATCATTCTACATTCTATGACGTCAGATGCGGTATAAAGTTACCTAACTCTCCCTGGATTGGGCTGTACAACCATGTTGGTTAGATCCATGTTGGTTGGTATCCTACTATATGAACTCGGAGGTCCTTCATTCGAATCCTGCAATCATTCCAATCCTGCATAAAAATCTCTCTCGAGCCCTCCACATAAATATTGAAAGTATGAGTATTACTCAAAAATGAGTATATGTTGTTTCAATTTTGAATATATGGGGTTTTCGAATTCGACTATTATTTGTTTCGAACCAATTTTGACAAACTTTTGAACTAAAACCCTATTTTGCAGAATGCTTATAACGGAGGTCTATAATTGAAGTAGTTTTCATAATCATGTAAATTAAAGCAAGTATTTTTTATTTTTTGGTAAGAACTTATTCGGTACCATTTTGATTTATTTATTTAGGTAAACTAGGGTAGACTATCTAGCAAACTTTGAGTCGATTTCTTTTCTTTTTCTTTCTTACGAAATTACAAAATTTAACATTTGATTTTGTACTCTTATACATATCAGCAATTTTAGCATAAATTGCAGTGAAAAATTATTACTATAGGGCAGGGGTGGCGAACCTTTATACACCAACGTGCCAATGTTTCTAAAAAATTGTTTAATGAGGTCATAGACGTGCCGTCAAATAATTTTGACTTCGTGATTATTGGGAAAATAATAATAATAAATACTATCAACTCAAAACTCTTTATTTACATTGAAAAAAATGCATTTTGCCATGTCTTAAAACAACATAAAGTAACATCAGTGTGACTTCTGTGGTTGCAGATTAGATGACAAATAACTTACTTTAGGTTGTAAGGTGTTGGTTTAAGCAGGACTGTTATTTTGTTTTTGCTAGTTATTTATTGTTAGCTTGTTTTTTATGGTTATTAATTGTTTTTTTAGAATTAATAGTTAATTTTTTGTTAATAATTGTTTATTATTTTGTTTATTTTTTTTAATTTTAATTTAGCTGTTACATATGCTTCATAGTGTAATAACATTTGTGTAATAACAATTGTGATCGGTGGCGAGCCCAAAATATTGTGTCTTGTGCCGTAAATTGCACGCGTGCCGTTGGTTCGCCATCCCTGCTATAGGGGAATTTTCAGCATCGTGTAAATATTTGTAGCTTTGGGTACTGACCAATTGGGTTCCATTTTAATTTATTTATAACTCGAATACACTATCTAGTAAAATTTGTCTGGAATTTCTTTTTTTTTTCATTCTTTTTAAACTGTAAAATTTAGCCCTTCGATACAGATCAGCAATTTAATATGAGCTACAACTAAAAATTCTTATTAAGTTAAACATAAAATGAGTATGAGACTAAAGTACACCGCAAAATATTTTATACTTTTACTGCTCTGAAACTTTTATATGAACCGATTTCATCTCAGTTCGGTTCAAAGTTTAACAGAGAATATTTTTATGTGCATCACTTTTTTTATGAAAGATAATTACGTATTCTAAATTTAGAAACAGCTTTTTCGCTTTAAAATATATCAGAAGTTCATAAAATGCTTGATTTTATAAACCCGTTTCCTTTAGCTTTAAACCAATAAAGCATTAAACAGAGAAAATGCGGCAAACTAGAAAATACTATTATCATAAATTATTTTATCACAGGAACGAAAGACAAAAATTTATTGCTTTCGTAACTAACTCTGAATCAAAATCCTTTTAAGCTTGTTTTAAAATTTTATTAATACTCACTTTAAGAGAAGAAAAAATTAATACGTTCTAGACTTGTGACTGAAAATTATATGTTAAACGCGTCATACATTTTCTTAGATTCAATTTCACTAAATATAATTATTCTAAATATAAACCTGTAACTAAGCAAACAGTAACCTAAGTCTATTTTCGAAACGATGGTATAAGTATATTACTTTCTTTAATAAATAATGTAATAAAAATATTCCTGTTTAGGACACGTTATATTTTTCTAAATATTGATTATTCTAAAATTTAATCTGTAACTATACAAGAAATAACCTATGTTCATTTTCAAAATGATGATATGAGCATTTTACTTTCTTTAATAAACATTGAAATAATAGGTATATTCCTGTTTACGGCGCAAAAATGCTGCACAATTTCCAGTAAAACGCACAAAAAAGGGGAAACAATTCTGATAACTTTTGAGCTAATGATCATATTTTCACGTACTAAGAGTACTGGGAGTAATTAGGAATAAACATACTTTTCTTGTGACAGATTTTTGACCCTCAACGTATGGAAGAACAATCTGGAGCCAAACCTGTAACTATTTACAATTTGGAAAACATAATCCAGGCAGAAATCCAGGCATAATCCAGGCAAACTTCGACCAGTCGAAGTTTGGTTCCTTTAAGTTAATTCAATTGTTTGCGCATATATCATAGATTAAAAAACAAATACTTCCATAAAAAAATTTATAAGTACTTATCGTTCTTTTTAATATTTGATTTTTTTTTAATAGAAGAATCTTTAAAATATAAGGCATACAATTATTTATATCAATTTAATCTATGGAATTTTAAGTGATAAAATAAAAAATTTGAATGATATTGGTGCATTAAATAAGAGTTAAGAACAGAAATGGGAGTTTAACAATAAGACTTCTTTGACATAGAGTAAATAACCTTTTTTTTAAACGGCAAGCACTGAACTTAGAGTTTTTCGTTATGGAAGGTGCCGGAAGTGTGTTTTGCGTTGCGACCAAAGTCGTTGCGTAGTGATCAGCACCTTGTGACCAAAGTCACGGAGGTGAACAACATTACAGTTTGTCGACGATAAGAACTCCCCCGCCACAGAGTCTGAGGCCGTCTGCTGCAATGGAAACAAGAATAGATAATAAATTCAAGGAGTAATAGAAAATAAATTCCCTTTCTCGCCAACCCGAGCCAAAACCTGTCCTAAAGAATTAGCCCCCTACTTGAAATAGTTATACCTCGTTACCATAGTCACCGCCACGGATCCAGACGAATGGCTAGGGAAGTTCTTGCTTCGGACAAACTATACCTACTCTACGCTGCCATAGATACCCGTTCAAAGAGTGGGCCACATTCACACATCACACACACAACAGAACACAACACACACAGAGAAACCTCTGCCATTGGCTACGCAGTCAGGCAGGCTAACCGCTCAGCCACCTGACAGGCTGGCGTGAACAGTAAAATCATGACATTAGCAGTACGGGGCTAAATTCTAACCCCAATTTAGCACGTTATTCAGATTGTGAGTACACCTCTCTCCAATAGTGTAAGGATCAGGAATTCGTATATGTGCACACAAAAAATTTGTTAATTCAAAATAAATGTATTTTTCGTCTGAATTCATATTTTATGGTATCCGATTGGTTTCGACACATTTTCTTAAAATAAAGCTGAATTAAAATTTCAATTTTATGTTTGGTGAGTAGCACATATTTAACATCTTCATAACTTTAAAGTAAAGCTTAAAAATATACAAATTATCTTCCAAATAAGATAAAATAAGGTAAAATTTTTCAAAATAAGATTAAATATCTCTCAATTTAAGCTTAAAAACTACACATTTTTCATGTCACTCCCTCAGCTCAACGACAAGTTATAATGCATAAATTTGAAAATATTTTTTTTTTCTGTATCAATAATCTGATAACTGTGTTTCAAACTAAAACCTTTAAAAAAAATTCAAAAAAAGAACAATAACATAGAACGAAATGCATTGCTTATTATCTGATTTTTAAAGAAAAATTCTAAATATTCTTGCTTAAAGCTAGAAAAAAAAATAACAAATTCAAACTTAAACCTCAGCCTTTTGTTCAAAGCATTGCTAACATAATATAAAATCTACATTCAAAATTTCAAAGAATTTTGAATGTAGATTTTATAGATTAGTAGAATGTAGATTTTAAACTTTTTTTACAATGTGTGTAATTTTCTCGAGACTCCGTAACCTTATAATTTTAAACCCAATCCAGAAGACAAGGGAACTCCTGTATGAGGTATTGAGAGGAATTTGCTTTCGTGGAGAACTTTTTGATGGAACTCACCCGCATATGCGTTATATGGAGTGGAAAACCACGAAAGCCTCCCATGGTTTGCCTCACGGAAAACGAATTCCAACCCATGATCCATCAACCACTGAGGATATTTTACGTCAGCACTGTGATCGGTGCAAGCTGGATGCGGAATTCAATCAACCAGCCATCACTGGGGTTGGAACCTGGTTCAGATCATGGGAAGACGAACGCTCTGTCCCCTGAGTCTTCATGACCCGGACTTTTCCATATTGAAAATAAATTTGCAAATCGAAATCTCCAGATCTTGAACCTTAAACCTCAAAGATATGGGGTCCTAAACACGTGAAAATTTGCTCATTAGATAAAAAATAAATAAAAGTGCTAACTTTTTTTTTTTTTTTTTTGCGCATTGTCCAATTTTTTTTTACAATGGCACTTCAGTTGCTATCGCAGATATAAGTTCTTTTCCTACAACTAAATTACTTTTTGTCAATTTTTGTCCCTTTCTCTCTTATTAAGAACACAAAAATATTTTTTGATTATTAAATTTCCTGTTGTTAGGAAAGTGGTGTGACCTTCACTTTAATTAATTCGCATATTTTATGATTATTGTAGCACATTTTATTTATCATTAGTTGCTAGGTATATTTTATAGATGTGAACTTCAACAGAAAACTTAGGTCATTCATGAGAAAGTCTTTACAACATTTTAAAGTTTCCTGAAACTATGCAAGTTTTAAGGGCTTTCGATCTCTGTTTTCATAAAGAACTATAAATATTTTATTGAGCAAATAAAACATTTATGGTTTAGTATAGAAATATCTTTGACTTTTGTGCCTATCTTACTCATTAAAATGGATTGATAGGAAAAGTTTAATGTTTCTTTTAACCATGGTTTAACTTCATCTTGTAAGATGTAGTTGGGAAAAGTAAAGTTTAAAGGAATTTAAATATTACTGAAAACCTGGAATACTAATCGAGGCTAAGAAAATTTATATTCGGGCGATTTTTCATGTTTTATGAATACTGGTTACAAAAGGGATGGTAATTTGCCAATTTTTTTCAAGTAGAACCTTTATTTTATATTCCATTCATTTCGCAGAATTTCCATCGTTAAGATTTGCCATTAGGATGTAGTTACTGTTTCAAAATGGCTAACGATTTCTCAATTCCTTCAAGAAGAAGATTCGTGTTGTGGCAAAAGTAATTTGATACTCTTAAAATTTTCATCATTAGAGTAATTCCATGAAAAGTGAAAGAAAAATTAGTTTCTTTTTTTCTAATTCTAAAGATTATAACATCTAAAAGTTAAAGATTTAAGTTAATTGAACTTTAAATAGCTTGTTTCTGCAAGTAAAGTTTATATATATTAGATATGACATAAGATATAACTTTAACACATGCAGGGTTGGCGAACCTTTATACACCGACGCGCTATTTTTCTTAAAAAATTGTTTAATGATGTTATAGACGTGCCGCCAAATAATTTTGTCTTCGTGATTATTGGAAAAAATAAATATACTAAATACTATCAACTCAAAACTCTTTATTTACATTGAAAAAAAATACATTTTGCAATGTCTCAGTTATACGCGCAGTTCAACTTAAAGTAACATCAGTGTGACTTCTGTTGTTGCAGTCTGATGACAAATAACTTATATTAGGTTGTAAGATGTTAGTTTAAGCAGGACTATTAATTTTCTTTTGCTAGTTATTTATTGTTAGCTAGTTTTTATGGTTATTAATTGCTAATTTTTTTATTAATAATTGTTCATTATTTTGTGTGTTTTTTGTGAATTTTAATTGAATTGTTACATATGCTTCATAGTGTAATAACATTTGTGTAATAACAATTCCTAGTGTAATAACAAATGTGATCGGTGGCATGCCCAAAATATTGTGTCGGGTGCCATAAATGGCAAGCGTGCCGTTGGTTCACCATCCCTATAGAGGATGCTTTCATTAAAGAACATAAATCTGTAAAATGCGTTACGAGACACTACGACTATACTATACTATACTATACTATACTATACTATACTATACTATACTATACTATGCTATGCTATGCTATGCTATACTATACTATACTATACTATACTATGCTATACTATACTGTACTATACTATACTATACTATACTATACTATACTATACTATACTATACTATACAGTGCGGTTGTCTACTTCACTACATAATAGAGTTGATACTATTTAGTAAAAAAAAATATGCTGTTCTTTTCTGAAATAATTGCTCCACATTTGACGGAAAATAAATACGACGAGTCTATTACTATGCAAGTTCTTATATTCGGAAGTAATAATGTGGTAAAGTTCATCCTTATTAATGCTCAACAAAATAATTTAATTTGCTGAAATATTTTAAAGTGAAAACAAAATATATTTCCTGGAAAAGTTCTCCTTTTTTCATACTTAAGTACAGATATAAAGTGAAAGTTTAGTTGGATTTGCAGAAAAATGCTGATTTCTTAAGAATACATTTCAATTTTAAATTTATATTCTACATCTGAAATAAATTTTCTATTCTATATATTCTATGTATAAAATAATTTAAATAACTTCAGAAATCCAGGAAAGAGCTGGAAGATAGATTCCAGTGTCAAGTTTCATCAATATTTAATGCAAGCGACTTTCAAATTTGTTGCAAATTTTTGAGATAAGGTTCGATTCCTACTGAAATTTGATTTCTGTGAAATGTTGAACGAGTTTGATGCACCAATATTCTTGTGAATTTCTATATCGTCTATCTGAATCGAGAAGTTTACTTGAATCATATATATATATGTAGTACAGAGCTCAGAAGATAAACTTACATTATTATTTGAGTTTTAATTACATAGTTGGGGTATTTATGTATTAAAAAATCATTAGAATCAAATTCTGTAAAAGTAAAATTTTTGAATTCTTATAAGGAAGACGCTTCTATAAACAAATGAATTATTTAGAATTCTTATTAATGTTATTAAAAATATCTGTTTTTATGTCCATACCTATTAATGTTAAATCGATTTTACGTGTTTCCGTATATCTCAAAAAGGGGAAAGAAAACAAATTGCATGCAATCAACAAAATGCAGACAATTTCCTCAAATGAAAAAAAATTGCGGACAATTTTATGCAATCTATAATTTTTACAATTATTTATCACTTAATGTTTACATAGTTTTTAATTGTGTATTTTTAAAGGAAGAAATCTGTAATTCGAACGAAATTGACCCATTACTAATGTAAGAAATTTCCAGAGCAATATTTTTAATTTTTTGCCTTATAGACTTGTCTCTTGTGAGGTTGCTGTAAAAATTTCTGCAAGTCGCATCTCAAAATTTTGCAAAAAACATCATTTCTTTGGATAAGAGAGCTTGAAGGTTGTAACCAAAATGATTCTCATAAATGATTCAGGGGATGCACAAAATGTAAAATAAATGATGAGAGGTCCAAACTTTTGACCGATCTCTAAACTTGACTATTGGTAGTCCATTGGATGGTAGTGGATTGGTAGATTTCCAAAGTGCGACTCCCCCACCCATAATTCGAGATTGAAAAATTATGAATTTTCTTGAATCAGAACTCAAAGTAATTTTTTAATGTTGTGCTCCGGTGATGCACTCGCTTAAAGAGTCCCTCACACCACTGCCTGGACAACTGAGGGTTGTGAGTTCGTTCTTAGTAGCCGAATAAGCAACCAGTATGCATTCGCCCAAATCTAAGAATAGGTTCAAACTGTCTTGACTGGAAATTCTCATTGGTTGAGAGGTGTGAAAGTCAGAAGAAAGGGGTACCAGCTCAGACGCTGTCCACGCCGTCATATCAAAATTATGTGGCATTCCTATCAGGCAGTTGATAGAGCCCTGAAAAGGGGGTTGCGTTCTAGGTGATATGACGATTCACGGATAAAAATTCGTTAAAAAAAGGTATGTTCTTTCAGAGATTTTTGTTTTTTTTTTATCTGATTTTGTAATTTAAAGTGTCGTCACCACGTAGATAGCTTCTTAAGGCATGGAAATACCATCATCAAATTAAAAGTTTATATTCATTTTACACTCTGCATTTTATCAAATATGGTGAGAGTTTTCGTTTCAAAGGTAATTGAAATTTCTTATTGAAACGAATTTATAGATCAGGGTTTCTGAAACTCTTAAGCTTTTTGGTGTCGGAACCCACTAATAATTAAGAAAAATTTTGGCTATGTTCCACAATTTAATCATTAGCTATGTTCCACAATCCATTTTGGCTATGTTCCACAATTTAAGAAACTCTAACACTGCAATAAATCATTAAACAAAATTGTTTTTAATGCAATTGATAGTTTATACTAGCTATTTTATTTACTAATTTTTCCTTCTTTTATTGCAGTGCTTTGTTAAAACAAAATAAAAACTGTAAATATCATGCATTAAAAGATGCATCATCCACATGTCCTGTTTATTATTTTAAATTACATTACTCTTGAATGGACACATAAAAAAAGAACTTTTCCTTTTTTTACACACCGATTACTTCATTCATTCGAGTAAAAATACTTTTTTTCCAGTCAAAGTTAGTTCCTGTTCCAAATCTTGAATATTTTTCTTGTCTATTGAACGTCATCCGCTTTCTCAGAAAAAAAACTTCCTTTTTTTTATATTTTGAAAGAAAGAACTGCCAATGCATATAGAATAAACAGACGTATAAGATTGGGCAGTTCTGCAAGCAAAAGGGCAGAGAAGAGATACTTTCGGAAAGGAGATTTCCAGTTATTTTAAAATAACCGGAACATCAGTTGAATTCCTTTTCAGTAAAAAAAAAGCTCTGCTCTTTTATAGTAGGAAGATAGAAAAATAATAATAAACTAAACAGAGTTGATATTCAAAGGTAGAAATTAAATGAGTGAATTTCAGGAGATTAAATTTATAATAAATTGAAAGTTTTATTTGTGGGTTAATTACACCCTCTTTATTTTCAGATTGTTTGATTTTTATTTTCTCATTGCAGAAAAGTTCAGTTTTCATTTTTTATTTCTTTTACTAACCTCGGTTTATGAAAACAGGGATATAGATTGCCGACGAAAATTTTGCTACCTAGGTGGATTTTAAAAATATTCTTGTAGATTTCAAAAAAAGTAATAAATTGAAATACAGATTTTTTAGTGTTAGACATTTCAGACTATCTTGAAACGAAAATAATATCGTTTTACATTTTTTTTTATTATTAAAAAAATATGCTTCAAAAATTACTAATGTTGTTCATATAATGGTTGAATAGCTTTTATAACACGACATATACCTCCTCTTTATTCAATTTTTAATTTAATAATTTTTAAATGAATTTTAAATAATTCAGTCAAACTAATTAATCCGTCATACGAACTAATTTATTCAAGATAAACTAATTCATTAGTATTGCGTCAACTGCGTCAAAAATATGATATCTAGAGAGAGTATTCTACGCATCGATTCGCAATGTATTGAATAGTTTACATGGATACATTTCTAGTAGCTATACATTACCCCTTGCATTAAGTAAAGTGTATGAAATAATTGAATTTCGTATCTTTGTAGTCAAGTGATCTCCGTAAGTTACTGATTTGTGACACTCTGAGTAGTTATCTGAAATGAGGCACAGTTCTGGTGTAATGTTACCTAGTACGCAAAAATAAGGAAAGAAACGAGTGCTGCCATCTAGTGAGTAAGATGGAATCGGAGAAATGTGCATTCTGTGGTTTTTCCGGTTTTTCCGTACAAAAAATAAATATAAGAGTATTGATAGGATGTAACTCATGACATATCATTATATATACACTTAACTAAAGTAAAGTTAGAAGCGCTATTGTCAACTCTCCCTTCAGTGAATTTTAAAGGTCGAGTTGAGTATTCATTTAGATTTTACTTTGAGCTTAAATATAATTTGCATTTTTGATGCTCAAAATTACGAACGAATAAATACATATCAATTTCAAAATGTTTGAACTTGAGTTGCATCTAATATTTTTATTCATTTACAGATATTTAAGTACTTATTCATAAATTCTGGTTTTCATTACAAATCGCTTCTTTTTTTTCCCCCTTTTTTTTTACTTTCACTTTGGTTTCGGATATTTAAACTTAAATTACTAGGATTAAATGGAAATGGTACGAATGAACTAAATTGAAAAAATTCAGTCCTTTGAGGAAAACTCTAAAATGTTTTTGCTCTTTTCGATAAAAAGGGTCATGAAAGATATATTAAACCAATCTTTTAACAGAAAAAAATAATCCATTTCAAAACATATTTTCGAACATTTTTTTTCTTCAATTTTTAAGTACTGCAAGAATAAATCAAAATGCATTACACGCAAAGTGAAGTAATAAATGCTGTATCCAAGGCAAGAAATTTCAAGTCTCATTGCTTTTTATCCCAAAAGGAAATTAAATTCTTTTTCCTTCGTAGGCAAGTATCGTACTTTTTTTCGTTACGAATGGATTCTTGTTTAAAAGTTAATAAAAAAATCAATGCACGTTTTATATTCATGGGAAAATATCATGAATTATTGTTGCTGATTTTTTTCTTTCCTTACGCATTTAGAATATCGCCAAAAGTTGAAAGTACAAAATATAAAATTGTCATGAATGCCAAATATGCTCTTCTCTCTGTAATCGGATTTCAGTTTTTTAGTAGTTTCATTTTGATTTTACGTTTTACTATCTTAAATCTTTGTGAGTGCTATACCAATGTTTGGATATTCGTAAGAAATCCGAGTAATTCCTTGAAACGTTGTCTTTTGGAATTTCGAATGATCATAAATCTTTACGATATTGAGATCAGCAATGCTACATGTTTTGCTCTTTTTCGTAATAATGACAAATTTTATTGGTATTCTTTTTATGAAGTGTGGTTGTTTATGTAAATATTTTTGAAGATCATAAAATAAATTAAAATTGATGGCATGAGGACAGTATTATAAGGTTGATAGGATATCTCTTTATATAGAATTTTGTGCAGTTCAGTTGCTCTTGCACTAAGCTTCATTTTGGTTGAGGATTTACTAAATACAGGGAGAAAAACTTGGTGATAAAATTATCGTATTGTTTAGTCATGGCATTTTTAATTTAAAAAAATTCATTATTCTGGCTTATTAAACCAAAGTATATGGTATTTAAACCATTTATTTGAGTTTATGTTAACTGTTTACTGAAAATTCTAGTTTTCCAAATTATTGTTCTTATTGTAACACATTTAGTAATAAATACAAACTGAAAAATATATTTAACCGAATGAAAAGTTTTTACGCCGCTTTCCAAGCTATCATAATAAAATCATCAAATTTTATAACACATTATAAAACAGTGTTTTATTGTTAATTTTATCAAAATAAATGCTAAGGCGTTTCGATAAAAAAAAAATTACCGAGCATTTAAGAGTTCCCATAAAGCCAGAAACACGGTTAATTTTACCATATTCTGGCAGGTTTGACCATACTTTTTTTTCAGTGTGCTATAAAATATAGCAATAAAATAATCAATAAAATAAGATGTTTTTAGTATCAAAACTAGACCAAAAGTACTTTGTAATGAGATATTTATGTCTAAAAATCATTAATACACTGGATTGTAAATATAGAGGGAAAAAAACATATTTGCAAGATAAAAACATTTGTAATAAAAAACGAGAATTCATTCTGATTATAAGCAATAGAATTTATAGTACATAAAATAGTTATTTGATGATTATTCCGATCTTAATAATAATGATTTATTGGAAATGTTTGTTTTTAAAATACATTGAAACCCCCAGAAAAGACCACCTCTATGATGCGACCACCTCCACTTTACAGCCATTTTAGGGAGGCACGGAACTTTTTCCATAGATTATATTGAAGAAAATCTTTAGGAGAGACCATTAAAACCTCCTAAAGTGACCGGGCAAAACCTCAACACCAAATGCGAAAAAGGTCAAATAAGGAAACACGACAAAATAACAAAACAAAAATTATTAATGAAACAAATAAGTAGATGTGTTCAAAATATTTGTGTGAGACTTTTATTTCAAGAGTTTCTTTAACGATCTCTGAAAGAGATATACAACCTCCAACTTCAAAGTGAAGTAAAGACAACGCTATTAATGATTTATTTTTACAGTTAAAAGTTAAAACAAACATAAAGTCATTTCAGAGAAGAAGAAAAAAAGTTATTTAAGAAAAAAACTAAGCATCTCAAACAAGCAAACCTCTCTTAAAGCTAACTAATTTATATGATATAAAATTAAATGAAAGATTAAACGAAAAACATAATTGTTTATTTAGTTAAAAAAAGATACTTGATAAATTTGTTTTCACACAGAATTATATCAGTAAGAATCATTTCTATTGACGTTAAATTATATTTATCGATCTGGTTTTCATAAGAGGTATTTCCGCACCAAGAAAATGACACTGACTAAAATTAAAATCGTTTGCGAAAAATCATATACCTTCGGCAATATTTTGAAGTCAATGCTGGGAACCCCTTAAAACGACCAACCTCCATTACCGGCCATTTTACTGAGGAGCATGGTAACTCCAGAGTAGTCTCACTGCAGTTTTTTTTTGCCCACACATTTAGTAAAAATACAGCACTAAAATGCAAATTTTTAAAAAATGGTTTTTACGCCAAGCTTTAAAAATCACGATAATTTTACTACCTATTTGGCAACTTTAGAGCTCTGATGGCAATTCCTTCTACTAAATGGAATGGTATAATCTATTTATTATGCTTTCTAGTACGGTTCATTTAAAATGATGATAACTGTATTTGTAATAGTTAGATAAAATTATTTTTAGTTACGTCAACTATAATTTCTATTTTCTGAAGTTAAAATTTGAGATAGCGAAATGTAACCTACAGCTAACAGGGAAATAGCACCAAGTGTAACATAAAATCTTGATATCAAACACTTTTTAATCTTATAGCACTAACATGTTATTTATATTTAGGCCACTTGAATGGTGCCTGACCCTCTCACTCTTTGTCATCAACAAAAAGAAATGCATTGTAATCAGAAAATTGCTAACAGAAAGAAGAAGCATGCATCATGGTTCCAAGTTGCTCAAAGCGAACGCCCATACTTCTTTCTTTCAGGAAGTCGCCGGTTCAAACCTGGTAGTTGCCATAATTTTTCTAAAGGAATTTTTTGCTTACTATACTATCTCTAATTTTTATACATCTTCTTATAAACTTTTTGTCTTCCATTTTTTTCATTACTTTTAAATTTATATAATTTTATTAAATATATTTTCATTAAATATGATTTTATTAAATATATTTTTATTAAATATATTTTTATTAAATAAGTTTTTATTAAATATATTTTTATTAAATATATTTTTATTAAATACTTTATTAAATATTTTTATTAAATATATTTTTCATTTTATTTGTTTCATGTTTTTCATTTTATTTGTTTCATATTTTTCATTTTATTTGTTTCATATTTTTTTCTATTAAACAGCTAATATTTTTATTAATGATAATGAAAAGCATCTATCTGCTGTCTGATGACACCTGTATAAATTCATGACATCTCTATATGCCTTGCTAGAACAATTTAACAATTATCTATTTGAAATGAATAAATAATTTTGAACTGAATTTTGAAAATTATCTCAGTGATCCGCAAATTCGGATTTCTCAAAAGTATCATTATGTTTCTGTATATTTCTGATGAAAATAATTTAAACGGAGCAAAAAATAACTTTAACAAAATACTCATTTTCCGCTATTCATTACTCCTTTATTTATGTACAATTTAGTTCTGGATTCTGGAGCATGATATTTTTGAAAGCCCAAAGAAGTCTTAAAATTATTTTAACAAAAACGACGAATTTTCGTTTTCAGACAATTTTCAACAGTTTATAATATATTTTTAGAAACCGTTTTTAATAAGAACTAATAAAATGTGGTCATTGATGAGTTTAACTAATTTATTTATAAATAATTTAGTTTTAGAATATCAAGCAGGATATTAGCAAAAGCTCAAACAAGTACAAAAGCAATTTCAGTTAAAATGGCCAATTTATTTTTCGAATAATTTTCGCCAGTTTATTTTACCGTTTTTTATAAGAACTAATAAAAGGCTGGCTTTGATCAGTTTTACCCATTTATTTATATATACCAGAGGTGGCCAACCTGCGGCTAGCGAGCCAACTGCGGCTCTTTGATGAATTATTTGTGGCTTTCGATAAATGTACCATAGTTCCCTTTCAATTTTTGTGATATTATATTTTAAAAAGTTATTATCGCTCCGTATGTATTTCAAAATGTCTTTTAAAATACTGAGAACAAATATGAAAGACTAAGTGCAACGTTGTTCAATTCAAGGTGAGTTTTTCATTTCCAATATAATTATGACATAAAAAGCATCTGGAGAATTAGAATTAATAGAGATGCAAGAAGATCAAGCCTTACAATTAAAATACAAGTCGACGTCGATTACTGAATTTTGGAAATTTGAACCAGAATCGAAGTATCCTGAATCAAAAAAGGCTGATTGCAGAATTACTTCAATATTTCGGAACAACGTACTTATGTGAATCATTTTATTCCACTTTAAAATTCGTGAAATCCAAAAACCGATCAGTATTAACTAACTAGCATCTGAAAGAATTACTGAGAAGTGCTGTCACCAATTATTCACCAAATTTTAAGGAATTATCAAGTAAAATAAATATGTTTAATTTTCAATATTTGAATTCAATACACATATTTTGTACTTTTGCTTATATGTTCTCAATAAATATAATTTATGTAAAAAAAAAATTAAGACCTTTTTTGCATACCTTTTGAATCTATATATTAATAGGCTAGCAATATTTTGTCTCGCTAAAAACTCCCAAACTACGCAACAGAATTAAACAAATAAGGTGTCGTTTTAAAGGTATTGTTATGTAGATGTGCAATTCGCGATCGCAACGAACTATAGGGGGCGTTGTTGTATGAGACGCATACCTGCGATTTCTATATGAACCGTCATTCAGTTACTCTGGAGACGTCGTTAATGTAGCGTGTAGCATTGCAACGTTCCTTCTTTAATGTGGCTTATTAAATTTAAAAAAGAAAAATGCTTGATCTTCTTTCTTGTACAACCGAAAACAAAATGGTATCTCTTTTTATTAGAGAAGGAATATCCAAAACACATCGGAAAAATATTTGTACATTAACAGAAAAAAATATGTATATTCTTATAAGAGTTAAAACCTAATGCCCGAGAAATAGTATTACTAAATTTAATGATATAACATGAAAGGCCCATTTAAACTTTACATTCTATAGTTTAAGAATCATATTACTTCAAAAATTAAAATGAACAAAAAGTATACATAAGCCTCATAATTTTATGAAATTTAATTTTGTAAACAAAGTTTTTTGACAACAATTTTTATCAAAAAATTTCAAGTTTCAATAAAAATCATTATTTAGAAACTAAGAAACGTAAAATAAAGAATGCTGACGAAACAAAAACAAAAAAACAATTCTTTTTTGTCGCCATTTTTAGTGCTACGAAAATTCGTCTTTGGGATTTGCCAAAAACAAAACAAGATGCAATTTTATTTTTTCAGGAGGGAAATATTTTACCGAAAAAACGGAAATGTACCAATTCCCACAACATGAAATTTTGTCTTGGTAAACGTACGTTTTGGAAATGTTATTTCATTTGGAATCTTATTTATCAGAGTTCATATAGCGATATGATTGTTTTGAATCTATGCTAAACTCTATATCGGTTCATTTTCCACCGAAATCCGATGAACTATTTTGATTTTAAATAAAGTGTTTTATTTTATGAATTGTCGCAAAAATTTTAAGTGTAGATTGGCGGCACTTAAAAACCGCCAAATCTGTAGCGGCGGTGGCGTTAATACGTAAATACCGAATTTTTATTCCATACTTTTCTGAATCATATTACTTCAAACATTGGAATATACAAGAAGTATACATAAACACATAATGTTATACCATTTAATTTTTCAAAAAAAGTATTTTGAGAACAATTTTTATCAAAAAATTATAAACTAAAAAACGGAAAAAAGAATTCTTAGGATAAAAGAAAGATTTTAAGAATTCTTTACATTGAAATAAAAACTTTCATAGTTTCTTTTTTTATTATTCTTATAGTTCTTAATCAGACGTAAAAAACCATTCTGTAGAGAACTATCATCAAATGAAAAAAAAATATTTACAAGCAAATTTTTTATTGTAAAAATCATTGCACTTACCTGATTTATGATTCCCGGAGAATTCCAAAATGATAAGTTCCTTGTTTGAAAACTTTATTCTCAAATAATAGATACATAGTTTATACCTTCATTACTTTTAGATAACATACTACACAGCAATATTTTATAATTAATATGAATTTAAATATGTAGCTAAAAACAGAATAGCTGAATTCTAGTTGAACTTATTCTTTCAAAATTAAAAAAAACTTACCAAGAAAACGATTTAAATTAATTAAGAATCAGCACAAATGGCACTATTTCAAGTAACTTGGATAATTTTTTATTGTTGTTTTCCGAATTATATGGATACAGAAACATATACTATTCTATAACGAAGAAGAATATGCTATAACTATTACAATTCTGTATGTTCTGAATTCATATTTATTCACTGGAATGACGAAAGCAATGTTGACTTCACTTTAATTCGTAATGAATTGAAGACAGAAGAAATGCATTTTACCTTAATACACACATCTGTAACAGTATCCGAAATCGGAAGTCATCAGTTGCAAGTTTGTTGATAATAGAAATTAAAAATTATTGAGGAATTTTTCTTCAAATGTTTGGCGTGTTCTGTTCCTGAAAGATTTACTAATATTCTGGAGATTTTTTTCAAGTTCTTCGGCCTTTTCCTTAGGGAAATTGTGTTTCTTATTTGCTGCTAAAAATGGCGTCTGATTCAGTCAATGACTTTGATGGAACTAAATGAAAACGTGATAAATTAATGTCCGATATTTACAGGCTCCCGCTAGACGGCGTACTCGAGCGTTGCGATCGCGAATAAGGTCTTAAATTATGAAAATTTCCTTTAATTAATTAATAAAATTAATAATTTAGTTTCACCCAATGAGAATTCAGCAAATCATAATGGGTGGTTCGCATAAGCATTGTTTCCGTAAGCATCGTTTGATATAAAGCATTTTCTGAATGAATATATTGATAAACAAAAATAAGAGTGGATAAAAAAAAACGGAACTGAATTTTTTAAAAAAAGAATTCAATATCTTTAGTTCCTTTGATAAATTTTTCGTTACAATAGAATGGCAATGGCATCGTGCGAATATTCAAGCCAAAACAAACGTGCGAATATTCAAACCAAAACAAACTTTCTACAAACAATTATTTTGATTTGAGATTTAAAACGATATCTTAGTTATTTAGTTCTATTTTTATTTATTTAGTGCCTGCTGCCTAAATAAAATGCCTGCTATCAGGCGTCGAAATATCTCTGGCAGACGTCAGAGAAATGAATGGCGGAATTCTAAACGGGAAATCATTTCTCGCCGAAGGGAATCGCCACCTCTACAAATTCGAGATTTTTACAAATCTGCATTGACTGTTCATGACGATTGTGACTACTATTGGATCTGTGACTATGATTTACTATTGGATCTATGACTTTTATTTGTAACTTTTGTAATGCTAAGCATTTTATGTTAGAGAAGACAGGAAGTAGCAATGAATATGGTATTTGCTGTCAGAAAGGCAAGGTTGATCTTCCTTTATTGTCGCATTCACAATATTTTGAGAATTTGATTACTGGTGTAACATCTTTAGACCATACTGCAAAGAAACGATCCCAAAATAATTTGGACAATATTCGCTCCTATAATTCTGCATTTGCCATGATAAGTTCTGAGACACACTTAGATGAAAGTGTAACCGGTGGAATGTATCATTTTAAAATCCATGACACATTTTACCATCGTGTTGGTTCACTTATACCAAGTGAAGGTTGTCAGCCAAAGTACGCTCAGAATTACTTTTATGATGTAGATACAGCAGTTGAACACAGAATGCGTGAACAAGCTAATGTCAAATGCGATGCGAACATTATGCATGAAATAGCTGTATATCTGAACAGAGTGAATTCATATGTCCAATCTTTTCAAACAATGGGTGATCTCTGGAGGAATTCCAGTGATGGAAATGAAAAGGAAATATGCATGCACATCACTGTCAACGCGTCGTCTGATCAACGACGGTACAATGATGCCACAAGTACAGATGTTGCAGCAATCTTTAGATGCGTAGATGGAGTGCCTCCTGGGGAACGAAACCTGGTGGTGATGTCAAAGTCAGGTGGCATTCGTACAGTTTCTGTTTTAGACTCATCGTTAGACCCATTGGCTTATCCGCTACTGCTTCCCCATGGTGATCCTGGATGGCATATTAATATTTCGCACACTGTTACAAATAATCAACGAAACAAAACAACAATGAGACAGTATGCTGCCTATCGTCTTTCCATCAGAGAGACTTTCAGTTTATTGCATCGTTCACAAAAACTGTATCTTCAGTGGGTTGTGGATATGTATGTTCGAATTGAAGGCACACGCTTAAATTTTATAAGGCACAATCAAAGTAATTTGCGTGCAGATATGTATTTAAATGTAGCTGATTACATACACCAGCGTGCAGCTGAAAACAATTTGAGAGTTGGGCGTCAAGTCATTCTTCCCTCTTCTTTCATTGGTTCTCCCCGTAATATGCATCAAAACTATTTAGATGCAATGTCCATTGTTCAAAGGTTTGGCAAACCTTCTCTATTCTTAACAATGACATGCAATCCACGTTGGCCAGAGATCAGTGAAAACTTAGCGCCACGGGAATATATCTGGCATTTTAATTTTAAAATTTAAATTTGTTAAAATGTTTTTATAAGATTGCGAAGCAATATGCAATGGAACTGCGAAGCAGTTCTGGGGGTTGGCGAGCGTAGCGAGCAGGGGGCGGAGCCCCCTAGTACGTATTTAATTGCGGCTCGCGGAAAATTTTAAATTTTGAAAAATGGCTCGACTATCAAGGAGCTTGGCCACCCCTGATATATACCATTAGTTCTGTTTTGTCAAGTACGATAATATCGAAAGCTTAAACAAGTCTTAAAACAATTTTAATTTAAACAACCAATTTAGACTAGGAATAATGTAGGATAATAAGTTCCAGATAGTCACGCAGGATATTAACAAAAGCTCAAACAAGTCTAAAAACAGTTTTAATTAAAATAACCAATTTATTTTTTGAATCATTTTCACCAGTTTATTATACCGTTTTTAATAAGAACTAATAAAAGGCAGGCATTGATAAGTTTAACCCATTTATTCATATAAACTATTAGCTCTGTTTCGTCAAGTATGATATTAACGAAAGCTCAAACAAGTCTTAAAACAATTTTAATTTAAACAACCAATTTAAACTAGGAATAATATAGGATAATAAGTTCCAGATAGTCATGCAGGATATTAACAAAAGCTCAAACAAGTCTTAAAACAGTTTTAATTAAAATAACCAATTTATTTTTTAAATCATTTTCGCCAGTTTATTGTACCCTTTTTAATAAGAACCAATAAAAGGCAGGCATTGATAAGTTTAACCTATTTATTCATATATACTATTAGTTCTGTTTTGTCAAGTATGATGTTATCGAAAGCTCAAACAAGTCTTAAAACAGTTTTAATTTAAATAACCAATTTAAACTAGGAAAACTTTAACTGAAACTTCCCTCTATCTCAAATTAAAACAGAAAACTATGCACTTACTCAGCCTATCTACCATCGTAGACTCTATGTTATAAATGATGCATGGTACAAAAGTGTCTCTAAAAGCTATCTCGCCAAGAAAAATAACACCTCATTAAATTGGTTCCCCGGGAAAATGATCAGACCCGCTCCACTTATAAAAGCTCTTTTAATGCAGTTATATTTCAAACTCCCAACATCCGCTAAAAAAAAAGTATAAACATTAAGCCAAGTACCTGAAAAGTACTTTCATGTTGGCGAAAACTTTTACTCCTTTTTTGGTCTTATTTGGAATTTATATCTTTGAATAACTGTTTATGAACTTTTCATTAAAAATGCGAGTGGGCAGATTTATAATGCGTTTAATTTTTCTAAGAAAAATGTTTCGTCATTTCGAAAATGACTTCTGAGCAAATTAAGTTTGCTTAAGGTGACAAGGGACTTTCAAAGAAGCAAAAATTTGTCAAAAAATCGATATTTTACATTTTATATTTCTGAAATCTTGGCATTTAACTGAACATTTAAAAAAAATTCTGGAATAAGAGCAAAATTGATGAAGTTATGACCATTTCAGTTTTGACCACACCCCTTTGTTTACCTTTTTTTGAATGCTGGTAACTGTTAAAATTAGTTTAGTTTAAAATTAGTTTAGTTTAAAATTAATTTTAAATTAGTTAAATATTTTGTTAATTTTTTTAAAGAAATTTAAAGTATATAATTATTAAACTATTTCATTAGACAATATTTATAGGTATTTATATTAAAAACAAGAAATATTTGTTCAGAAGTAAAATTTGCAATGAAAAAGTAGTAAATGTCATTTTTCTCAAAATGTCTTTTTTGACAATTTTACAAATTTCAAACTGTTCCAGCGTAATGAATTTTCATTCTATTGACCTGAGAATTTAATGCTATATATTGATGAATATTATTAACATTTTGTTGGAAACGTTTTTTGAATTAAGTGAATAGAATTTTTTTATACATAATATTTTATAGAGGTATGATGATTTTTTCCTAAAAAATTTAGGCTTTTTACTGTTTTTTTAATGTTATTTGTTTCTATAATAAAAAATAAAAAAAGTACTCCCAACAATTTTTTCAATATTACCTAATATGTAATATTTTAAAAGAATTTTGTCATTTTGACAAAATTTCAGACGCGAGGGGTAATATAAAAAAAACATAAAAAATTCAAAAATTTTAATTTTTTAATTTCTTAAATTTTGAAATATTTCTTTGAAATTTTGTATAAAAGTTGTTTTTAACAATATAAATGTATTCTGAAAATTTCAAGCAAATCCCTTCATAATTTCAAAAAAAAAATTTGAAAGCCCCTTGTCGCCTTAAAAAACATATTTTATTTGTGGAAATGAAAATACTTTTTTTAAAATTCGTGACTTAAAAAAATTACAGCTATTTTTCCATTATTACTTTTATCTACATAAATTTCATTATTAAAGTATATTATGCTGATATTTTGCTTTTGACTTGAGAAAGAAATAGTAAGTTTAAACTATTTAAGCAGTTTAGATAAAACAGCAGCTATATCTTGTTCTGTTAAATAAAACAGCAGCTATAGCTTGTTCAGATGCTGAAAAAAGGTCTATCGTAAAAGTCAGTTTTAGCATTATTGATATTTGCACTACCGATTCCACTTAAAATGTATTTTTAGATTCATGCTGAAAAAGAAGTAAAAAAAGTATACAAAATAAGAATCACAAATAAATATTCATGCGAGAGGAACAAAAATATTATCGGAATCTGACAAATCACTATTGAGAAAACCGGTACTAAGAACACCAGAACCTGCTTGATTTCTAAATGAAATAAATATGAGTTGTAATTAGATAATGAGAAACGCCTTATCCTATCGGAAGAAAGCAAATTACTTTCAATGATTTTAATGCCGTCTTTCTCAGGAGTGTTGCGACAGATTTGGTAGAGGTTTTGTTTCCTTTTCGCTTTCGATTACACGGTATAAGTGTTGATTTCACGGTATAAGTGTTGATTTCACGGTATAAGTGTTGATTGCACGGTATAAGTGTTGATTGCACGGTATAAGTGTTGATTTCACGGTATAAGTGTTGATTTCACGGTATAAGTGTTGATTGCACGGTATAAGTGTTGATTTCACGGTATAAGTGTTGATTTCACGGTATAAGTGTTGATTGCACTGTATAAGTGTTGATTTCACGGTATAAGTGTTGATTGCACTGTATAAGTGTTGATTTCACGGTATAAGTGTTGATTGCACGGTATAAGTGTTGATTTCACGGTATAAGTGTTGATTTCATGGTATAAGTGTTGATTTCACGGTATAAGTGTTGATTTCACGGTATAAGTGTTGATTTCACGGTATAAGTGTTGATTTCACGGTATAAGTGTTGATTGTACGGTATAAGTGTTGATTGCACGGTACGAATATTTGAATATTCGACTTCAAATATTCGTGCCGTGCTGATTTCGTTCTTAACAAGGATTCTAAATATGTACAATAAGAATGGTCATTGCAGATTATCCTGTATAACTTTATTTTTACAAAAATATACAAGTTTCGATTTTTATGAAAAATTTTATTTTTAGTTTTTGTCTTTTGTTATTTATCGAAAATGTCTCACTCTAATTTTCTCGAAAAGGAAGATAACCTGAAGTAAACTTCAAAAGAAAGGTGTCTCAGGAATGCCATTTGAAAAGTTGTATTTTCTAGTATCTTCTAGGATCTATATAATATACCTTATGTCCTGCGCTATTGCAAAATTTCTAAATATGCAAATTTTATTTTCCAATTTTAAAGTCGTGTCAATTTTCTTTATTCCTGACAGAATAGTATACATAAAATAAGCTTTACAGTATCTCTCATCTTTTCCTTTTCATATCCTCATAAATAATCTTACAAAATATTTTTACTCTTGCTTTTAACCATGCAAGTGGTAAGCCAGTAGTAACTAAATTATGCAAATGACGTACTTATATACCCCTTAATGTGATAATATCCAACTCCATAATGTCCAACAGTTTTGTATTTAATAAAGAAAACAATATTATCTATATTAAATATCACAAATAAATATTTGAATTATTATAATTATTATAATAGTCGTATAAAGAATTGTTTTGAGACTTGGATCAAAGAACGTCAAATCAAAGTGAGTGATAAAATCATTCTTATTAACCCTTTGTCGCAAATGTCGCGATGTCCTTTTTATATATTTTTCTGGCTCTTTTATTCCAAGCGAAATTATATTTTGGTATTTTTTAATTAAAAACAGCATATTAGTTACTCACAAAGGTCTGTTATAATTTCGATACCATATTTGTACTAAAATACTAAATTCTGAAGAAATAGTTTTAAAAAAATGTAAAAGAATATGTATACTAATGTTTCAAGCATTGCCATAAATTATAAAAATGCTAAATATAATATTTTTCACTCAATTTATCCTAAATTAATATAAAATATTGGAAAAAGTATGAAAAATATGTTTAATAAAAAATTCTGAGTCGAAGGGTTAAGGATAATGATCCAGAACCTGATCATTAAGGGTCATAAATCTCAAACCTGTTTATCAAGGAGGATAACATAAAACCTTCTTATTTAGGAAAACAATTTAAAACCTGCTTATTAAGGATAATAACCTAAAACCTGCTCAAGAAGGATGATATCCTAAAGTCTGTTTCTTAAGTATGAAATATAATATTTAATAAAATAAATAATATTTAATTTAGTGTAAAATATAATAATTTTCACTTATTTTGGCATAAATTTATACAAACATTAAAAAAGGCATGAAAAATATGTTTAATAAAAAATTTTACGTCAAAGAGTCAAGGATAATAACCAAAACCCTGATTATTAAGGGTCATTCAAAATTGCTTATCAAGGATGATAACATAAAACCTTCTTATTTAGGAAAATAAAACCTGCTTCTTAAGAATAATAACCTAAAGCCTTCTTCTTAAGAATAATAACCAAAAGCCTGCCTCTTAAGGATGAATCTAAAATTCCTATTCGCTTATCAAAAAGGTCTGGTTTTCTTTACTCAAAACATTATCAAAGGTGATTGATCAATGTTAAAAAATGGCTTGGAAAATTTTTAACTCAAATTATAATGTGTAACTTCTAATGTCAATATTTTTACAAAATGTAGAAATGTATATTTTATACAGTCACTATGAAACGATCTGTAATGTATAAGTGTAACTTATATTGTGAATAGTCATTGAAATATTATTTTAATTTGATAATGCTTAATAGGAGTTATAAAATACTTTATTTTTAAAAGGCCTTCAAATGCAATTTAAGCAATTATTATAAAAAGAATTAGCTCAACAAATATAAATAATTTTAATAAAGGTTGGCAGGTAGGAACTTAAGTTACGTCGCACTAGATCTGTAGAATGGGTTATTTGCGATGGTCTGAGAAGCATTCTGGAGAATGATCCGAAGACAGAAATCGCAATTTTTATCCTCTGCAGAAGGGATGACTTCTCTGCTTTGGTAGCCCAACGATCTGCGCGCGAAGTCGAGCACCTTACGGTAGAACAGTTTAACGAATACTGATACCGCGCACCCTCGGTCCCTACGCAGGCTGATCAAAGTGATCATCTACCCACTTACTGACCCTAGCCAGTGATGATTGACTTCGGTGTTCAACTGGGAACGGCGTCCTTACGATCAGTCCATTACTGGACAAGTTTTGATAAGAGAATTTTTTTAAATAAATTACTATAAAAATAACTATAATAAATAACTATTTAGGATCTCACTAGTAAATGAAATTCCATTGCTCACAATTAAACTAATCGAGTTGTGAAATAGGTGCACCATAACTGAATAAGTATTCGTAATAGTTAATACACACTGCTAGAAATTAATCAGAAGAAAAAAATGGCGAAATGAAAATTTATTTAATTATCAATCCAAATGGAATTGAATAAAATGGCAATTAATGGTAATAACGGTAAAATTAATGATACCATGAACCATAAATAAAATTGTATTTAAACTGTTACCTGTGAGAAAAACCGTTCATTAACTGCTTTCACCTTATACTTTTAAGCAACCTGAATTTCATCGTACCAACTAAGCCCAACTGATGAAGCCAATTAATTCCCCACAACTGGGTACATATTCTACCCGAGAGGGCTAATCTGTAATCTGACACCACATTATTACCACCATTCCTTTTACTACATGTAGGAAGGGTATTTTTTAATACCCCAATTATTTTAAAAGTCAAGAATCAAATCCATCGGAAAAAGATCTCCAGAGAAAGTACGCTTCTTTTTACTATTTTGTAACTTAAAAACTACATCGGTAATGAGCATATATACGGTATGTTCCTATAATGATATAAAAATACGAGTAGTGTTACTACTTGAAAATCTACCCATTACGTTACAAACTTTTCATAGAGTATCGTTTTTTATTCGTTGCGAGAATATAAATATTTTCATATATGCTTAATAAGCATATATTAATTATTAAGCATATATTCATATTTATTAAGCATATATTCATATTTATTAAGCACATATTCATATATGCTTAAAAAATATGCGAAAAATTATTTGTAAGTTCATGTTAGTAGATGAAATATTGCATATTTATTAAAATATATAAGATACTCTTACGAATGGCCTTGAAGGCAATTGAAATTGTTGGAAGTTTTTGTCAAAACTTAACTTTCCAGTTGAGGTATTTATTAATTTCATCCATATGAAAGATGATGGGTAAAGAGATAAAATATTCACCCATGAAAGAAACACAACCGCAGGGCAGTTTGCGGTCGGTTTACTTCAAAAAGTGTTTATGCAACATATTATTCTTCATTTCAATGGAACTATTCTAGGTTTCCATGACTGCGGTGTTAGGTTTCCGAAAATATAAATCTCGAAGTTTCATTTTCTTAGGACTTAAATTTACTTTTTTTTCTCGGATCTTAAAGTTTTTCTAAGAAACGTATTTCATCTCAGATCAATGTAGTAGTTTCAAGCGCTTATCTTGGAAAATATAACGTTCCACCAACGAAAAACAGTAATTTGAGACATTTTAATGATTTCTATATTTACTTAGTGTACATTGAATATGGCAAAGAAACTTCTCAGTAGTTTATACCAAAGAAAACTACAGTTTAATCAATTAATGAGAGATGGTATAATTTTAAGCTTTATGCTAAATTAATGGAGCGTTCCTTTAATCAGTTGGTTGAGTCGTTGGTCGCACCGCCTTGGGATTGTGAGTCCAATCCAGGCAGCCAACTAAATAACTAGCGTGTATATGCAGTAAGGTTCATTTTAAATCTATCGTGGGGGAAAGGGTTTTCATTTGTTGTGGTTAGGAATTTTTGCCGACAGAGTTACAACGAAAACCCCGTTAAATAGTACGATTTATTTTAATCCCTAGTCAAGGAACCGTGATGGTTCAAGGAGATGAACCGGGAGATGAACCTTCCAATGAGGTGAACCGGGTTCGAATCCCAGCATCGGCTGGTCCATATGAAGTCCGCATCGTTCTTGCCCGACTACAGTGCTGACCTAATATATAATATCGGCAACAGTACTGACTTAAAATACTGGATGGATGGATCATGGGTTTGAGTCCCCTTGCCGTCTGGATAACCATGGTAGGGTTTTGTGGTTTTTCTCTCCGTGTAACGCAAATACTGGTTAGTTCCATCAAAGAGTTCTCCACGAAGGCAAAATTTCTTTCAATATTTGATTCAGGAGTTCCCTTATCTTCTCGATTGGGTTCAAAATTACAAGGCTACGGAGTTGACGTTCGTGGTCGTAAACCCAAACAATCGGGTCGGTTGTTCAATGACTGTTATAAATTAAAATAAAGTAAAATAAAATCTCTAGTCAAGTTATAAAACACAAAGCACAAGTTAGAAAAGGACATTAGAAAAATGTATTGTTAAATAGAGGTACCGGGCTCGAATACCACCTTATCCCTGGATTTATGCTCTTAATGTCATTCTCTATCTTGCTGTTATCTATATTTCGACTCCGCAAGTGCCTGTATATTTATTTGTAAGTATAAATAAAAATATATAAATAAATAGGTACTTCCAGAGTTGTGAGAGAATTCAAAAACACTACTTCTACGTTTCTATTATAAGAGGTCATGATAGATCCAATGTGTAACAGTTAAGCTACTGATTTAGTTAAGCTTTGTCCAAGCATTTGTATATTTTCAAATACATTCTGCTCTCTGGCTTGGAGGTAGAGAGTTTGAATCCAACCGTAACCCTGGATATATATCTGAATTATGCGATTTGTTCTTTTACTTGACAAAGACGCACTAGCCGTACTTATGTAATGGAGCACATAAGCCTGCATATATATGTGTACTAATAAGCAAAATATATAAGCGAATACACATTATGGTTTTTAAAGTTTGGTAGATATTAGCTTACAGCTAACATGGAAATAAAATAAACTAACAAACAAAAAGTCATCGAACTGAACTTTTTGGTAAAAATTATCAAATTTTACATATTTTACTACCAAAAAGAATAGTAATAAAATAATGCTTTATTGTTAATTTACTAAGTCATTACCAATGCACTTTTGTTATAATTACCGAGCTTTTTGGTGTTCCCATAGTTCCAGAATCACGATAAATTTTTCCATATTCTGTTAGTTTTTACCATCCTTTTTTGTCTCAGTGCACTAATTTCTAAAATCAAAATTAGTTTGTATATCAAACATACGCTTAGCACATAAAAAATATTTAGACGAATTCGAACTAGGCTTAACAAAACGAAAGTGGAATAAAATTATAAATTATAAAATCCTTTAATCGGAAATATAAGCGAAAGGTTTGAAGAGAAACATACCCTTACAAAACACTCTTCCCTCCCCTAAGTTAATCACTATAAAATAAACAATTGTTAAAACTAATAACTAAAATCAAAGTTCGATTAGTGATTTAGTTTTTCCATACAAGTAGAATAGTAAAATGTTTTAATAAAAATACCCTCTCAGAAATAAAACTCTCGTTTTTGTGACGGTTCGTGACAATCCTTAAAAATTAGCTCTATATTTTTGATAACCACTTCGTGAACCATCTTCCAACTAACACCATATTCCTGTGTAACGTCTTAGTTTAATAAAGCAGTTATTACACATTTTTATAGTATTTAATAAGCCTGTACCCTGCGTAATGGATTGGTACAGTGTTCAGAGCACTCGCCTGTCTAGGAAGCGTTCTTGTTTCGAATACTGATGAAAACTTATCCTTTTTAACTCTTTTTATTTTATGATTAATTTCATAATGCCTTATGTTTTTGACAGAATTCTTATATGCATGCCCTCTAACAAGTGAAGATAGTTATTTCCTTAGCTTGATGAAAAGCTCACCTAGAACATTTCTTTGGAAATAATTCAGTCAAAAAATGAAAAAATCTCATTTTTACGAAATACTTTGTAAAATATAAAGTTATTTGAGAAGGTTTCTATATTAGTTTCTACAGTCGCTAAGGCTCCAAACAGGTTTTTAAAAAAAAGAAGACCGAAATGCGTTATGGTTGCTTGCTCCGGAATGGTTGAAACCATACTCTTTTTGGACGCAGGTACCAACCCTAAAATCTCACTAATTATTTATCGATATTCTTATATTTTTTTATTGTAATACTAAAACTATATCCTGACGTAAAAGGTGATATGCATTTAAAAAATTTCATTATTTCAATTGTGTTCATTATTCAATGATTGAAACACAAATTGTAATTTGGAACTGAATGTTAATTCGCCAATACTCTTTATATACAATGATAAAACTGCATGCGCTTAAAATGTGAAGTTCATTTAAAAAAAATTTAAAAATATTGCTGTTTTGAAAGCAGATTTATTAGTTAGATGAAGCATAACTAGAACTGTAATAACAAAACTGCATTACCTGGAGATGCGAAGTATTGCCATTCAATTCCATTTTTATCCAGCTACATAAAAAAGTTCTGTCAATATTATAACAAAAAATATGACAACAATTCTAAACCGATATGTTATCGTTGACACATTTTTGCGACGAAGTATCCATTTTGAAAAGAAAAGTTTTGGATGCGCCTGACGCAAAAGTGGCACGTTTATGATAAATGTTGCCTGTGTCATTTATGCATATCTTTCAACCATATTAGGCTTTTAGAATACCTTCAAACAGCGTCCTTCTTCATCACCTGTTCTAACAAAGATATAGAACGCACGACGGAGGAGCGATTTATTTCTTTAATCGTGTAACCGCTATTATTTTATTGTCTAGATGTTTTGTTTATTAGATGCATTCCAATGGAAGAGCTCAATTAAACCTGACATTAAAATGCTTCTAAATTTTCGTTGTACTTAAGGCTATTGTCCTTATAATGTATAATTCCATTTCTTACGGGGAAAAAAATAACTGTGTTTCAGGTTTCGTCTGTTCTAAAAATATCGTTTGTTAATAATCTGTTATCAAAAATATCGTTTGTTAATAATCTGTTATCTAAAATATTATTTGTTAATAATCTGTTATCTAAAATATCGTTTGTTAATAATCTGTTATCTAAAATATCGCTTGTTAATAATCTGTTATCTAAAATATCGTTTGACTTTTCTTGTTTTAATCTACAATAATCGAAATTTTTAATAAAAATTAAAATCGTTTGTTAATAATCTGTTATCTAAAATATCGTTTGTTAATAATCTGTTATCTAAAATATCGTTTGATTTTTCTCGTTTTGATCTACAACAATGGAACTTTTTTAAAAATATAAATCGTTTCTTTAACAGAATTCGGACATTTTTCTCATTAAGGTCTAATGTAGAATTTAGTATTTATATTCTTTAAAATATAGTTTTAAAATGATATTTCAGATGCTTTATAACTAATGAATATTTCTGTCCAACATTTTTTTTTATCTAACCACTGTTTTAAAATAGTTCATTTAATTCAGTGACAAAAGGGTAATTTGTAAATTACAAAATGATTTGAAAAGGTCGATTTTTCTAAAAAACACACACACAAACATATATATATATATATATATATATATATATATATATATATATATATATATATATATATATATATATATATATATATATATATATATATATATATATATATATATATATATATATATATATATATATATATATATATATATATATATATATATATATATATATTTATATATATATATATATATATATATACACAGAAAGAGCTTTCGCAGATACAATAATTTTTTAATTATTTACTTCGTCTGTATTACGTGTATTATAAGAAATGCTTTCACCCTCACAAGGTCCACTTAACAGCGTCTTTGTGACACTTCAAGCATTTCTAAATGAAAGAGTATTTCCCTGTAAAGATTAAAACATGATGTCAGTTACGCAGAATCTGACATTTATTAAACGGATCAAGAAAACATCATCCGGTCACTATCGATTCATCGCCTACCCGACGATTAGACCACGCGAGCGCACCGCGTAGGCATGTGTCAGGGTCTGTATCACTTTACACGACCCTGACACATATATAGTACTCGTAAGACATTATAAAAAGTTTTGGTAATACTAGTAAGACATTTTGGTAAAGTTTGATATTGGCTTTCGAATTACGAATCAGCAATAGGTCTCAAATTTAACCATATTAAAGTGAATTTAACATATTTTATGTTACAAACATTAGCTTAGTACAGAGTTCTTTTTATTTTGAAGTTGGCTCATATTATCCTTAAAGTACAGTTTTTTCTTTTTTAAATAGAGCTTATTAAACTACTTCTATAATGACAAATTAGAGTAGTATGAGGGTTGTATTCAATGTGACTGCTAATTTAAACATATTTTTTTGTAAGATAGAAAAAAAGAATTTTAAAACTTTTTCTTTTCTTTAATCTTAAATTAAAACAGTTTAAAATTTTAAACTTGAAAAAGAAAAAATATAGCACTATTAAATATAATATTTAAAATACATTGTTTATACTTTTAGACTGCATAATCAAATTTTTATTTCTGAATCTTTCTTCCTTAAACTAATTATCAAATAACTCATATGGTTTTATTAATATTTTTATAATTTTATTAATATTTTAATTATTTTATTAATATTTGAATAATTTTATTAATATTTGAATAATTTTATTAATATTTTAATAATTTTATTAATAGTAAATCTTTTTATTGGGGTAGGTGATTCTATTTTTTAAGTAGCAGTATAGTTATTTTTATTTTTTATTTTTCTAAATGTTTTTTTTCACGGAATTAAAACTGAACTATAGGGTTATAGCCAATGTTGTTTCTAAAAGAATCTACAAGTTTTTTTTTTTAAACTTTTTCAAAATACATTTGAAAACTATTGTTGAAAGAAATTTTTGTTTAATATCCGTGCAAAACAAAATTGAGTTTCACACATTGGTAAATGTGCGTAACATGGAGTTCGGATCTTACCGTGAACATGTGAGCTTGTCACGCCAAAAATAACTTTCGGCGAGATATATTTTCCAACTGGTAAAATCATGCCATTCGAAAAATCTCACTGAATGAGTTTTGTTAGTAAATGGTTTTGAAAATGCACGCAAGTATAACATCGGATAAAGTATTAAACGCTTACCTGAAAAAAAAATGAATTTCTAGTGGATATTGTAAAATAAATGAACAAAACCTATCATAAAATGCAGAATAATTTTTTTTAATTAAAGTGTGGTTTATTTTACGAAACGAATGGCTTAGAAAGAACATTTTACTGAATTATTGAATTACAAGTAAAAGAATATTTTACTGTTCAAATTCGTAAATTCAAATTCGTAATTTTCTCATACGAATTTAAATAAACAAATTAGTCGCAAGCTTCCTACATAAATAATTCGCTTGAGAGTTTGCCTCCTTATGATTATGTAATATTAGAAGTTATTATTTGCATGTAATTTTCTTAATCTAGCATTAATTACTTGAAAATATTGTTATAAAATTTTTTTAAATTTTATCTCAATTCCGAGTGGTTTGTAATTTGTGCAGTATCATAAGTTTTTCCGTATTACTTAAGGCTGTTTTTCGAATTATATGAAATGATGCTTTTTGGAGAAGTATAATATGCTACTTTCATAACTACTATGAGTTTTCAACAGTTACTCACGACTGTTAGGTCAATTTATACCATCATAAGCCAGATCCCTCTAGACTAATTCCAAAATTGGCGAAAAAAGTCAATTTGGGGAAACGCCACAGTTTTGTGAAAATGAAAAGCGTTTGTGGTCTATTTTTTCAATATTTAAAAACTTATTCCAATGCTGCATTATGTAGCCTCATAGAAATTTGCAAAAACTGATTGTAGGGCAGGGACTTTGAAAACTATTTTCTAGTTGGAAAAATGCCGTCAAATTGGTGATTTTTAAAAAAAGTTTAATAACTTTTGAAATATCTATATATATGTATTTCTCGTACACGGCGACAAAAAAAAGCCTCAATCCAACTCCCCAAATGGCAACGCTAGAAAATCGACCAATGATTGCCGCTGAAAATGCCTCATGCCAAATCTAGCTGAGGTGGCTCAACATATAGCGCTCTTAAAAACGTGAACTGAAATAACCAGAGAGAGCATTCTCACCAAATGTGATCTCTTCCGAAATTCACCCTATCAGCTGCTGCAATTTCATACTATTAAGCTAGGCAGAAGTGAGTAGTCTTTGTCGATAGATCTCTATTTCAGTGTTTTGCCGAAAGCACTTTTTTTCACGAATTTATATATTACGAATTTATTATTTACTAGTTTGATTTATTTGTCCGTTCTAAAGCTCAGATAATTCTTCACTGCAGGATGAACCATACAGTTTAAAATTATTGCTCTGCTTCGACTGTAAGGTATTTAGTCTGTGTTTTTTTTAAAACTTTTCTTGGCAACAGATATTCGAAAAATCATGCTAAAGGTTGTAGAAGAATGATTTCCTGTTAAAAGTTGTAGAAGAATGATTTCATTTCCGTAAAAGCAATAAGTCATTTCTGTTTCTACAGCTGTTTAAAGTTACTTTCTCGGCTTTAATGCTTCATGTAAATATTAAAAACTTTAGTAATGTTATTTCGTTATCATTGAATCAATAAAAAGGTGAAGGTCAAGTTAAATGCTTGTTTAATAACAATATTTTACGAAATATTATTAGATTTTTGAAGTTAAGAAAAATGACAAAAGGTAGATTAAAAATAGATTATCATGTATATATTGGGTTATTCGAAAACTATTTTCGTTCTTTCCTAACAAAGGACTTAATTTTACTCATGTTTCTTAGTCAACCTCACACTTGAGTTGCATAATTATTATATATTTTGACTGCCCCTGATATAGCAAGGCTTGCTTGAGAAAAGTTAGATTGATTCTACACAGCAGGGTTTGGTTGGTGCTTTGTCAAATATGGGAAGAGAACAGCAAAAATTTTGGCATATTTTACTTTTTTATTATCAAAAAGATTTAAAAAAAAAAAAACAGTTCAAACAGGAAAAAAAATCATCCGGTGTCGATGGACAAGATATATTGGCAATACGACTATGCGAAAACTAGTTCACAAAATTTCGACTAAGATGCACGATGATGCAATACACCAATTTAAGCAGATGAAGACGCAATAAAATCATTAATTAATGCAAACCAGAGCCGTGTCGCCTTCCTATAAGGTGAACGGTCGGATTCGGTCGATTTCGAAGGTCGGATTCGATTCGGAAGGTCGGATTCGGTCGAAGGTCGGATTCGAATCACAGTGATGATTGGTCAATACGAATTTCGCATCCAACTTGCAACGAGCATAGTGCCGGCGTAAAATATTCTCAGTGATAAACGGATCAGTTATGGGACGGATCAGAATGGTAAACGGGTATCTTCTGGAATGGGTTCAAAATTGCAAGGCTACGGAAATGAACATTAGTGGTCGTAAACCCGAGAAAGGGGTCGACTGCTCAACGACGGTTATAAAATAAAATTTAGTGTAAACCAGCGAATAACAACTTGTGAGATGGCCACGACATTAAATTTATCGAATTTGACTGTTCATGATCATTGGAAAAGAAACGCAGTTATGCAAATCTTTAAGAAGTCATATTCTTTCCTAGAAAAAAAAATTAGACAAAAATAATTTTATCCCTTTACAAAGATACGAAACAGGCTTGAAAATATAACGAAAAAATGAGAAAAAACTGGTATTTAAACAATTTCGGATATCATTTATTTCGAGAGGAGTAAATGTTACAGGTTATATGTTATAACTTTTAGAAAAAGTAAAATGTTATAACTATAAAAAGTTATATGTTCTAACTTTAAGAAAAAAAATCATTGATATTTAACTATTCCCGAAAACATGCATAAATAACGTGATTTTCTTACTAGTTATTGCTCTTTTCCGTCTTAACATATTTAACCTTTCCATCCTAATACAAGCAAAATATTTAGATACAATATAATAGACAATATAAACTTTTTTTATCCTACACGGAGAAAAAAATCCTGATAAATTTGCCTACTTTATAGTAATGACAATTCTCTATAATAAAAAATCCGGTAAATAAAACCAAAATCTATGGTATTTAAACCATAAATTTGGAAATTTTTCGTTCTTGTGGAAACGATTTACCGTACTACTAGTTTCTAAAACTATAGTTCTTATTAAACATTTAATAAAAAATAAGAAACTGAAAAATAAATTTAACCGAATAAACGATTTTTATGCCATACTCTAAGGTATCATGATAAAATTACTAAATCTTATCATATCTATTAAGACTATATGTCATAGTTAATTTTACCAAAGTGCAAAATTACCAAAATTGGTGTTCGCATAAAGCGAGAAACATTATAGATTTTTCCCTAGAGTAGTAATTTTTACCATAGTTCTTTTTTCTGTGTAATTACAATCTTGAAAGTAATTTACCAGCAAACTAATATTTTTTTTTAAGTTTTCGCCACTCTAAAATAAAATAAAAATTAATAAAAAAATGCTGCAATAAAATTAAAATTTTTCAATCAAAAGAAATTCAAACCATGATAAACTTTTTTTGACGGTTTTCTTAACTCTATTTTTGTTTTTTATTAAGAATTTATTTATTAAATTCCCTGCTTTTATTACTTTTGTACCTAAAATATTAATCTAATTAAAATTTTCTATTTTGATTTAAATTGTCCAGGAAAGTAACTAGAAAAGAAAAAAAATAGAAAACTCAAATTTACTTTATGAAGGAAATATTAATTAAAAGATAATTCTCCTGACATTGAGAAATTAAATCATGAAGCTAAAGCTGTAATATCAGATCAATTTCGTGTCGCAACAAAACAAAAGAAACGTAATTGCACAGCTGTGAAAATCTCACGATTTCTGTTTGCTCAGGAATTTCCTGCTCAATGAAAATATCCCCCTCACTTTCTTATTCCAATATCCTTCAACACAAACATTTATTTTTATTTTATTAGGAAAAAAAAACAAAATTACTAAAGTTTTCACTAGTTAAATATGTCCTGCATTTGTGGCTTTAAATTAATATCGAATTGAATTCATAACCCAGACAGAAAAAAAAAGTCCCTTTTACACTCCAGAAATATTTATATTGTTGTTGTTGACGTATGCCTGTTAAAGCAGAGGGGGTGCGATTGTTCTTGTTTTCCAGTGGCGCCATCTATGGCCAAGAATTCGACTTCCGACACACCATACGTCACACCCGTTTATAGGGCGGACCCATTCATACATCCATTCATTCATCCACAGATCGTAATTTTGACCTGAATCAGAGAACGATCGATCTCCAATCCAGTACCCCCAGAGGTATTGAGTTGTTATGGGAACATGGAGGACTTCTGTGACTCGACAGATTTAACGTGCATCAGTCACTTTACTACACGGGGAGTCTTCGGCCGGCGGGGTTCGAACTCTCGGACATGGGTCCAGCGCCCTACCGACCATTAATATTATTCAAACATTCATATTCAAATATTTATATTATTCATCCAGAAATATTTTTGCCTCAAAGCATATCCTTATAAGATTCCCTGTCATCGAATAGTTTTATTACTTGATTAATAAACTTCATTCCTTTCTAAATTATGCAAAATACAAATAACGGTCGACATGTTTCAAGCGCTCAGAAATAGGCTCCAATTTTCTAGACTTGACAGCCGTGAAAGAGAAGAAACAAAAGTGATTTGAAATAGATAAAGTGAAGCTGCCAACGAAAAATTTAAAAATAAAGATGAGAAACATAGCTTAAAAACCACCCCAGGTATTTTGAAGGTCACCAAATCCGTCGAGAAAACATTCCGTTTATTTAATAGTATGTAATTATTGATTAAAAACTTCATTTGCTTCAAAAAATTACAAATTGGAATTAACAGTCGGCTTGTTTTAAGTTCTCTATTATAGGCGCTCATATTCAAGACTTTGCCAGAAGTGAATGAGAAGAAACAAAAGTGATTTGAAATAGATAACACAAAGTTGATAGTGAAAAATTTAAATAACTTTTAAGTAATATTATTTTTATGTAGTCACTTTTCAAATAGTATTAATCAATGGTATTTATCACTATTAAGTAATATTTCAAAACAGCTGAAAACGTTAATGCTATCAAATTAAGTGACCTTTTTACAAAAAGAATAATATTTTATTCCAGTTATGAGTTCCCTTTCTTCTAAAATCCACATTTCTTAGGAGAGAACATATTTCCAACCTTTATTTTGCCATTTTTAAAGCTATCAAGAGATCAGGAGGTTATAATCAGGAGTATCAGGAGGTTATTGAGTAGTTTTAAGGGAAGTGATTATTAAACGGAAATTCAAAATTGCTGTGTAAAGTGCCTACTTCATTAAGGTAACCTTCTGGGTAAAAATCAACAATTTTGACAAATTTTGTTTTTTGTTTTTAATTATCCATAGTTAAAATTTAGTTCAATAGCTCTCCAAAACTGTTTAAAAAATTTTATCCCCGATTTTTACAAATAAAATTACAGTTGTTTTGTCGCATCCTGACAGAAGAAACTGAAACCAGAAGTAAGCTAACGAGAACGAATAGTTTTTATTTCGCTTTGAGTATTTGAGCCTTTATATGTTTGAATAAATTAATACAAAAATAAAATTCGCTTTTAAAAATTAATTTTTGACTTATTAGTTTTTTTACTCTCAGAATTTTCTTACATTACAAATTTTCCTTGCGTTTTAAATGCCTTTTCTGAAAAACGCTGATTTTGAGAAAATTATTTTTAACTAATACAGAAATAGTTCAAAATAGAATTCTTTGAAATTTTGAGTGTAGATTTTGTATAATGTTAGCAATATTTTGATCTAAAAGTTAATGTCAAAGTTTAAGTTTGCTATTTTTATCAAGCTTTAAGTAAGAATATTTAGAATTTTTGTTAAAAATTTCGATATCAAACTACGCATTTAGTTCTATTTCATTGACGTTTTCTTGCATTTTTTTAAAGATTTCAGTTCAAAACACGGGTAGTAACATTATTAATCCAGAAAAAAAAATATTTTGAAATTTATGCATTACAATTTGCTGTAGTGCTGTGAATGAAGAACTTGTAATTTTTAAACTCAAATGTGCCATTATTTTTATAAATTTGTTAACTTTATTATAAATTTCTAATTTTAGGACATTTACGTTCCTAACATAAAATATGTCACAAAGTCTTTTTTCTTCTTTTTTTAAAAAAAAAAGATGTCGAATCTATCAGTCGAATATCTTAAGGAATTCATTAAAAAAATTATCTTCAGGACTTTAACAGTTTAAATGAAAAAATTAACAGCTTTCAACTCTTTGAACTAAAATTAATACAAACATGCTGGATAGATTAAGCACACATATCCTCAGATCCTTCCCCAAAATATATGCTACTTCGAAATCACGTTAGCTTTGCATGCAATTTTCGTCTATGTATAAACATTAAAGTGCATCCTTCGCAATAAACTTAGCAGCGGGTGATTCCACACTATGATCTTTAAATTACAATGTACACTCGCTTTATGGTACTATGGATCGTGTGTAGCCATCTCATGATATTACAGTCATTTGCGCTGTGACGAAAGAGGTATAAATATCATTAGTTATGAATTTATTCAACCTTAAAATATATGCCCTCAGTTTATTCGAAAATAGATTATTTTAAGTCAATTCAAAAATATTCATATTTTGATATACGTTTTGAAGAGAGAATGCGGTTTCATATCATCTGCGAACTATATTTACAGAGTGAAAAGGGTTTTTCATAGTGAAACGGGTTTTTACATAGTGAAGCGGGTTTTTGCATAGTGAAACGGATTTCGGATTTTAAATTATATAAAAAAAACGATTTTTACTTAGAAATATGTAACTTAGGTGAAAATAAACCTTCTTATTTACCTTCTTCATATAGCTTTATTTACTTAGGTTTTACCTTCATCATATTATTAACTATATTGACTATTATTATTATTAAAGTATCATTAACTATATAACCAAATTAACCTCGCGAAACCTTTGCTTTTAATAATAGAAGAAAATGCTATTTCTACTTATAAATATTT
Organism: Parasteatoda tepidariorum; assembly: GCF_982258835.1. Classification (NCBI taxonomy): domain Eukaryota; kingdom Metazoa; phylum Arthropoda; class Arachnida; order Araneae; family Theridiidae; genus Parasteatoda; species Parasteatoda tepidariorum. The sequence goes on from NC_141760.1 coordinate 98,034,367, forward strand.
AGTTTAGAACAGGGATGGACAAACTTTTTTGGTCGAGGGCCAAAAATCGAGAAAAAAAATGTTTGATGGGCCAAATAAAACTTTCAAAATTTTAAAAAAAGCGATATACAAGTTTTAATTTAAATATTTAGTGCGATGAATGAAATTGCGATTTCATTTTTAAAAGTTCCTTATATTAAGGTTCGAAGTGAGATGTGCTTATTTTAAAGAACAAGGCTAAATGCTTTTCTGTTAGTCCACTTCTAAAATTATTTTTTCTAAGGTTCATAGTTGAAAACTCTTGTTCACATATATAAGATTAAGCAAACATAGCGCTGATTTTCTGGGCATGAAATATTAAATTTTGGAAACTAGCTTTTGGTAATGATTTGTAAAACTGTGGCATATTTAGAAACAACTGCTTCAGATGATTGTTAGATTGTTCGCGCGTGGGATCTTAAAATGCGCAGTCTGCCGAATGTGGAGTACAATTTACCTATATTAGATTCCTCGAGAAAGACAAACGCTAGTTAGAGCCAATCTAAGGCTATTCTATGAAGAACTTCTGTTTTCAACATTTTACCAATTGAAGCTGTCTGTGCTAACTATTTCCATCAATTTATGTTTTGTAGAACAAAAATAGAGAAAGTAAAAAGGTCATCAATACTTTGTTAAAAAAGGAAAAACAGAAATAATTTTAAGTAGTTGACAAGAAAATGGATGTATATTGTTTATATTTGCCACTGATCGGCAAATTAAAATTCTCTCCGCGGGCCGGATAAAACCTTTCGGCGGGCCGTAGTTTGCCCATCCCTGGTTTAAAAGAAAGTAATCTCATAAATGTGATTAAAAAAATTAAGAAGTTTCAGTTAAATAAACGTGATTTAACATCACGTATTAAACGTAATTAAGCTTAGTATAACTTAACTTAGGTTTTACCTTCTTCATGCAAATGTGGGTCTCATGAATGCTAATATTTTTTTCTCTTTCTGACTGAGATATTATGCGTCATTATTTGATCATAACACTATATAGACTTTAATAGGACTAAGAAAATAATAGAGACAAAGAAGATATAAATAGTTTTTTTCATTTCTTTTCCATAACCAAGCAGAACCGCTACCATCTCTGGATGACAGGGGGCCTATCCCGTTTGAAGTTACCCGGTTTGGAGTCTAGGCGTTGACTTGTCATACAATTTATGCTCTCAGCCCGCACCGACCACAATGCTGACATAGTTATTTTAAGATAGATTTTTTTTTATTACAATAACTGAATTTCTACAATTCTTAAGGTAACAGAATTTTTCTTTAATAAAAATACTTATCTTCTTAAAAACCAGACATCCGACAAAACAGACAGAATTTTTCAGTGAAATAAACGGTTTTATACTGGCACACAAGCTGACAGTTTTTTTTTCTGTAAATTTAACAGATTTTTTTTATTGTCTGTGACGCATGATAAAAAATATTTTTTTGAAAGCGTAAGTGAAAAGAATAATCTTTACCCTCAAGTAAGAAATCTTGAATCACTCTTTTTAAGAATGTGAATGCATTATCAAATATAAGACATAATCTTTAAAAACGTTGATGTTATTGTATAGAAAATCATATTTACATTTTTTTATTTAAAGTAGCTAAGCATCTTTTCTAAGGAAATTATATATAAATCATCTATTTACAGAGTTTTACACTAAGTGAAAGAAATCAGTGTTGCCTCTATGATCGACTTGAATTTTGTTTTTTCAGTTGGAACAGAATTTATAAGAATTAAAAAACTAATTATCCATAGATCAATAGAGCAAGTTCTGTGAGGTTCAACTTTATCTCAAAACTAATTTCTTCTATTCTTTCCTCTATTTTTAAATATATCTTTACGATACATTAAAACTTTGAACTAATCTTCTTCGCATTAAGGTTTGAAACTAGACTGCACACTAACTGTTAGCAGACAGTATGTCCCCTGATGAAGTGCTGTTTTTGCTAATATACATATTTTCAGAATTTCGTGTTTGCTTGTTTTTGGTTTCTAACATTTTATTTAAATTGTTTACGAAAGACAGATTTAGTTTTAGCTGCTTTTAGTGGTTTTCCAGTTATTTTCTTAATATTTTCTAGTTTCAATCAATTAAATCAATTTCGTACTTTTGATTGGATACACACTAATTGATTAACCTTTCATTTTATATTTCACAGCTAAATTTAAAAAAGAAACAATTATTATATTTTGGATCTTTTTCACCAATTGTATTGCGATATTAGAAATAAATAATTTACAATTTATTATTATGTCTAATTAATAGTCTATTTCCTTATTGGTTATTTACTACTTCACTGTACATTAAAAAAAATTAAAAAAAATTATGACAAAAGTATGTGTTTTTGATTTTAAAAAAAATCACTTTTCAATAAGTTTCAACCGTTCCCACCCACTCCATCAATTAAAAAACGAAAATTTTACTTTCGAACTACTAGCATCATTATGTTTAGTTAATACATGAATAAATCAAAACTATAATATTCTTAAAAAAATAATTTCAAAATTTGTTCTTCGATAGTACTTTCATTGCAATTTTTTTTTCTTTAAACCTACATTTATTTAAACTCAAGTGTTATTCTAACAACGAAATAAAATATTTGAGAAATATAAACACGATGCCAAAAGACAGAATGGTTCAACAGAATGTTTTCAACAATAAAAGTAGAAGCTTTTAAAGGAGAAAAACAAAAATATCCACTGGAGATAAAAGCATTATTAAATATTTAGATACATTAAATCTTGCATCACTTGAATGAATCTAAATGGAAAAAAATTTAAATTTCATGCATAATTTACTTTCAACAACTACATTATTTAACAATATCAAAGCTGAATCGAAAATAAAAACACATGGATAGGCTAATTAGTGCTTTTAAAGAACTTTCCTTTTTCCAAAAAAGAAAAAGATTTTCTAAAATTTCCTTCACGTGCAAAAATAAACAAATATATGCGATGTTAAAAGCAACTCAAATATTTATTTTGCCTTTCATAATAAATAAAGAATATAAAAAAATTGATAAATTAATTTTAAACTTAGAACGTTTATTTTTGTAATATTCAGCAATTATTTATTAAGATTTCAAAACTTTAAATTTTAAAAATAATGTGTTTTTGGTATAATGATAGAGTGTAATTTAGTATAATAACAGTTTTGTTTTGAATAATCATTTGGAATGGATTTTGGGCAATTGAATCGTTGGATATTTTTTTTCTCAAATAAATTTTTCCTATTATCTTCCATTTAGCAAATAAGAACTACCCCCTAAACCCTAAGAAGTTTCAGTGAAATTCGAAAAGTCAACCATTAATTTATACGGTCAACTTTAATATAAAAATCTAGTACCCGTAATTGCAACGAAATTCACATAATTAGTAAAAGTGACCGTTGATATATACATCGAGCTCCCTTCTTTAAGGAAAAAAAACTCAGTGCTCATAATTGTAACGGACTTCACAATTGATAAAGCTGGTCGTTAATTTACACGATTATTTTCCTAAGTTTGTTAAATGAAGTGTTTGCAATAGTGAAAGGGTGAACAGGCTTTTCCATGGGGGTTACAACATCAAGCACAAAACTCCCAAATTCGAATCCGGCCTGTGCCAACATCTATCTCGAACTCAGATGAACACAACTCTCTCATTCCTCAACTGATGACAGTAGTGCATTATTTAGCTTAAATTCACTGTTCGCCTTTATCCGATTTAAAAATTGTCTATAACTCAATTAACGTCGAAACCTGAGATTTTAGATGCGTTAAGTCAATTTAAGGTCAGTGGCTATATATTTTACTGGATAACATTACGGTCAAATCTGATTTTTCAGGGTCGTGATAGATTTGCAGGCATACATTTATTTTTATGGTCAATGTCTGCAGTCCCTTTTTGCCAGTCACTAACCATAACCTAAAGGTAAAATATTTTAGAGTGTTGATCAAACAGAGGTCTTATTTAAATATAATTCATCTCCACTTATTAAAAAATTGAAATTAGCCTCAACTTCTTTTCAGAAAATAATATTATTTTACTTTTTTGTAAATAAAGCACTTTCATTCAACTACTGTCTAGCTAAAATGGATTGGCTACATATTACAATGTTCACAATTTTAAAGATTATTAGAATCATAGGTTTCAGTTTTCCTCTGTTAAAATGATTCAACACTTCTCTTCATCTATTGACTTTGACTTCAGAAAGTTATTCCTTCTCTTCATCTATTGAAAGTCTTGAAAAATTCTTGCAATATGATCTTTCTAGTAGTTAACGATCTTTCCAGAATAATAGTTTTTCCTAATGTTTGGAAAGATATTCGGATTTAATTCCTATTTTTTGTGCCCTGGAGTTTCCACAGCACCTTTTCCACCTTTACAAATGTTTCTTTTGTTCCCTCTTTTAATATCTTGTTCAAGAATGTTTCTCTTTCTCTATTTGTCATATCTCCTTTTTTTAGTAAAAAAGTTATCTTTTTTTTACTCTACTTTCGCCTGTATTTTGTGTTTTGTTACTGAGGAAGATTCTTGTGTATGGAACCAAAAATACCCAATATCCAGTGCTTCATAAAAATGTATAACCCCGAATAACTTTTGATCTAAGAGAGGAATGATTTCAAATATGCTAATTAATAAGTGCAGACGATTTTTTAAGTTACGAAATTACGCACAAAAACGTGCATTCTCTAAATAAACAGCGGGTTTTGATTTCTGACCCCCAAAATATAAGGGGTAGCTGCAGTCTGGGATCTATGGTCTCAGTAGTTTGGTCTGGAGAATGCTCCAAAATTCAGACCTCTTAATATTAATATCACTTTTTGCGTATTTCATTACATCTCGAGAACATTTTAAGAGAATTGAAATTTTTTTACGCGCAATTATAAAATTTGTTTATCCAAAAATAATTCCGTGCAAAAATGCAATGCATATTTCCCAGATTGTGGCTACCCACTATATTCTGTGTCAAAAATCCAAATTCATCGAAAAAAGGTATATTTATTCAGAGAAAGTAAGTTATTGTTTCTGATTTCGTAACTTAAAATATTGTCTGCACTCTTTAATTAGCATGTTTGAGGTTCGAGTCATCAAGATTGAGTGCTGAGATGAAAATCCGATTATTAGATTATACGTTATTTATATATATATATATATATATATATATATATATATATATATATATATATATATATATATATATATATATATATATATATATATATATATATATATATATATATATATATATATATATATATATATATATATATATATATATATATATATATATATATATATATATATATATTTAGAGAAGAAGAATTATTTCTAGAAATGTTGTAAATATAAACTTATTTACAGACAATTTATAAACATTCCAGATAAATTCACTGCATCAATTTTTCTCATAGGTAAGTTTAAAGAATGTTTCCCCAAAACACTATTTTCCTACTTAATAACATGAGAAAATTGGTAATGCTTTGCGTAAAAAAATACAACTCGAAAAAAAGCGTGCATCACTGTCAAAGCGGGAAAAAAATTTGAATCAATTCAAACTCATTCAATGTATCAATTGTATCAAAATTTCAAATTAATTTAGGTTCGACATCTTATACGACATTAAAAGAAATCTGAATTTACTTACAGTAAAAAAAGACAATATAAAATGCGGAATAAGCTGAACAGTTCAGACTATTTTCTATATATCTTTCAAATTTCAGTTTTTTCGTACCATTATACTTTTTTTTAATTATATTATTTGATACGCATGTATACAGATGTTTAAAGTATCATGTTTCCAAGTATTGTAAATACAAACCTGCATAGCAGCTAATCTTTATTTAAAAATGAATTCGATTTAATTTCTTTTTTTTACCTTGCAATCGAAAATTTGAAATAGATAGAATTCTATTTCCTCTTTTATGGCTCAAAAGATCATAGTGAAGGACAAAATGGAAGAAAAAAAAGAATAAAATATTTTCTTTTTTTTGTTCAAATTCTTGGAGATCTTCAGAAAATAGATATTCCAGGATCATTTTGGACTCAAGAGTCGTTCGCTGCTAAGCGGCTTAGGATAATTCAAAAGCTAAGATTTTCTTGAAGGAAGCATTCCTTTCATTTTCTTTGGGATTACTGAAGATAAACTCTAGACATTCCAAGAAAAAAAATAGAATTCCCGAAAAAGCACCTGTGTGTTTACTTCACACTTGATTAAATTTACAGAGATGTTTTGGAAAAAATAAGATTTTGTGAAATGTTTTGTGCGTTCGTGGGAATAAATATGAATTATAAAACATTTAATGTTACATAACATATATAAATCTTTTGGAATGTTACTTGTAAGTAGTCAGACATGTTATAATAAAGATATAAATTCTTAATGTGAAATGGTGAAACCACTTGTCGTTCTGTAGAGACAGAGTACGAACTATAAAGCAATATGTAAAATAAATATTGAATGTTCTGCACTCATGTATAATAAATATTCAATATTTTGTATTTGTTTTGGAAAATGTTTGGAGTGTTTAAATAGTAAATATGACTTATGAAACATTTAATGTTACTTAACATAGATAAATCTTTTTGAATGTTACATGTAAATAAACAGACATCTTCTAATAAAGATATGAAACTGTCATACCACTTGTTGTTCTATAGAGACAGAGTAAGAACTATAAAAATAAATATTTAATATTTTGCTCTCATGCATAATAAATATTCAATATTTTGTATTTGTTTTGGAAAATGATTGGTGCGTTTAAATAGTAAATATGACTTATGAAACATTTAATGTTACTTAACATAGATAAATCTTTTTGAATGTTACATGCAAATATAAACAGACATCTTCTAATAAAGATATGAAACTGTCATACCACTTGTTGTTCTATAGAGACAGAGTAAGAACTATAAAAATAAATATTTAATATTTTGCTCTCATGCATAATAAATATTCAATATTTTGTATTTGTTTTGGAAAATGATTGGTGCGTTTAAATGGTAAATATGAATTATAAAACATGTAATGTTACGTAACGTGTATGAATCTGTTGAAATGCTACACTTAAAAAGTTCTCATGTTCCTATCAATACTGATAAAATTTATTAGTTTAAAAATGTAAAACATCTTTGATATCTAATACATAGGCACAATGCATAAGCTATCAAACAGTATGTATAATAAATAATTAGTGTTTTGTAATTTAGAGAAACATTTTATGTGCTCATTGAGGTATTAAAAATGTAATGTTACGCAATGCTTATAAAACTTTCAAACTGTTTCGCGTAAGAAGTTCTCAAACTCCTCGACATGGCTGAATAATTATTTTTCGAGATGCTTAAGCTGCACGACTAAACTTTAGAATAATATGATTTGAACAAGACTTAGTCCTTACGGTTATAATGCACAAGCTGTTCTCAACCGGTTTAGTTACATGGACCACCAACTTTGAAAAAATAATTTTGGTCCACTTAATATATATATAATATAATAGGCGCCTAATTTGTTACCGGAATTTGAATATTTGTATTCTCAAAACTCTTATACTTTTTAGAATAAATGATCCATAAAATTCAAGAGATGCTTTTACAGTTACAAATGTTCATTGATTGAATTCTTTGTTGCATGACAAGCATCTAGTATGAAATAAGGCTAATTCCAACTATTTTATAGTTCAACATTATTCTAATAATGATGTTTCGTTAATTTCTTGTAGAATTTTCAGTAATAGTGACTTGCACGCATCCCTTGAAAAGAAATTGCATGCGTAAAATCCGGAGATATTGGTGGCCATGTGAAGCTCAAAACACTGGTTCTGAGTTAACAAAAGAAAATAAACTTTAAAATGTTGTGTTCTGTCATCTGATTAAAGAAATAACAAAAAGCGATCAGTTATTTCCTGGCGAAAACCATTAACTTTTATTTTATTTTAAATATAAATGTTTCAAGATAGATTAAAACCGTTATCAATTCAAACTATTATTCAATTCAAACTGCAATATAAGGTTAATGTTTTAAATTGTTAACACATAAAAATACTTCTCATTTATTACTTCCTATTGTCTTCTACATTCTATATTCCGAAGTTTTAAATATTTTTTCAAGAACTGTTGATTATTTTTCAAATCCAAATAATCTTTAATTAAAGATATATAAGACATCAAGCCACCCTGGGGTAGGCGAGGGGAGTCGACATCTCCTAGAATAGAGAAAGCCTCCACAAGGTTAAATTGAGTAGTCCGACGCAATGAACATAAACCGCGCAGTGGAGAGAATATGAGAAAGATGTCACAACGCCTGAACTACTAAACTGCCCAGAGGGGGAAATTAAGAAAAATGTCAGAACATTCGGACTACTAAAGAATCAAATTTTTCGTTTATGGTAACCAGTAAGAAGGCTTTCTCTCTTCTAAGAGGTGTTGGCTGAGCCTCCTCTTTTACTTAACTTTATTCTTTAGATCTTGCTAGTTCATAAAAAACAGTTTTTAATTTTTTACGTTAAAAAATTAGGAAAATCTGACTAATAGTATCAGTTCAAATAGTGCCATTAATTTGAAAAACTTTTATCTGAGAAAAATTTTATTTATTGAAACCTGCTCGTTGGTTAATTTTAAAGTTATTCTTTATTTTAATATTAATTTCTGTTCGTTTTTAGATTTTTAGTCTAGGATAGTTAAGCTATCAATTTAATCAAAGAAATAATGGTTGTTTGTGGTATACACATACTTAACTATTAATGGTGTTTTTTATTCTTCTTGTAGTTCTTTGATTTTAAGAACATACATAAAAATAAAATGCAAATAAAACATAAATCTTTTGATTTGTCAATAAACCAGTTCCAGTTATTTATGTTAAAACGGCAAACTATTTAGATACTTTAAAATTTTTTTCAAGCATCTACTTCCAATTTTGCAGCTATATATATTGCCACTTTCGGCTCCAGCCAAACACTTGGTTGAGGCAAAGAAGTGGAAAATATCCCATTTCAAATTCAGCAGATCTTTAAATACGACAGATTAAAATGCATTTAAATTGCTACCAGCCTGAATAAATTTCTTCAGTCACCATCACTCCTCTTCCATTATTCAATAGTCTTAAAGATAAAAGATGTTTTTCTTAGAAGAAATTCCATTGTCTCTTCCAGAACAAATAGAAGAAAAAAAAGAATTATAAGTAAAGAAAATTAAAGATAAAGAAAGTTTGAAGGAAAATAAAGATTTTGGAGAATGAAAAATGATATCAAAATTCTGAAATCATTACTTTAAATAGGAATTCCTAGAATTTTGTGAATGTGTATACTTATTTACCCTAAATTGCTGAACCTTATAATTGTTGAAAATTTTGGAAGGAGGTTAACCTTAACAACTTTCGAATACGCTGCAATCTTTATGATTCCTATTATCACATAAAATATCAGGTTGCACTTATAATTTGTCTTATAATAGGGATAAAGATCCCTATTATTTATATTATCAGTCAAATTATTCTTTTAGCTTAATTACATGATAATATGGTTCAACTTAAAATATGATTCAATTGCGTACCCACGATAAGATATGAGCAATTCTACAAATAAACGCCAGTTAGGCGGCCAAAAAAAAATTTAAAAAAATTTGGAGGGCACACTATTTCTACATGAATTTTCTTCTTCCTTACACCCTAAAAAGGCGAGAAAAAATCGTGAACATGAAATTTTTTCTTTGTGACATACTTTAAATGTGACATACTCTTTCTGACATACTCAGATAAATCTGAGCCGTTTATTCAGATAAAACGATTTTTACATAAATATAATATTATTATAATGTTTTTCTAAAATGTATTTATAGAGATTTCATAGTATAAGATTATATTTTAGTATAAAAATTGGCGTTTATTTGTAGAATTTCTCATATCGTCGCTTTGAAACTAAACCGTGGTAACTCAAAAAAGCAAATTTTTCAGGAGAGCAATTTCTATCTAATGCTAATCACGCCAATGCGATAACGATTTATCTGCTCTCTAAATTAATTTTATTGAACTATGAAGATAATACTTTTTTTCTCTAAAAGGGTGATTTTTTTTACACAAAATAACCCAAATATCTCATTTTTCGATTTTTTTGAGTTTTACGGCGATAAAAGCGACGATATGAGCAATTCTAGAAATCAACGCAAATTAGGCAAACAACAAAAATAATTTTTTTTTGGGGGGGGCACGCTATTTCTACATGAATTTTCTTCTTTTTTACACCCTGAAAAAGCAAGAAAAAATATTAAACATGAAATTTTTTCTTTGTGACATACTTTAAATGACAAAATACCAATTTTGAATTTTTCCCGTTTTTTTCAATTTACGAACTTTGATTAAATTTTTTTAGTTTTGTTTTTTATACTAAAATATAATCTTATAGTATGAAATCTCTATAAATACATATTAGAGAGACATTATAATAATATTATATTTATGTAAAAATCGTTTTATCTGAATAAACGGCTCAGATTTATCTGAGTATGTCAGAAAGAGTATGTCACATTTAAAGTATGTCACAAAGAAAAAATTTCATGTTCACGATTTTTTCTCGCCTTTTTAGGGTGTAAGGAAGAAGAAAATTCATGTAGAAATAGTGTGCCTCCCAAAAAAATTTTTATTATTTTTTGGCCGCCTAACTGGCGTTTATTTGTAGAATTGCTCATATACAGGGAATTAGCTCATTATTATAGTTCAAAGTACTGATATTATAGCTCAATATTGAATTGATTTTTCTATTACTGTCTAATGTGTTTTAGATGTATTAAACAACGTTTCTCAGTGAGCATTTTTTAGTCACATTCTAAAACTTGATTATATCTTAACAATGAAAATTATATCATTGAAAATTGTGACAACTGTTATAATTGTTGAAATTTTTGAAGCGTGATGAACCTTAACATTGTTCGAATTTACTACCGTCTTAATGATCCCTATAATCAGGCAAAATATCTGGTTACACAGATAATTTGCCTGATAATAGGGAAAGGGATCCTTATTATCAGGTTTCACGGATCCCTATTACCAGAAAAATTATTTTTTAAAGAACTTGATTGCTTGATAATATGGCTTTCTACCTACATTAAATTATACAGTGAATTAGCACAGTATTATGGATATTAGTACTGATACTATGGCTCGTTTTGGAACTAATTTTTCCATCAGTGTCTCATGTGTTTTAAATGAGTTAAATAAATTTTATGTCTGTAAAAATATTTTTTTTTCTTAATTATTATTAATTCTCAATATTTTTTTTTCAAATTTTAATCAGTTAATCTCTAAATTTGCGACTACTTTGGTTTCAAGCTACAGCCTTTTACGTTTTTTTTTTCAGTACATCTAAACAAACTGAAAAGGAGACGAAATCTCCTTTTCAGTCTGTATAGAATATAATACTAGTGGGGATAAAATCACAGTCCTTCATATTGACAGCTTACTGCCAATGAGCCATCATACATAATAAAAATTTTGATATTATATTACTAGGTGTCTTTCATTAAAATATCTACGTTAAATAATCTTAATTCGCTACATTTGACCATGCATATTTAAAACGAGGATGTAATTTATAACTTATCCAATTGTCCATAGAAACTTATCATATTCGCAAAAAACTAGAGATGAAATCTACATATTTCAAAAATTCACAAATCTGAGGAGCCGTGATTTCTCAGGGGATAGGACGCTCGCCTTCCAATAAGGTGAACCGGGTTCGAATCCCAGCATCAGCTGGTCGATACGAATTCCGCACCCGGCTTTACACTGATCACAGTGCTGTTGTGAAATGTCTTCAGATGTAGACGGATCATGGATTAGAGTCTCCTTGCTGTCAGGCAAGGAGACTCTAATCCATGGGAGGTTTTCATGGTTTTGCTATCCGTGTAACGCAAATGCGGATTAGTTCCATCAAAAATTCACCCATGAAGGTACATTTCTCCCAATACGTGATCCAGGAGTTCCCTTGTCATCTGGATTTGGTTCAAAATTACACTGTTGCGGAGTTTAACTTTAGTACTCATAAACCCAAAAAATTGGGTCTGCTGTCCAACGATGGTTATAATTATAATGTAGTACCAAAGGGAAAAAACTGACTCTAATACAATTTTAAAGCCGCAAGAACTCTGTGTGAAGACGACAGTGTGAAAACAGACTTTTCACTGTATTGTCAGAATGGATGGAATTTGAAAGAATTTCCTTACTTGAATTATCAATTTAGTCATTAATTCTATAACTTTAACTGAATGTGCGTAGATACTTCGTTATGTTTGATAACTAATTTTTCTTTCACAAAATTGTCTTTAAAAAATCATTCTTCAAAATTATATCAATTATTGATTATTCTTTGATACTATCTCACATTACGCTCCAGATCTAATTACGTTATAAAGTACCGTCACTTTGAGTGCATCAGCCGCTAAATCCATTTTACCGTAAAATTAATTTTCACCATCAAATATAATATCGCTATTTTTAGTTTAACAATTACCTTAAAATCACTGAATCCCTCTAAATAAATAAATGCTACAACAAAAATTACAGTTTAATACTTTACGGTGAAAAAAGATTATGCTAATTGTTTTAAAGTAATAATTATTGTAAAAATCAATGAGTCACTCTAATGAAATAAGTATTAATGTAAAAATTACGGTATATCAAATTTTTCGTTCCGATAAAATGTTCCAATAAAAATGGATTTTATGGCTAAAAGTACCGACACCCTGAGTACCGGTATTTTTTACCATAATTTTCTAGATTTTCCATATTTGTTTCCATATTTTTGAGAAAGTATCGAGGTACTTTTAAATTTGCAAATGTGGCATATGTATTGATTTACGTCAGTCTGAAATATGTCAGGTATAATAATGATGAATATTGTAATAATTGTTATGCTCTAATTTTAATTTTAAAAATAGTGTCTTATATAAGGAACAATTTCTTTTATACATTACTATCCAAGCTTCTTAAAAGAGACACATTGATAAAATTATATAATATTTATTTATAAAATATATGTAATACAAGAAAGCTCTGATGAAAAGTAATTATTTTTAGTCTCATTACCTTATAACAATTTTCTTACAAAAAATCTCCACTGATATTACTCTATATAACTATAATAGAAAGTAATTTACCCTCTCTTCGATGAAAAGTAATTACTTTCAAGAATTAAACACGTAAAAAATGGAATATGGTTAATGAATTTAATTATTAAATTCACGCTTTCGAAGGGATTCAAGGAAAAAAAGGAAATTCATTCTGGAACATTTCTCATAAATATTTTTCTACCCTATTTCTTGATTTTTTTTTATTATTTTTTTAATTAAAATTTTCAAAATTTTTTATTTACTTTGTTAATTTGGATATAGTTTTATTATTTTATGTTTATAGATACGAGATATATTTAAATGATTTACAACTTGCTAAGTCAAAATCTTAGGCAAAACTTTCTTTTAAATTGCATTATTTTTAAGTTGTATTATTTTATTAATTGTAGATTTATACAAACCCAATATAGAGTTGAAATTTTTACCACTCTTACAGTTTGCATGCTACAACCAATACCTGAAGTTTTTAAATTAGTGAAATTATTAGTCATTATAAAATTACTACATTTAAACCGGTCACCAGTTTAAAAGCAGCCTAAATTGGTAATTGTTCAGGAACAATGGTCATGGAGATGGTTTAATTTTTTTATGTTTATCGATACGAGCTATAGTTAAATGATTTACAACATAATGAGCTAACAAAAATGACGACTAAATCAAAATTTTAGACAAAACTTTATTCATACTTTTAAATTTTATTATTTTTAAATTTATTATTTTTAAGTTGTATTACTTTTAAGTTGTATTATTTCTAAGTTGCATTATTTTATTAATCGTATATTTCTACATCCCCAATATAGTGTTGAATTTTTTACCACTCTTACCGTGTGTTACAATCAATGCCTGAAGTTTTTGGATTAGTAAAATTACCGGTCACTTCCTATGTAGCTCAAATTGGTAAGTGTTGAGGGAGAAATAACTAGAGCTAAACAGTATTTCCCTAGAAACAAAATTTTGAAAATACGATTTTTAAAAAAATTAATTTAATTTCTCAAGAACTATTTGACCGATTTCGCTCAAATTTTGTTCTTTGCCATGTAAAATTAGATTTCTTTTTAAATGGTGTAAGAATTGTATGCCTTGCAATCTAAAATTTTTAATAATATCTGTAATAAATATTAACTAAAAATTACCTTTTTACATGGAATTATCTATGGATGCGCGACTTCTATAATTGTGTGAAAAAAAAAATTCTATTCGCTTAAAAAGCTCACGCGACATGACGAAATGAGCAAAACGTAAAGTTAACATTAGAGTCCTAACTTTAGACAGCTCTCCTGACCAAATTATTTTGACCTTATTTCCCAGATTGCGGCTACCCCTTATATTTTGGAGGTCACCATAGCGCGTTAATTAGGATATTTGAAGTTACCCCCTTAAACCATTAAGATTGAGTCCTAAAACCTGAGGATCCGATCATTGGATGAAAAGTTATTCAGGGAGGTCAAGCATCGGATTAAAATGGCATAATGTACAAGCTACAACAGCTTACAAATGGCACATTAGACCAGGGCTTCTTAAACTTTTTTATATAGCGACCCCCTTCAAGCTTAGGAAATTTTAAACGACCCCCTCCTCCATATAATGAAATATATATTAACCGTAGATGCAGATGTAATATCGCACTATTTTACAATGTAAATAAAATAAGGATTAAAGAATACGTACCCATTCATTTCACATATATATAATTGGAAACGTTGACGGGATATCGGTCGTAATAAAACACAATAAATAGAATGACATAAAACTATATATATATTTATTCAATAGAAAAAATAAACTTTTGTAACAATTTTTTTATAAGAAAATATAAAACTATATCTATATATTCAATAGAAAAAATAAACTTTTGTAACAATTTTTTTAATAAAAACATATTATTAACATCAAACAATATTAATGTGACGGATGTGATTGTTTATTTTTACACAAATAATTAAATCTAGGCTCAATTTGAGTTAGTGCAGATCGTAATAAATTTTCAACGTTTATTAAAGTTGAACGGTATTTTGATTTTATGTAAGTTAATGTGGAAAAGGCTGATTCACATAAATATGTTGTACAAAATGGCAGTAATTTGTTCATTGCCATTTCCGATAGTAGGGGATATTCTGATTTGATTTCTATCCAAAATTCATGCACAGGCACTTGAGAAAATCTAAGTCACAAGGTAGTATCACTTGTTAATTCGGCAAATTCTTCTTGTGCTTTTAAGTTTAAAAAATTAATTTCTTCCATTTCAATTGAAAATGGATTGCAAATCCATTGTTGTGTATCGATATCATTGGGAAAATACCTATGCATGTAAACTTCCATATCCTTCAAATGATTAACTATAATTTTTGTTATAGGAGTATCTTTTTTTGAAATATTGTTACTGATTATATACTCGTCAGTAAATGGAAACATTTCGAGCGATCCACTTTCCACTCTGTTCTTCCATATAAGAATTTTTTTAACAAAGGCCTCAAGTTTATTTTTTAACATAAACATATTAACGCAGACTCCCTGCATTGATAAATTCATTGATTTTATCAAAAATATCTGCCAAATAGCATAGCTTGAGAAGCCATAAATTATCTTGAAAATAATCGGCCAAATTAGAATTTTGCTCTGTTAGAAATATAAGAACTTCATCTTTTAAAGTTAATAATCGTTTCAAACTTCGACCTCTTGATAGCCACCTAACTTCAGCATGTAGCAATAAACTTGTATAATCCGAATCCATATCAATGCACAAATTTTTAAACAATCGACTATTAAGTGCTCGACTTTTAATAAAGTTAATGATTTTGACTGCATCAAAAAACACAGTGTTTAATTCTGGTGCATTTTTTTTAACAACAAGTGCCTCTCGGTGAATCATACAATGTGTAAATGTAATATGATCATTTCCAGCTTTAACAAATGTTGTAAAACCAAGATCTTGTCCGGTCATTGCTGCAGCACCGTCCGTGCACACACCAACACAATTTAATCCTTCCTTTTCAAAAAACTCATTTACTTTTTTATATATATCTTTTCCACGAGTATGACCTTCCAGAGGACGACAAAACAGTATATCTTCATGAATGCTTCCCTCATAAATATATCTTACAAAAAGTAACAACTGTGCCATTTCTGAAATGTCTGTCGACTCGTCCAGTTGTATTGCAAACTTTGAGCTGTCTTTAAGCCTCATAAGAAGCTGTTGAAATTGATCATTGCTAATGTCTGAAATTCTTTTGGACACAGTGTCATTTGATAATGGAATTTTACTAATTTCAGCAGCATACTGTTTTCCATGAACAATTTCAGACATTCTTATAGCTGCAGGTAGTAAAAGTTGCTCTCCAATAGTAAAAGGCTTCTTCGTTTTTGCTATCAAAAACGAAACTTCATACGATGCCAATAGATATTTATCATTCAAAGTAACATACTTCTCCAAAGTGTTCTTTTCTTTATTTGATGTTTGCAAAAGACGCTCAAAATATTCTATTGGCTTTTTTGATAACGTTGCATGTTTAGTATTCAAATGTCGTTGCAGTTTTGACGGTTTCATGCTTTCTGCAGCCAAAACTTCTTTGCAAATTAAGCACACTGGTTGTTCTTCATTGTTGTGAGAAGAGCATGTGAAGCCATACTGCAAATATGATTCGTCATATTTTCTTTTTTTTGTTTTGCTAGAAGTCGGATTTGAAGCACTGCAACTTGGTTGTGACGGCGTGGCAGACTTATTAGTTGGAATTTTAATTAGCCATTTATCCATGATGGTTAAATAATAATAAATAATTAAACAATATGTAGTTGAACTTTAACGTAATAATTAAAAACACCAACTGAAAATTACACAGTAAATACACACATGTCACTACGAAGACAAAGCTGAGTCCAAACTGAAGTACAAACAGAAAAATAACTACACTCGAATCTTTACCAGTGCAATGACAACAAATTACGATCAGATCAACCCCGACGCATGGCGTGTTCAAAGTGTGCAGCGCACAAAGGCACCGTATCACAAAGACGCCGAAAAAGAAGCTTTCATTTAATTTTTTTTATTATTCTTTTATAAAAATAATATGCCGATTCGCCTAGCCTAGCTTGATTATGCTTCCGTACTGTATGTGTAAGCTGTAAGGCGACGCGGCGTCTGGGTACTTATAATCACTAAGTTATCTTGCAAACACTGACGCCGGCGGCCAGACATCAATGTCGAACGTTCAGTTGAAAATCGAGGAGCGCGTCGTATTTATTATTTTAAATGCTACTTCCATATTTTCATTTATAGGCCCTACATAACAGTTTTGCATTGCCACTTTTTTCAAAAAATAGTTATAATAAAACTACAATAGTATTTTGTATGATTTTTATTTGTATTTATATTTGTACGTAGTGTGTATACTAATTTTAAAATTTTATTTATAATGATTGAAAAGTATCAGATCTTTGCGACCCCCTTTCAGTAGTCTCGCGACCCCCCTGGGGGTCGCGACCCACAGTTTAAGAAGCCCTGCATTAGACAATCGAAAATCATGAAACGTAATTTAACTGGTGTACTAAATAGAAACAGTTTCGCTCTGTCCGCCATGTGTTATTTAAAACATATCTTAGCTTATGAATATTCTAGCTAGTAAATTTAATCTTCTAAAATTCACATTTAATATAGATTTTTGATTTGATTGCATGTTAGATTACACCATACGTTATTTAATGAATGTTTATTTTCCCTTTTTTATTTAAAAATTTCAACCCTTGTTAGTAAAAATTTAAACTTTTAAAAAAAGTTACTAAATAAAGATTTATATTTTTCCCTGAATATGAAAATTAACAGAAACACTTAATTTATTTCATTTTCAAGATAGTTATTAATCTCAAACAATCTCAAACAAGCAGTCTACATGGTATTTTTATTACAAGTTTAACAGTTTAATAATTCTGGAACAAAATCTCAAATATTGATTTATATTTTTCATTGTACTTCCTATGCATCTTTCTTCACCGCTTTGCATTTTCTGGTTTCTAAGTTATCGAGTTTTTGAGTAGAAAAACAAAATGTTGCTGAAAATTGTTAGAGCGAAGTAAAATGTGATAAAAAAAATACGGAAAATGCCCTTAAAATTAGAAATAACTTTCGAAGAAAATAGAAATTGGAGAAAAAAAACTGATGTTAAGCTCATAAATTTGATTTTAACTATACACTGTAAAAAATTACGAATCAAATTACGGTAAAAGATAGATCTCAGGGGGCCGGTAAACAGTAAAATCTATTTTTACCGGAACATGCTACAGGACAAAAATTATAATACACCTTAATTTTTATAGTAATAATTATCGTAAAATCACTGAATCACTCAAATTAAATATATATTACTGCAGTATTTACAGCTTAATAGTTTATGAAAAAAAAATGCATTTTTACGGATAATTTACCGAAAGTGCCGTGATCAATTTATACCGTAGTTTTATCCAGTACTTTTTTAAATTGTAAAGAGATATTTTAAAAAGCAGATATGCTTCTGACAGGTGTTGAAATGCTCACAGAAATTCATCTCCATTAATCCATTAAAATAAAAATCTCCTTTATTCTAAAAATAAGCTTTTAAATTAACGTTATAATGTAACACCGAATAAAATAATGTACATAAAAAATTCGAGCACATTTAGTAAATATAAATTAGTGACAAGTCAGCACTTAAGAAACGTGTCTATTGGTAGCCTTTGTAATGACTAAACTAATTAACCAACCCTTTAGTTTTATTCTGTTCCAATTAATTTTCGCACTTTACTTCAAAGGCTAAATAGGTTGCTGTCACTTGTAAGCAAGAAGCTCTCAATTTCATTTTAACCCATATTTAATTAGTTTACTTAAATTATCTTTACTCTTATGAGCCTTTACAATTATTTCCAACATTATTAGTTTGCATCCAAAGCTTTTATTTAATTTGCCTTTTTCGTTACTCTTTACCTTTATTCCTGTGCACACTGAAACTTCATAAACATTTAACATTAATTTGCATAATAAAATTTATAATGGCACATTAGTTTAAATATTTTATTAATTTGATATTCATTTTTATATATGAATGAAATTATAAACGAATTAGATTAGTATTTATGATATTTAAAAAAACTTTCTCGCTATTATAAATGTGTTTTTAGATTTTTAGAAATTAATTTTTTTACATATTTTTAAGAATTTTTATATAAACTATTGGGATAAGCCCCCTGTTTACTGACTCTCAGCAAACCCAAATGATTGCTTCGCAATAATTATTGTTTCTTGGCATAAAACAGTTGAAATTATTCAGTTAAAAATATATGTTCTATATGTACTATATATGTATTAAAATCGTAATAATAACAGTACAGTTAAATATCTTTAAATTAGGGATACAAAAATATTTTTTTGAACACAATACCTTTATGACTCATGGCAATTTTATGCTGATGATAACCAAACCAATATGAAGATTAATGTGGGAAAACTGGATCCTACCATGTGATTTTCCGGCCAATAAAAATACACCGATAACAATAAAAAACTACGACACCATCATTAGATATTTATATATAGTAAAATACAAGAATTTAGAATCTCTAGCAAATTTCAGGATCTCCAATCGAAATTGCCCTTTGCATCCGCAGTCTAGATTCGAGATCATAGCAGAAATGGAGCCAAAAAAAACTCGCACTAACTATTAGTATACTATATTACGGTATAACTATTAGTTAAACTATTGGTTTCAATATTCCATTACCCATTGCATGCAGATTTCAATTCTAATCTATTTACTCTCTTGGAATTTAAAACGATGTTATTAAACCAATCACATTGCTTATTATGCATATCTTCCCGTTAATAAAGTAAGTATAGTTGCTTATACATCACCCAACCATGGCAAAGCACTTAAGCCCGTTTTTTTATAACTCTATCCTTTTACAGGCTGTGGTAGAAATGCCACGTAATTTTAAGCCCAGTCAGACGACGAGGACAGAACCTGAGCTGATACTCTTCTCTCCACACTTCCACACCACAACAGCGTGAGGACTTTAGCCACAATATATGTAACGTATACCTTGCTGTGCATACTTACTGGTTGTTTAGTCCACTTCCAGAATCGAACCACAACCCTCAGCTCCCCACTCGCTCAAAATAGAAGAAAAAAATTTCTTTTATTAAAAATAATTTATTAAAATAATACTAATATCATTAGAATGGATAATGATGTACCAACAATAACGAATCCATTAAATTAATATTAATAACACTAACCATAATAATAATAAAATAATATTGGGCAATTGGAAAATTAAGAGCTTTTAGTAATCGACAGTAACTATCTAATTTAGAAAAATACTGAAGTTATTCACTCCCATGTTAGTGTAACGTCATTTATCCACGAGTAAATTTAAAACTAATGTTTAGAAATCTCACGCTATTACTTAGGCAAGTACAAATCTCATTAATCCTAAAGGAATTGTGTTCCAGAATAACAACGCAACATCTCAAAGAGGTTTGATATTTTATAAGAAACATGTTCGTGAGAGAATGCGATGTGCAACTACGTACACCAGGGGTCCCCAACCTTTTTATACCTAAGAGCAAATGCCAGAATATCGGTCAAATGGCGGGCACCATTTATTTTTTCAAGATAAATTTACAGTTGATAGACATAGGTAATAATACACACAACATAGGTAATAATGCACAAAAATTTAATTATTGTGTAAGATAAATGATTGCTAAATTGCTTTCAAAACATGTGAAGTGCAAAAATTATTTATAAAATACAGTCAATGTGGTCTTCGGCATTGCATTTAACTGACCAGCACTTCATAATTGGGATAATATGATAAAATTACTGCTCGCAAGCAATCGTCAAAGTGTCCACTATTTTTAAGAATGGAATTCATTCCTTCAACTATATTCCAGAATTTCTCATCTGATATAATAGTTTTGAGGATAATGTCATTCCGAGGATCCAAAATTTTCCACTTCTTCTCGCCTCACTTAAAGAAATTCTGAAGTGTATGTTGCTATTACGGTTACGTTTAGTTGGTTGGTAAAAGGATTTACAAAAAAGGGTGATCAAAAACTCGATGATATTAAATTGTTGAATGCGCTTTTCAAATTGATCTTGAAGCAATTGGAGGTAGACGACAAATGTTGATAAGTCAATTTCACTGTCACCTATCATTTTTTTTTTCATGTTTGGAAAATGCACAAAAGACTTCATTTTCAAATGTGATATCCACGAAACTAGGGTCCCGCAGTGGACTGATCGTTAAGACACGGTTCCCAGCAGATCACAAAGTCAAGCATCACTGGCTGCGGTCAGTGTGCGGGTGGGTGACCACTTGGATCAGTCTGCGTAGGGACCGAGGGTGTGCGGTATCGGTCCTCGTTAAACTGTGCTACCGTAAAGTGCTCGACTTCGCGCGCAGGTCGTCGGGCTACCGAAGCGGGGGTGCCATCCCCTCCGCAGAGGATCAAAATTGTGATGGCATGTCTTCGGATCATCCTCCGGGATGTTTCTCAGACCGTCGCCAATAGCCCATTGTGCAGCTCTAGTGCGACGTAAATTAACAACAACAACAACAACGAAACTAGGCTACGAGTTTATAGCCCCTTTCATTTTTTACTCAATGTTTCTCCTTCCCCTGCTGCTCCAAATTTAAATTATTTAGTTTTTGCATTATGCCCGTTATGAAAGACAAATCTGCTAGCCAAATAGGTTTCAAAAATAGATTTTTGGCTGAAAGATAATTTTTTATTTCTTCAATTAAATGTAGAAATCTATCAAGTACTTTGCATTTTCTGAGCCAGCGTAATTCAGTATGTTTTTTTTTCGAATGGCAGGCACCGAACTTGATTCGCTTCGCCTTAGAAGATGCCAGAGTTGTTACTCATTTCGCGTTACCCAGTGGGCACCTGTGAACCAAAGTCACGGAGGCGAGTAACATTGCCCACGCCACACAGCCACAAACCAGTTCATGGGGGGGGGTCACATTCACTCATCACACACAACAGAGGACAACACAAGAGAGAGAAACATCCATGCCCAGGGTGGGATTCGAACCCGCGGCCATTGGCTTCGCAGTCAAGAGTGCTAACCGCTCGGCCACCTGGCCGGGTGTAATTCAGTATGTATTTGCATAACATGAAATTTGCACAGCATTTTATGGGAAAATGAAAAACTGAAATATTTTATAGCTGGCCGCAAGCAGCGGGTTCAAAAAGACCGATCGATGGGCGCCATGGTGCCCGTGGTCATAGGGTTGGGGACCCCTGACATACACAATACATCAACTGACCTTACTTTAAGAGAACTACACTTACTTCTCTCTTCATAATATTGATCTCAATATGGATTAGGACTCGGTTCTATTTTTCACTACTAAAAATTCAATATTCTATAAACAAATCATTCAAAAGACGGAAGGTTTTTAGAATAAAATAGGTAATGTGTGAACTATTTTCTCTGAGTGAGTGTGTCCTACAAAAGGTGATGAATAAGTGCCTATAATACGATTTCACTACCACGCTTATGTCGTTACACTATGTATCAAAATTAAGATATAATAATGGATCCATATTAATAGTAATAGTAATCAACTATTTCACCTTGGTAAATGTGTCATACTGATAACTAATTACCATAACAGAATTTTACTACCACTTTTAAATAATTTTAGGAATTTCTGAGAAGAAATGATTAAATAACAATTTATCTAGTTACCATGTGAAACCAAAAATGTCAAATAATCGTGAAAAAGATGGTAACTTAACTGTTGAAAGAGAACTGTTGAAACAGAGAGAAAAATCGTTCATCGCCTGTTTTCAGCAATTACGGTGCAACAACCAGAATTATATATGCCCCAACTAGGCATCCAAAGAGAATCGAGTGCTGGAAACTAGACCATGTGATAAGGATTAAAAATTTATATTTTTTATTTTCCATTATTGGATGACTAATAATCTTATAGCAATAAGCGTATAGTGAATACCTGATGAAACCACTTAATTCCTTGCAGCTGGGTGCAAACTTTAGCTGTCAGTCTCATGAAATGAACACTGAGGTTCGAATCCCAGCGTTGGCACCTAACTATTTCCTCCTATCCTGCAATAAATGAGGAGTTAACCTTTTCCTACTGATTGCAGTTGGTGACCCTGAACTATTAGAATTTGAGACTCTAATTCACACCTAGATGGCAACACTACTGAACTGCTCAACGCAAGCATGTCCAGGATTTCAAATCCCTCACGATAAATGGCTGATATCAGTAGAAGTTAGCCATATTCTATCGTGTGCTTGATAAAACACAACTCAACCCCAACTTATTTCTAATATCCACTACCTAACGAAAAGCGTAACATAACGTAACTGCAATGTCCAGTAAATATTCTTTTACAATGTTTTGAAACCGTACTATTTTTAAATGATTACAAAGCAGCACAATTTTTGTATTCACGGTTCTTCTTTAATTGTAAACGTTTTAAAACCCGTTAAAATAAAGAAATATTCCTAACCGCAACTTTACGGTTATTTAAATGGACAGACTGCTGCCAATTTTTTAACGTAATTTTAAGGTGAAAATTCTAACAGTCTCAATTCTAGGATATAATAGTGAATCCCATAACATTCTAGCATATAATAATGGATACCATAACATTCTATAATATATAATAGTTAATCTTTATGAACTCTTTTATCTGAGTGCCATTTGTCATGATTGTGTCATTCGAAAGATGCTAATAAAATGTATAAAAACACAACTTAAGGATGTAATAAAGTAAATAACAAATGCAAACTGTGACACAGTGCTTATATTTTAAGATATAGATCTTATTTCAAATCACTTTTGTTTCTTCTCTTTCACGTCTGGCAAATCTTGAAAATGGGTGCCTATTTTTGAAGCGCTTGTAACATGTCGACTGCTTTATTACTTCTTATGTATTTTTAAAGTAAATGAAGCTTTTAATCAGGTTACCTAACTATTCCATTCTTCCATTCCATTACAGATCTTAGTATAAACTTTTTGAATAACTCCTCCATAAAGTTACAATTTTGATATTTGTTATTTTATTTCAGAGAAAATGACGTATAAAAAATAAAATTAATTTCGAGTAAACCTTAAAAAAAATTACTTGCTGTTTAAAGTGTATTATAAATTCCTTAATGAATTTTCGTTTAGTTTTGAATTACTTTCAAATTAATCATTAGTAATAACCCAAAACCCTTTTAATCCAATAATAAGAAGAAAAAAATATTTACGAATAATAGAATACGAAAACGATATCCGATTACCAAATACTCATAATTAATCCCCTTTTAAGAACAATATTAATATTAAAAATGTTTATCCAAAAATTAAATTCATAAAATACTTAAGATGATTAAAATAAATACCGACGATTCGGCTTAATAAATAAACTTCTTTGTTTAATAAATAATTCATTTTCTAAGAAACTGAGAAATATCTCATTAACATTTATATTCAAAATTGCTTTAGAAGACATTAAAGATTTATAAATGGATAAACTGTATAAAATATAATATTTAAATCCTTTATACTTACCCATGCTAGCTCATTTAGTATCATTTAAAATGCTTCACTTTTCTGTTTAATTAAATAAATCAAAGTAAGCTCATTTCAAGGCAAGTTTAATATTTAATTATTTTTAAGCTTGAAAATTCTCTTATTTTCTTTGTTGATTTTGTTTAGGGCAATTTATATATTTTTAATTTAAAACTCGCCACTTTTTTTTATATTCCATATAAAGAAAAAGATAGGAAACTGGCCGAAGCTTTGGAACTTCACTGTAAATCAGAAATCTCGTGTTCTTATGATAGGACGGAACTAAAAACTAAATTTATGAGAACTTATATTTTGTTTTCAGTTTTTGTTGCTTAAAAAGATATAAAATCAAATAAAAAGATATAAATATATAAAATAAGCTTTGAGAAATGGCTTGAAAGTTTGAAAAAGTATTAGCACAGAAAATGTCTTTTCTTGTTTAAAATTACCTAAAAAATCACGCATTAAATTACGTATTAGTACGTAAATCTACGAGTGATGTGAAAGAATAATGGAAAACCTTTTAAAACTGAATAACTTTTGATCTAGTAGTCAGATTGTTATTGTCCTAAAATGTCATCTTAATGGTTGGAAGGGTTTACTGTGAACGCACTATTTTTTGTGCAGATAATGTTTTAAACTACGAAATTGGACACAAATATATATTTCTGAATAAACATTTTCCGGTCGAACTTTATACCATCAAAATACAGAGGGTAGCAACAAAAAAAAGGACAATATAGTTTAGGCAGTCGAAAGTTTGGTCCTCTTTATAATCCTCGTTATGAAGTCTTTTGAATTCGGTAAACGAATCAAAAGACATTCAATTATGAAACTCGTTAAACCAAACATAATGTAATAAATAAATGTAATAATAATAAATAATTCTAATAAATTATGTATTATTATTTCATATAATAACTATCAACACATTTTATATTGTTTAAAGTTTTAACTCATTCCAAACTTTATGTTTTTAAATGATAAAATACGAAATTCGGGTGAAATCGATTTTAGTGAATTCTGAGTGAGGAAAGAGAGTCGCATTTTTAAATTTTAATTTCTCAAGAGCTAGTCAACAGATTTCGCTCAAATTTTTGATTTTGGAAGTTAAAATTACGCAATTTAAAATTATGTAAATATTTGTGTGATATATAATTAAAAAAATTTTTGATTTTTTTAAATTGCTGATTTCAATAAAAAAAAATATGAGAAACTGTTTGATTTTAATAAAAAAAATAATTATAAAAGTTTCATGCAGAAAAAAATTCTGAGTAAACTTACCATACTGTATGGTAGTGACATTTCTTATAAAAAAAAAGGGTATTTAAACCATGCATTTGATAATTTTTTCGTTCATATGGTAATCTTCCCTTTCATATTTACCAAAAATACTGGTTACAAAATTTGTTCTTATTACCACACATTTAGTAAGAAATACAAAGCTAAAAAGTAAATTTAACCGCATAAATGTTTTTCATCCCACATTCTAAGATATCATGGTAAAATTTTGAAATTTTACCACATTTTATCACATATTATAAAACCCTATTTGATTGTTTTTTTTTTTTAATGAAATCATTGCCCGATCGCTTTGGTAAAAATTTGATTTTTTGCTGTTCATATAGTGTCAGAAACAAGCTAAATTTTTACATATTCTGGTAGTTTTGATTATACTTGTTTCTCAGTGTTTTTGACAAAAGTAATATACAATTGTAAAAAACTAATTCCGCATTTTTTTAGACTTTCTTAGTAAGTTTCAAGGGCATAACTGAAAACACCGAAAAGGAAATAACGTAAAGGAGCTCATACTTTCTCTAGTCTAAACTCTTAATAACCTTTTTTCTAGATAACGGCTACCCATGATCAGAGAATCAATATTCCAAATCCGTCAACAACAAAAAAAATTTTTTTAATTCAGGGGAAAATTTGTTTTTGTTCCCAAATTTATTAAGTTCTGATTTTTGTTTTCCGATTTCATTAAGTTCCGTTTGTGCGCAAATCAATTAGTGGGTTTAAAGCTATTCTCTTTAGCCGTTAAAATTGCATCTTACAAAGTGAGATCTGATCATGGGAGTAAAAATTATACAGTTGCTCTGTTTTTAGTTTTACACGTCTCATAAATCGTAAAATAAATAATCAATAAAAATATCTAACATGTTTTTCTCTTTTATCAAAGGGGAACCGGAAAGTAATGTCGTTTCGATGCATTTGATATTTGTTTTCAAGATTTTATTTTTAATCAATAATGTATTCACCCTCCTTAGCAAACACCTTTCAATGACGGATCGAAAATGAATCAAAATTGATCGGGAAAAAAATGAATTGGTTTTCAAGACTAACGAATATTTAATGCGCCGAAACGACATTACTTTCCACCGCGATCCCTCTAATAGAATAATAATAATTTAAATTGCGCAAATAAAACTAAAACTTAATTTTTTATTACTTTAAAAATTTACCAATAACCTTCATTATTACAAGGTTATTAATAACAATAATATTGATATTCGTTAGGAAGGTAGTTTTTTAGTTAATTTAAAAAAATTGAAAGACGATCGACCTTTGTAGGGGGCAGGGAACGATCCTTGCATCAGAAAGGTCCTGGGTTCGAATCCCGGGCAAGGCATGGATGTTTCTTTCTCTCTGTGTGTGTTCTATGTCCTTTCTCCTTTGTGTGTGAATGTGACCCTCCCTATAAACGGGCTGTGGTTGTGTGAATGGCGTGGCAGAAGTCGAATTCCTGCCCATAGATGGCGCCACTGAAAAACAGGAACAATCGCACCCCCACTGCCTAAACAGGCATAAGACAAAAAAAAATTAAAATCATCAATTCATCAATTTCTTTGATAGTAGAATAATTCAAGTAAATATAGAATAAGTGACTATTAAATCTTTTTTTAATTGTGAAATAAATAAATAAGAATTAACAAAAATTGTCGAATTTTATACTCCATACGAACTTGCTATATTTTTTCCGAACAAAATCTATACAGCCATCTGTTATCTGAAAGATCTATTAGACTTGGCCCAACAAAATCAAACTCTGGTCACGTTTTTCCGTGGAAAAGAATGTTTTTTTTTTCTTCTATATAATCTCATCCAAAAAAGGTTTTGTCGGCGTTAATAACAGACAAAGATAACGCCAATTAGTTTCGACATCATTCTGTTCTAAACGTAATAGTTAAGTCAAACGCTTGAAGACTAGACTGCAAATTCGGTAATCGATAATTGGTTACCATTTTAATCTTTAACTGTATTTTAATCTGCCGATTGAATTTTGGTTAAATTTTATTTATAAATGACAGACATATTTTCTTCATGAACTGTTTGTTTTTAATTACGCATTTTCTCAGTCACCAAATAAGTTTTGCGAGAATCTATATGTTCTCATGACTTTGTTTACACTTTGTCTACTTTATTTTGAAGAAAAATGCTTCTTCTCTAAATTTGTATCTTTGTATAATTTGTTTTAAAAGACCAAATACTTTATTGTTTATGCTTCAGAGATATTCTCTTTAAACTGTAAAAAACATTAGTATATTTTAACACCAAAAATTGCGGCATCTACTTTCGACCAGATAATTCTTAGTATAATCAAACGTCAAGGACAATTCTTCAGCACAAGGACAACGAAACCTAGAACTGTGGTGAAGGACAGTAAAACCTACGAATGATCTTTTAAAATTCTTTGAATGGAAAGTAGTTACCCCCATTTTTGATGTTACAGTAATACTAAAGTTTATAATAGCTATATAATACACATCAGAGTCAGTTAAGTTCTGTTTTACGATCTGAACAATTAATATAAGACACATTTGCACACTAATTATTAAAATGAAGGTAGTTTAAAAATCAAATGTAAACATATCAAAGAGATTATTTAGATGAAATAGAATTAGGCTTAACAAAACAGAAATGGATAGAAACTAAAAATTATATAGTTAGTTGATACAATTGACAAATATTTAAAATGTACTTGAGATTAATCTTGAATCGTTATTTTTCAACTGAAAGCACAGATATTTTGTAGCTGTGAGTTCTGTAGCGTTTTTGTCAATGAGTAAAAGCTTACAAGACAACAACAAATCCATGCCATATCGTACTCGATAGTAAACAATCTGCTGACGATATTCAAATTAAACAGCCAAAAGTCTCGCTTTTGGAAGCAAAAGTAATTCACGAATGGTGTTAGCACACGTGAGCTTGCCATGTGAACTTAAATTAAATTGTTCCACTAAACAATGTTTCGTTTTTCTCAATTTCGAAATTGGAGAAATAACACCACATTCGAATTGGAACACCACAGTTTTTACAGCGATAAACTGCTTGTTGAAAACTACATAATATGCTGAAGCATCGTATTGACTACTTGGAAACTGAAGTATTTTTATCAACAAATAAAATATCAAATAGCATTTCTATTTCAAACAATGAAACTTTTTAATTGCAAAATATTTAATAGCAGCTTTTTTCCGTAAGTTGCTAGAATGTTCTAACGGTTTTTAATCGCCTTTGTTCTTGATAAATTTGCTTTAAGTTTTAAAAATCTTACGTGCCCATGGAATGGAAGTTAAAGTCACTCGTCTAGGGGATCAATATCCCCACGACCACTTTAATTATAAGAGTTCTGTTGACACACAGCACATAGTGTGCAACCACCATGATTTTTTTAACACTGAAGAAAGCCCTCTTATACATAGTACATGATAAATACATAGTAAATAGGAAGAAAAAAGACTCCATGATCAATCTGAATTTG
Organism: Parasteatoda tepidariorum; assembly: GCF_982258835.1. Lineage (NCBI taxonomy): Eukaryota > Metazoa > Arthropoda > Arachnida > Araneae > Theridiidae > Parasteatoda > Parasteatoda tepidariorum. The sequence continues at coordinate 98,063,807 of NC_141760.1, forward strand.
AGTGAAAAACAGCACATTTTCATTAAAAAGAAGAACTTATTCGTCGAATGTTTACTTTCTGCCATTTTTGTCATCTTTTAAAGCAGTTGTGAGTTCTTTTTTGCATACAAATAAAATGGTTTTGCTACAAAGGAAGCTGTTGTTAATAACAACATCTTTACTTTAAAAGTCATTCAATTTATTTAAAACATAACTAATTTTAATATACAAATATGAATTACTTGAATTTACTTATTTCAATCATAAATTCAAGTCAGACTAAAAGATGACAAAAATCACTTCTCATTTTCTGTTTTCTCCATAAAAACAACGAAATAAAAAACGAAGAGGAATTTTTCTCCTTCATAAACACTTTTTATTATTTATTTTGGCATACTTGTCCAAAGAAATTTTACGATATCTTTTACGATCCTCAAAGGAAGTGACCACATGAGGAATGACCCTTCACTACAGAGAAAGTCGCTTTCCTGCTGGGGAAAAAAATGACCAGCGATGACGATTCGTCCTTTACTATTCACTGGCCACCTTCACAGCAATCCTCTGGGGAATGAGGGACTAGAGATTTATGAACTAGGGTCGTATGTACTTTGTCCTCAAGTTAATGCTCGAGTTTTCCTCCTTGGAATTTATACGCGTATCTGCCTTTTCATCAACTTTTTTCATTGTTTTGGTCAGCGCTCTGTAAACTAATAATAATAGAATTATTTTCAAAATGACCGTAGAGTAGAAATTTATAGAATATTTATGGCCAAACCGCTTTGTTTTTAAGCACTGGATATACGCTTACTGGGTTTATTGATTGATACCATATCAATGTCAGGTTTTTATTGATTGTAAAAATAATAAATATGTCATTAGAAAGAATCTGTTGAAGAATCTGTATTAATGAGTTTATTGACTCTTAACATGTTATTTTTTTATTAATTGATGAAACAGTAAATGTATTAAAGGAAAGAATCTGATGAAAAATCTGTATTAATGAGTTTCTTGACATGTTCTGTTTTTTTTTATTGATAAAATAGTAGATGTGTCATTGGAAAGAATCTGTTAAAGAATCTGTGTCAATGAGTTTATTGATTCTTGATGTGTTAGGCTTTCATTAATTCATAAAATGGTCAATGGTCATGATAGATTTTTATTAATAGTTAAAAAAGTAAATATGTCATTGGAAAGAATCTGTTAAAGAATCTTTATCAGCTAGTTTATTGATTCTTGACGTGTTGGTTTTTTATTAATTGATGAAACAGTTAATGTCTCAATGGAAAGAATCTGTTGAAAAATCTGTAGCAATGAGTTTCTTGACACGTTATGTTTTCATTAATTGATGAAACAGTAAATGTGTCAATGAAAAGAATCTGTATCAATGAGTTTATTGATTCTTGACATGTTAGTTTTTTATTAATTGATGAAACAGTCTATGTGCCAATGGAAAGGATCTGATGAAGAATCTGTGTCAATGAAGTGATTGATCCTTGAAATGTTACGATTTTTAATTGATAAGACGATAAATATGTAAATGTAAAGAATGAAGTTCATCCAAATAAATTATATCTTTTTATATTACGTAAAAACATAGTCAAAACAATTCCTCATTGTTGTCGGGCATCCTTACTGGACAAACAACGAAGAATATCCAGAAATCTTCAGTTGTCATCATCATGAAACTAATAAACGCTATGACGGTATGGATCTGTAAAATGTTTATTAATATCTTATTTAAAAAAGCATTCTCGCAACATTCAACTGAAGGCCAGAGGGGCTATGGAGATAAAGGCACTACAACTTTGTAACCAACGGCATGATGAGGACAATGTAGCACTCTCGCCGCTTTTATTTCCCAGGAGACCTGAGAATTTCATGTTTGAATCCTAAAGATCTAAATCAAGTTGGGTGAGCTTCTGCTACCAAGGATCAAATAAAGGTTTTTTTCCATAGCAGGATAGAGCTTTAACCTCTGAGCCATCCCGGTTTTAATCTTATTTAATGAAGTTTTTTTTTCTAATCTATGTTTCTTAAATAGATTTTTAATATAAGTTAGTTGAAAATATCTAGCGAATTATTTTTTCCACTTGAAAGAAAGATACATATTTAACTCGATCAGCAGAATTACGTCAAAATGAATTTTCCTAAACAAATCAGTATGTATTTTTTATTCGTTTTCAGTAAATTTCGGTAGATGAGCCGCATAACCCATTAGAATCAGGTCTGAATAATATTAGCCAGAAGCAAATTACAGTAAAATAGTTTTCTATTAGAAAAAAATTAATCATAAGGAATTGTTAAATTTGCATTTAGCGAAGCCTTTCGAAAATTGGCGAATACTTTTAATATTTTTATATTCAAAAAATTATCAAATTATGGAGCGAGAGGTGCCTCAGGAAATAGTACAGCATGTAAAGGAGCATTGGGATGAGATTATTTTTTTTTATCTTATCTCGTGACAGAGAAGAAAATAATTTTAATATTTCTGCTGTCTACTAAGTCCCAAATGCATACTTACGGTAGTTCGTATGATTTAATAACTGCCGGAGAGATTTTAAATTATAATTAAAATTCAATGCAGTAAGAAATTGGCCAATATCGTGGAAAATACAATTGAATTCAAAGTACTATAAGCAATATATTGTTTAAAAATAATCAATGTGCTAGGATTGGAGATGGAGTTGAAAAATTAGAATATTTAAGTACAGTTGTGATGGGGAATCGGGTTGGTTAACATTAAAGTTTATATGATGTACAAAATAATTTCAAAAGATGACCAAGCTAGTTGCCAAAAGTGACTAGTATTATTATATTACCTCTATCAATTTATTTCAAAAAGCAAATGCAAAAAACCATTAGTATATTAAAAAAACAGTTACTATATTTTAGCAAGTATACATAATATTTTTATTTCACTCATTAATATTGCCCCATTGATCACTTTTATGTTCGTTAATTTCCCTTTGCTAGTAAATAATACTGTTATTGTTATCGACAAAGTACTGAATTGGTTGGAACTTTTCTAATTGAAAAAAAACTGCAGTAACTTTCAGAACTATCTAGAGAAAACTAATGACAAACTATCGTGTTGTGTTACTGCTATTTACTGTGGTTCTCCTACAAAAAGTATTTGGATAAAAGAAGCTATTCATCACACTGGGAGCTGTAAATGTCAAATGATAGGACCTGGAGTTAGAATCTATCAAGATCTATTACGGTATTTCAGAAGTAAAAAAAATACTCATGAATTCATTCAAATCCCGGACTTTTTTCTTATTGTTGTTTGAGCGAGGTCAAGGGGAACTTTCTGAAATAATTTGCGTTACCGGATTAGTTTTTAGAAATTATTTAGAGCAAACATGTGTTAATTTGATTTTGGCCTAAACAGAAATGTTTTATGAATTAAAAAATAGGAACCATTAAGTGTTTTGTTAAATTACTTGTGGATGTGTGTTAGAAAATCAAATGAGCAATTTATGCATGTTACCGTTGAAGCTCAAAGTCCATTGATATGCACATTACCTAGTTAATCTGAAAATTAACTAGAGTCATCCATTAATGTGCGAAATCAAGAGTTTTCCACAATTTAACGACAGAATTAACTGTCTCTGTATCGTTAAAGTTCTAAAGTTTTCCTCTTTGATTCTATCAACCAATTTGTTAATTGCTTGATTGTATTGATTTGTTTCTTTAGACACCGAAAAATAAATTAGCGACATTTTGTTAATTTTCGTGATTGTAATACTATTTCAGGTTCTTATTAAACTTATTTTATTATTATATTATTTTCTTATTGAACTTTTTTCATTAGTTTGTACTAATTTAGGTCGAAATAAGTGAAAAATATTATAATTAGCATTTTAATAATTTGTAGTTATAAAATTCAGCATGATAACACTGGTGTCTTTTTCTGAGTTAAAGGTAAAATCTTCCATACACTTATTTAAATCTAAGACAAACAGTTATTCAACGTTAAAATTACTTTAACTTACAAAATCGATTAATTTTAGAGTATGAATGGAAAAAAAATCTAAACTACGTTTTCCGATTTTCTATTTTAGTGCAAATATAATTCTGATAATCTAACATATTTTTAGCGACTGTTAGATTGTTTTTTATAATTAAAAAATACCATAACATATTTTTACTCTTAATTAAAGTCTGAAAAAAATTATATGAAAGGGACACCGGTTTCTCATCTGCGTCAAAGTCATTCAAATCTTAGTATAATAATTTTTGACACATCTGATGATTGATTCTATCAACTAATGTGTTGATTGTTTTACTGTAATAACTTGATTTTTCATGTATCATAGTAATAAGCCAAGAATTAAATGTTGCATTAATTATCCAAAAAGTATTTTTAAAGATCGCATGACTGCGACTCAACTTGAAACACCAAAATTTTCCCAATATTATACACCTATTTCTTTTTCTTTCCAAAATGTAAAATAGTAAATTTTATTTATTAGTTTTTTTAAGTAATTTTATATAAATGGACTATTTAAAATGCCCATCTACATACAAAATTACAACAAATTTATTTTTTAATTTTTTTATGCTTCATTTATTACTCCAAATATTATAATTGCTGTCTATATATTATTTAGTGAAGTTTTATTAGTAAAATATTACAAGTAAAACATTTAGTAAAGTTTTATTAGTTTTATTAGTAAAACATTATCAAGGAATTAACGACAAATTGTTGTTCTTAGCGCGTAGTAATGTTAATCTACTTATCTACCAAGTGCCTTTAACACAGAAAATACTTATTTATATCTCTTTCTTAATTATTTATTATTTATATCCTTTTTTGATAAAACTCTGAGAAGAAATCGATCCGCAAGCTGAACCTAATTATGTACGTAACTTACTTATTCATAACTTTCTTTGATTAGTTTCTCGTATGCCAAGATAAAACAAGCTATTTATAAATTTATTCATTATATTTCCTCCCTGATTGTATTTCAATGTCATGCGATTGAATTCAACCTTATTATACACTTTAAAAGTACAAAAGATTCAATGCATAAATCAAACTTTATTTTTTAAGAAAAATAAGGGATTCGTATACGAAACAGTTATAATATTATGTTTTCTAGATGTGTATTTTATTACATTTTCCTTTATGAATGTATAGCAATATAATGTTATTGACCTGAACTTGACTATATATATTTGATAAAGTAAAAAGGAGCAAACTTTTTTTTTCTTTGAACAGAAAATATTATGAAACAAAACATCTGCAATTAAAAATTTCCATCTAGGATTGCATTTTGCTGTTGAAGGTTGAAGCAATTTTCCACTTTAACCACAACAAATATTTTCCACTCCGACCAATAATTCAACAACTTTATGATGATGCTAAAATATTCCACAATTCTGTCACATCTGCTTTTCTTATTGTTCTAGTAGTGTTGTTGCTGTAGTTCTTATGGCCTGGTTGGCAGGATGCTTAACTCATGTTTGTGAGAACGGGACTTCTGATCCAGCTGACGAAGATTCCCCGTTTAGTAATTGGTGACTGGTGCACGTTAAATCTGTCAGGTCACAAAGTCCTCCATGCTCCCATAACAAATCAATACCTCTGGGGGTATAGAAATGGAGATTGGTCGTTTTCTGGTTCAGGTCAAAATTACAATCTGTGGATGAATAAATGGATGCTTGAATGGGTCCGCCCTATAAACGGGTATGACGTATGGGTGTGGCAGATGTCCGATTTTTAGCCATAGAAGGCGCCACTGGAAAACAAGAACTATTGCACTCCCTCTGCCTCAATGACCGACGACAGCAACAACAGTAGTTCTTATAAATTACATCAATTCTATTCCCCAACCCTACATTTTGCTTGGAAATGTGTCCTGCCCATATGTGAGTCCTTCAAGAGCCGAGTTAAGGGGTTTTTTTTCGCAATTATTTTCCTTTGTACTATGTATTTTTTTTATTCTATAACTATATTTGAGTTAAAGTATAAAAGTACTTTACTTATATTAAATTAATCTACTAAAAATAAATAAATAAACTGGTTTTAAACGCGTATGTCGAGTGATTACACAGTTTAAAGATTTATTTTCAGTTATCAAGGGCAAGTGTTCCCAAATGGCGTTCCACTTAACCCAAGGGTTCATGAATTACCCCTTTTTTTAACCAGTAATGAATTTTGAAATCTGTTACTATATTTGTACCCTACCAATGATCCATAACTGATTTAATGTCATAGTTTTTTTTTTTCGTAATTATAATGGAATGACTTACGTAAAATGAAAAAAAAATTGCAAATATTGAATTTACAAATAAGGAATTAATGTATAAGCATTTCTCACCCAAACTTTCAGATTCGAAATAACTGAATTTCGAAAACCATAATTCAACTTATTTTATTCAATTTCAACGCATGCATACCCCAAAAATAAATTCAAAACTTGAAGCCGCGGCAGGCCTGTGAATTCAACGAGCTGACATACAATCCAATTCTTAAACTGTTATTCATAAATCAATAAAAAAAATATTCGAATCTTTTAATTACTTTAACTACTCCTCTTATTTGGCTTTTTAGCACTCAGTTTCGCTATTTATTTATAAATAAATAAATAGTAAAATAAAATTATTCAATTTTTCCCCCTTTAGAACTTCAAATTAAGTCCTAAAAACACACTGTCTAATTTACTTCCAAAATTTGATGTAGTTAACATTTTATTTTTTAATAAAAACAAATTGCCAAATTGGCGAAATTTTCTTCATCTGGAAAATCGTAATAGAAATTTCTGGCACTCTAATTGCAAGTAAAAATATATTTTGGTATTTTTTTAATTTTAAAAAACAGTCTAATAGATACCAAAAAAATTGTTAGATTAACAGAATTATATTTGTCCTAAAATGTAAAAAAAAAAGCAGTTTGAAAACAAAATTTCATTCATATTCAAAAATTTATAAATAATTAACTTAATTCAAATTAACTCAAATTAAAGAAAGTTCAATGATAACTGTTTCTCTTAGATCTGAGTTACTGCAAATAAGTGCAAATTTAAAAAACTATAGTTTGGAAGTGAGCTGTGCTTGGAAGATATTACTTTTAACGTAGGAAAAGACACCAGTGTTTTATGCTGTATTTTATAACCATAAATTATTTAAATGCTAAATATAGTATTTTTCAATTATTTTATTCTAAATTAATACAAAATAGTGACAAAAATATGAAAAATATGTTTAATAAACTTCGGCCTTAAAGGGTTAATAATAGACGCAGGAAAGAGTATAGCAGATAAATGAAGGTGCGTACATAAAGTAAACACGTTTTATAGAACACTTATAAATTTGCCTTAAAAAGTATTGTTTTAATTAAACATTTTTGTTTCATCTGCCAAATTAAATTAATAGTTATTTTAATAACGTATTTACGTATAACTAAGGAGTCTACTATAACAATGTAACCAACATTATAAAAATAGCACTAATAAAAAGATTTGGAGACAAGTATCAGCATTAACACGATGCAGTATTATAAGAAAAATTAAATAATTAAACAAGCCTAATAACTTTTATTGGAGTCTGTGCCTCAGCACTGACGGTCAGGCATATTTATAGTTTCGTAACGGCTGTCTATAAACATAGTTATCCAGCAAAAATTTTAACTCTTCTTTCTCTGCGTAAAAAATTCAATATCTTGAATTAATAATTTTTGTTTTATAATTAATTACAACAATATTTTGGAATGTCTTCCTATGTAATACTTTTTCAATCGATAAATGTAGCTAAAAGGAATTGAACCGCAGAGTAAAAAGAAGAGAAATCATAAAATATTAATTAATTGCAGGAAATTAACAAGGGAAGCGTCGACTTAATTCTTGAGCAGAACATGTTACTATTTTAATTATTTCACGGAAAGTTTTTCTACCATCTGTTATATTTGGCAATGGCAAACATAAAAAGAGAATAGCAGCAACAAAGAACGAGACGCATTTTATCATTATTCTCTTCTATCTCTGGCGTATCTACTATTACTCTCTATTCAAGAAAATGTCTTTTTATAAGATATGATACAGAAAGGTTTTTGTACACAATACTAATTGCAATGTATATGATTTGACTATGTATATGATTTCTTAGATATTCTTATGAATTTTGTGTCTGTATAAAGAAGACATTTGCAAAGAATAACAAATACGTCAAGTAATTATTGAGCATGTAAGATAATCTCGTAAATGTCTTGATTTCCATTTTTGTCTCACTGTAGAAAATAACTGTTTATTCTACAGAAGAAAAAAAAGCATATTTTTTACGGAAAAAATCCCTTTAAAAAATATACAGATTTTTTTTTCGTTTTTAACCGATATCCACAAAAAGCAAAATTTTTTTGGTTTTTGTGCTGGCTTTCTATGTATATTTGAGGAATTAAAGCCGTTTTGTTAACGAAACGGGTTTTTTCTGCTCTTCCCCCTAATCATAAGCGGATTAAAACCGCCAGTTCAGACTCTAGTTTGTGTCATTCAGTTTTGCTCACATACGATAACTGTCCCGCAGTGGACTGATTGTTAAGACACGGTTCCCAGCAGATCACCGAAGTCAAGCATCACTGGCTTCGGTCAGTGTGCGGGTGGGTGACCACTTGGATCAGCCTGCGTAGGGACCGAGGGTTTGCGGTATTAGTCCTCGTTAAGCTGTTCTACCGTAAAGCGCTCGACTTCGCGTGCAGGTCGTCGGGCTACCGAAGCGGGGGTGCCATCAACTCTGCAGAGGATCAAAATTATCCATGTCTTCGGATCATCCTCCAGGGATGCTTCCCAGACCGTCTCCAATAGCCCATTGTGCAGCTCTACTGTGACGTAAATGAACAACAACAACAACACATACAATAACTATACTTTTTTCAAATTATTTTACGATTATTTTTTGTACTTGCTTTTACATTTTAGCAATTATTTAATGGTTTTTAACATCGCATAAATAATACTTCGAGTCTACTTCGTATTTTGATAGTCCAAGGTCACAAATTGGGGAGTGCAGGACACTGGAAACTCTTCATGCGTTGACGGGAATAGAGGAAATATTGTTGAGTCAAAGCTGGGACTCAACCCTTTTTCTATTGGTCATGAAATTGCCAGATTGGCCCTTTTGCCTATTCTGTATATCCAGCTGTAAGGAACTAAGTGGCTGCATTAGGGAAACCCAGTTGGTTCGATAAACTTTTAGTTGTTTAAGCGTATTAGGTGAAAGTATTTAATGAAGGGTTTTCTAAGAGAAAATAATTGGAATACCATCTTATTTATGGTTACCTGTTTTGTTTGTATGCCACCTGTTTTATTTGAATATGGTTAAATAACAATTAAATAAACTGCTACTTAACCATTTTTTTAGAAAAATTTCTGTCAGTGTATATCACGTTATAGAACTTATAATATTAGTTTCACAAAAAATATATTGTTCCTTTAATAAGTAGAACATATGTGGTTGAAAATAAAAATATCATAAGGCAGTTAATTTATAATTTCTCATGCGCAATTCTCGTCTACAACTCCTATTTACTATTCAAAACAGTTTAGAAAAAGAAATTTAGAGCAAAAAATATTCCAAGGAGTTCTCTGCCAGGGGTCCATTAACTCAGGATAGATAATGGAGATTCAAATATCCTGGTGAAATTGGTTGAATTCACTTTGCCTTTCTTAAATAAATTATTTAACAAGGAGTATAGGGCTTTTTTTTATCGAAAAAAGAATTAATGCTTTTTGTTTTATTCTCTTCCGTACTTGTTTGAATAACTCTGATATAAATATTTAATATGTAAACCTAAAAGTTTTTGTAACTAAAAATAATTATGCATATTACTTCTATTGAAAGCATTACAATTCCCGATTAATACAAAGAATGCAGCAGAGAATATTGATACAAAATGATTCACAACTAAAAAAAATTACTGCGATTAATATAATCAAACACCAGTACTCAATTGCTCCAAAGAGTGCTGTGATTAATGTTAATACAATTTAATTCTCATTAATTCCTATTTATTCCTATTATCAATACAAACCAGTATCCAATACAAAGCCTACGACGAGATCGCTGTGGCTCAGGGGATTCACGCCTCCCAACGAGGTGACCCGAGTTCGAACCCCAACGATGGGTGGTCGATATGAATTTCGCACCTGGCTTACACCTACGACAGTGATGACGTAAACAGTGGCAGACAGATCATGGTTTAGAGTCCCTATATCGCCAGGCGAACCGTGGGAGGTTTTCCTTTCCATGTAAACCAAAAAGTCTTACAAGGCTACTGATTTGAACATTGGTGTCGTAAGTACAAAATTGAGTCAACTGTTCAAGATGGTTATAAAAGTTTATAGCGATAGAACTAAATGTAAAGAATACTATCTAAGTACAATTTTTTTCCTTATAACTTAAAAACTGCAACGATCAATATAAGTATTAATTAATGTCCCAATAAATACAAATACTTTACCAATGAATAGGCTTTATTCCAAACTTCAATGCATTTTAAAAAAACACCAATGATATTGGACAAAATTAAAATCAGCACTGAGTCATAGAATTAATGAAAGCAATAGTTCTACCATATTTAAGTCACAATCATATAAACAAAGCGCCTATTTAATGGAAATAAAATCTTGAACTTTAACTTTCATCTAGCTTTTCCTAACTGTCAACCTAATAGTCTCTTCATAACTCATCTGCTATAATCTAGAGACAGTGTTTAAACAGAAGACAGCTACATAGTAATGAATGGGTTGTTCATTGTAAAAGTGAACTATCTTCTCTTATGTAAAATTTGATGTAATGAGCTTTTCACAAGAAAAACAAATATAAGTATTCGGTGATTGTTATCTTCTGCGGGATTTTAAGACAATATTAGTGAAACCCACCAAGTTAACAACCTAGATTGACTTGTACTTTCAACTAGCTCACTTTATGTAATAAAAAAGAGCAAAATCTTTGCAACTTTACCAAGTGTCTATCTTGTGTGTAAGCCACTGAAATCAGTAAATTTTTTTGTTAAGGTTTAAATGAATGGGTTATTCTCTACAAATACGCTATTTTCAGATACTGAGCTTAAGAAAAAAATTACTTCAAACAGGAAAAGATACTAAACAGGTAAAACATAGCAATCATGCTTAATATCTAAAAAATAATAAAATCATAATAAGTTTTTATTAGAGTGAGAAATATAACACGGTGTGAGAATAATAATTTCAGTTATGGTTTGTTATTTTTTAAATAGTAATTTTAATATATTTATTTGATTATCTGTCATTCCTTCACTTCTTTAAAAAATAAAAAGTGAAACAAAACTGTTATTTCCAAACTAGCCTTTAAAAATATTCGAATTAATCCCTCACAGAAGTCTCATTTTCTCATGGTGCGGAAATGATAATAGTGAAGGACTGAAAAAATAACATTATTTGCTTTGGATACTCATAAACGAAATTAAACTAACAATTTATATTCTTAAACTATCCCATCAGAGGAAATTAGAATTCTTTTCAATACATATGTAGAAAATAAATGAGCTTAGTAAATGACAAAAGTGCCATTTTCTCACAATTTCCATTAATAAAATTATAATAACATTATATATTCTTTAACTAGGTCACGGTGGCTCAAGGGACAGAGCGTTCGCTTCCCAATGAGGTGAACACTGTTCGAATCCCTGCTGTGGCTAACTGATGCGAATTCTGACCTCAGTGTGGACGTAAAATGTGATCAGTGGTACACGGATCATGGGTAGATTCCCTTTCAATTGCATTAACTATAGGGGTTTTCGTGGTTTTCATTTCTATGTAACACAACTGCGAGTTAGTTTTATCAAAAAGTCATCCACGAGGGCTAGTTTGTCACAATGCCTGATCCAGGATGTCATCTTAACTCTTATCCAATTTGCTTATTAAGTTTCTTTTAATGCATCACCGAACTTCTTGAACTGTAGGTTAGAATTTCTGATTCTAATTAAAACAGGAAAAACAAAAACTTCATTCAAAAGATGAAATTCTCCTTTATTCACAACTAGAGAATTATTTTAAGGAATCTCTCTGGTCCCATATCTCAAAAACTAAGTCAGCAACTCAATGCATAATAAAATTTAAAAAATTAAAAAAAAAATAAGGAAAAAAATTACCAAACAGCAGCGGTCGCCGTAACAACGCATGCAATGACGACGCATGCGCACTGTTTACTGCTGCTTTTCAACACTTCCTATTTACTAAATTTTGATTTGATGTTTTATTAAAACATGTCCTTAGGACATGTGCACTGTTTTTACCTAAATAATAATGTTATCGTTCTGAAACATCGCTATGAGTGAGCGAGTGATATGAATTTTAAAATTTTTCTCTAAATAAACACGTTTAATGACCCAAAAAAATCAACTTAATGCATAGAAACCCCACTGCAAGTGTTACGAATAAGGTAATGTGATTTCATAGGTTTCAAGATTAAAAGAAAATATTTATTTCCAATAATGCCTCAAACTTATGAGATAATGTAATAAGTTCATCTTTAAACAAGAAACTGAAGCGCTGAGATATTACTTGACTAAAAAACTTCATTCGCATAAAAAAATAAAGATTGTAAATAAGTATCGACATGCTCCAAGTGCTAAAAATAGACGCCCATTTTCAAGATTTGCCAGACATGAATGAGTAGAAACAAGAAATTTTAAGTATAAAGCGTTAATTACTGAACTGAACTCAGTGGCGCGACAGCCCATAGAGGGCCAAGGCCTACTGTGCCCATCTCAGTTTTCTTGACCTTGGGCTCTGTGTTGCAGGAGCAGATGTTCCGGTAAGGTGGTCAACCGAACGCGGAACCCCCAGTGTTTAGTTCCCCAGAATGCTTGGTACTTATTTATCGACCCACTGAAGGGATGAAGGGCTGATCCACTAAGCCACCGGGCGTTATATAAAACTTATAATGATTTGAAAATTAAACGTTAAGTTTTCAACAAAAAATGGAAGTTCTAATTTTTTTCCTAAATTTTATTTTTTACTTCTGTCTCTTCTCATGGCAAGTCTTGGAAATGGGTGCCTGTTTCTGAGCGATTGAAACATATCGACTCTCTTTTCCAATCTGTATATTTTTGAAGTAAATGAAATTTTTTTAATCAGGAAATAGCTTATTCATTTTTGATTTGAAAAAGCTGAAATATCTTAATTTGGATTGAAATGCGAAAATATTACACAAATGGTATTCTAAACACTTTATAATTTGTTTAGAAAATTTTTTGTGCTACCATGTTAAGTGATAAAATTTAATATATTTTTAAAATAGTATTGCAAATCAATCGAGACCCATTTGTGTGTTGAACATATAAGAAATTATTGAGATTTTTTGTAACAAACAAGAACACAAGTCATTTTAAAAGGATGAAAGGAAATATAATGTTAAGTTTTCTAATTTAATATGTGTTCTTGTATATTGCTTTTTAAAAAATTATTTACAATAAAAAGTAGGTATAACGAACAAAGTATGCAAGTTCTCTGTAAATCATGTACAAGATGACAAGATTTAAGGACAAATCAGCAAAGCATCCACAAAAACTTTTCTGATTTTTGGACACCGATATATTTATATAAAAAATTAGTTTATATATGCAACAAACCCCTTTTTTTTTAAATTGATAACTAACATTAGGGACTGAACCATTTTCATTAAACTTGATTTCATTACTGAGTAGTTTTTAATTATCGTATAATATTCTGGAGTTGTTTAACACATATAAAGTAAATGAGCACATGATAATTTAAACTTGTTTATTTTTTTCCTGAAATTATTTTCAGATCAATATCCAATAGTTTCAGCATGTTTTTTTTTTTTTTTTGTAAAAACAAAAATTATCTTGATTAAAAGCGTATGCGCATTTCTTATTTTTTTGAATATGAACACTTTCTGTCCCTAAAGAGAGTTTTTGAGGACAACTATTGAAATCCAGCATTTCACATTTTTCGATATGTCAGCGCATATAAAAAATTTGTGTTTTCTGTGAAATTCAAGGACGCTTGAGCACATATTTTAAATTTGAGAACAGTTTACGTTCTTAAAGAGATTTAAAATTTTTGAGGACAACTATTGAAATTTATGAACTGTCCTCAAGCATTTCTGATTTTTTTATATTTCAGTGCAGATTAAAAAAAAATTTAATATTTTCTGAGAAATTCAAGTAAGTTTGCGGACATATTTTAAGATTTCAAGACATTCTCTTTCTTCAAAAATATTGAAACTTTTTGAGAACAATTATTGAAATTCGAGAACTGTCTCAAAATTTCGAGAACTGTCTCAAGATTCGAGGTCGTCAGGTCACCTTACCCATGTATCACAATGAAAGATATAACTAAATGAATGTGATGTAAATAAGTAAAAAAAGCACTTTTTTAGAAAAATATCGAGTTACAGCACTTTCATATTAAATGACAGCCAGTAATAAAAATAAAGAACCAATAAGAATGAATACTATCAATTGAACTTTTAAATACGACAGGAATTAAATCTGCATAAAAAAATAGTACAAGCTATATTCTCAAAAAGAACATTGAGAAAATAAGAAATGGTATTTTAAAACGAGACTATAAGCAACTTTTAATGAAAAAAAGGAAAGAAATTCAGCTTCTTCAAAAGGATTTTCTTTTTCTTAAAAAAAAGTTTCTTTCAATTGTCCGACATCCGATGTATCTTAAATTTATTTACTACTATTTCATAAAGCGAAAGCTACCGAGAATCAAACAAAAATCTAGAAGCTCTTGAAGGTAATAGATTTGTTATCCCAAAATAAGAAAAGGAAATTCTCGCCATTTTCAACAAATTGAGAAAATTTTTTTTCTATTGTTCATTGGAAGAAATAAAATCTTACTTTTTTTTAAATGACGCTGGAAAAGGAAATCATGTAACTTTAAACAATTTTTTCTAACTCTTAGCAAGAAACTGATTTTTTTTATTTTATTTCACTTTTAACAACTGATTCTCATTCAGACAATTGTTCTTATTCGATAAATGACAAGTCGCAACAAATAAAATCACTCAAATATAATCCGCTTGAAGGAAACAAAAGCTTTAAATGATTGAATATATTTTCTTAGCATTTTTTTTTCGAAATGCCTTCCTTTTCACATGTTTTTAAAATTCTTACATAAATTAATTAAATAATAAAAAATCGAATGTAAATCAAATTTGTCAGACTCCTACCAAAGATACGTCCTACCAAAGATGCCTCAGTAGTAAACAGCAAAACAATTATTCAATTACGAAATTAAAAATCAGGATGTCCAATAAATCTTCATAGTGAAATCTGATTTAATGCCATTAAAACTGCCCTTGAAATTTTATTAGAATCAGTTGTTCGAGAATAATTTGAATCAATATTAACTAGTTCTACATTAATCTAAAATAATATAGGAAATTATGAATTATTCAAGCATTTGATTTTAATTATCTTTAATAATAATTACTCTAAAATTCTTTATCCTTTTAGGGAAGATAAAATAATGGGATCTCTTACAAAATGCAAAATTTGGAGTGATTAATAACGAATTTTTGCTGTCTTAATTTAACCTTTCTAATTAATGATCTTTTGATAAGGGTTCATGATATTTTTTTGACAGCTTCAATTTTATTCGGCCCTTACGTTAAGAAAAAAAAACGTCGAATTAGGATTTCCAAAATTATGTACCACAATGAAAATTTGAATGAATTTTCTCTTTAATAGAGTCAATCTAGTTAATATAACCTTTTCGAGATTTGAAATTTTTATATCCATTTTTATGAAAATAAAAGTCTAATTAAGTTAAACTAGAAAATCATCTAAATTCATAGATTTAACTGTGTATTTTGCATTAAAACAATTTTAAATTTGCCAAAAAAGTTTTAAAAAACTAGTAAAAATGTAAATAAAGTTGTAAAAAGCTAGTAAAATTTCTCAGAGGAAACCTGAGGCGGAATGGTTAGATTAAAATATTTACATAATATATTAAAATATAAATATTTTCTTATAAGTACTTTTTGGTCTGTATTTTGGTAAAAATTTGCACTTTATACCAGTTAATAACTTCTTACGCTTTTCTACATTTGAAAACTTTCAGAGTACAAAATTTTTGCTCGATTTAGAAATGACATTTCCAGTTTTTATTTCGTAACAGTTTAAATTATTCTTATGTTGATGGGTAAAAATGTCTGTGCATACGACGGCAAATTAGTCATAAGTATAATTTAATTTCAGGTAATTAATTCGATCAATTTATTCATTCTAGGATTGATTTTAATCAATTTCTAGATAACTTTCGAAATTAGCAAAAACATACCCTATAACGATTTCTGATGCAAATTCGATAACTTAATCTTCTACAGTAACACATAAAACAAGATAGCTGTTCATTAGACCACCGAAATGGAGGGAGAAAATTACCAAGTTTGTTTTCGAATCTACTTACTTTTTTATAAAAAAGTATGATTTAATTTTAGGTAATTAATTCGATCAATTTATTCATTCTAGGATTGATTTTAATCAATTTCTAGATAACTTTCGAAATTAGCAAAAACATACACTATAACGATTTCTGATGCAAATTCGATAACTTAATCTTCTACAGTAACAAATAAAACAAGATAGCTGTTCATTAGACCACCGAAATGGAGAGAGAAAATTACCAAGTTTGTTTTCGAATCTACTTACTTTTTTATAAATAAGTATAATTTAATTTCAGGTAATTAATTCGATCAATTTATTCATTCTAGGATTGATTTTAATCAATTTCTAGATAACTTTCGAAATTAGCAAAAACATACACTATAACGATTTCTGATGCAAATTCGATAACTTAATCTTCTACAGTAACAAATAAAACAAGATAGCTGTTCATTAGACCACCGAAATGGAGAGAGAAAATTACCAAGTTTGTTTTCGAATCTACTTACTTTTTTATAAATAAGTATAATTTAATTTCAGGTAATTAATTCGATCAATTTATTCATTCTAGGATTGATTTTAATCAATTTCTAGATAACTTTCGAAATTAGCAAAAACATACACTATAACGATTTCTGATGCAAATTCGATAACTTAATCTTCTACAGTAACAAATAAAACAAGATAGCTGTTCATTAGACCACCGAAATGGAGAGAGAAAATTACCAAGTTTGTTTTCGAATCTACTTACTTTTTTATAAATAAGTATAATTTAATTTCAGGTAATTAATTCGATCAATTTATTCATTCTAGGATTGATTTTAATCAATTTCTAGATAACTTTCGAAATTAGCAAAAACATACACTATAACGATTTCTGATGCAAATTCGATAACTTAATCTTCTACAGTAACAAATAAAACAAGATAGCTGTTCTTTAGACCACCGAAATGGAGAGAGAAAATTACCAAGTTTGTTTTCGAATCTACTTATTTTTTTATAAATAAGTATAATTTAATTTCAGGTAATTAATTCGATCAATTTATTCATTCTAGGATTGATTTTAATCAATTTCTAGATAACTTTCGAAATTAGCAAAAACATACACTATAACGATTTCTGATGCAAATTCGATAACTTAATCTTCTACAGTAACAAATAAAACAAGATAGCTGTTCTTTAGACCACCGAAATGGAGAGAGAAAATTACCAAGTTTGTTTTCGAATCTACTTATTTTTTTATAAATATCACGTAACATCTCAATTACAGTCAAACATTTATTTAAAGAAATATCAATAATATGGCAAGCATTTCCTTCAACTTTCTTTGTTATTAATTAACCTTTTTCTCAGAAAAATTTATTGAATTTATAAAAAAATTTCCAAATATATAAAATTTTATTGAATTTGTGTAAAAAGTTTTTAAATGTGTACTTTTTATTTTGCTTAACAGTTTGTGGCATTTATTTTGCAAATGAAAATATTGTTTCAAAATATGTTAATTAAAATATTTTCAGCGAAAATATATTTACAAAACAAATTTTTAATTAAAAATCACCTTCCTTAAAATCCCAATAAAATAATTTAATACTGCATACTTGCATGGAGAAAATAAATTCTGGTAAAATTACCGTATGTATAGTGATGACATTTCTGATAATTTAAAATACACTTTTAGTAAAAAATAAATCAAAATATACGGTATTTAAACCATTCATTTTTTAATTTTTCCGTTCATATGGTAACAGTTTACAAAAAATTCTGGTTTTTAATATTATGACTCTTATTATATTTTTATTCTTACACACATTTAGTAAAAATACAAACCTGAAAAGTAAATAAAACCGAATAAATAGTTTTTATGACACGCTCTAATGCATAATACTAAAATTATCAAATTTTATCGCGCATTACAAAGCTAATTTTACCAAAATTACTACAGTAGCAGTTCGTTGAAAATGACTGAGCTTTTCAGTATTTCTATAGAGCCAGAAACACGGTAAATATTACCATGTTCTGGTAGTTTCGACCATACTTTTTTTCTCACTGTATAGCTGATCTTAACATATTCCTATACCAGGAAGCAGGAAAAATTATCAACTATTTTTAAGATAAAATTAGCTAATTATATCTTTAAAATACTTCACTAATCTCTGTAATTTTAGAATTGCAATATTTTTTTTTATAATATTTATTTCATCATTCTGACGAACCTGAACTCCGAGGATATCACACTGTAAGAAAGGATTTCTCAAACTTGAACAAAAAAGTGTCAAAATAGCTCCAAGACAAATATAATCAAAGTTGAAAACCCATGTACTTATTATTAATTATAGTGACGTGCTCAAATTTGAAACCTCGTATGCTCATTTTTAAGCAAAATGCATAGTCTCAAAGTTGACACCTCATGACAAAATGATGCATCAGCACCAAATGTGACAAACTTCAAACTATATTAGTTTATAACCATCAGATATATGGAAAGAAAGTCTAATAAGATAAGAATTTATTGACTTACGTTCCTTCCAAATTTGCTTCACGAATGAAGAATGTTTTCAGATCGGTAATCAACACTTTCTTACCTTGCAGCCATGTTTGTTTTCAAATGAAGATGGATTCTCAGAACTGTTTCAACTTTGAACATGTCACTATACTCAATAATGAATACATGGGGTTTTCAAATTCGATTATATTTATTTTGGAGATATTTTGACACATTTTTTCTCGATTTTGAGGGGGAACTTTCAGTAAAAACTATTAACTCCAATAATTTGAATTGTACGGTATAACACACTCTCATAACTTTTGACTTAATGATCGGATTTCTAAGAACGAACTCATTTTGCTAGTTCGAAGGATTGAGCTTAAAAATGGTTGTTAAATACGTTACTGAAATGTAATTTCATGTAAAGAAAAATATTATTTTTCATTATTTATACTTAATTTAATAATGGTAGAAAAAATTTAAATTGTAATATATACAAATCTTTAACATCACTTAAAACTAAGTAATTTTAAATAATGAAATTTAAAATTATTTCATATTACAAATCTATAATATCACTTAAAACTAAGTAATTTTAAATGACAGCATTTCAAATTCTTTCACATCACAAATCTTTAATATCACTTAAAGCTAAGTAATTGTAAATGATAAAATTTAAACTTCTTCCTCATTACAAATCTATAATATCACTCAAAACTAAATAATTTTAAATGATAAATTTACAATGGAATGAATTGACATATAAAAAAAAATTCAAGTTACGACTTTAAGAATGGAATGATAGTGAAACTAATAGAACTATCGAAAAAAAAGTATTATTATTTAAAGAAAGTGTGTTTTTTTTATCTAATTTTGAAACTTTAATTAAATCTGCATAAGTAAATATACTTATTTATGGTCAAATCCTACGAACCAATAAGATTCATTTTTATTGCGTGATAATCCGATCACTAGATCAAAAGTTATTAAATGTATTCAGTTTTTTATTTTGTGACCCGTAAAGAATGCATCGATGAGTTATTCTCTTTTCTAGATATTAACAATTTAATTGATACATAAATATTGACTCTAGAAAGTATTCTAGACCATAAAAGTCCAAAAATAAAACAAATATTTTGCACTAATTGCAAAGAATCCACGCATCATGATTTTCGATAATTAATAATTACACAGCTAATTTTTAAGAAATGAAATCGAAAATTGCATTAGAATATGAAGATCCAAATAATTAATCTAATAATGAGTTTTATGCTTTTAAAGTAAAACCTTATTCTAATTAAACAGAGACATTTGTACTTGAATACTTCTAAGAATTATACAATTATAAAGTAAATTAATTATTAAGGAAATTTTCTAATTATTATTTACCACTACGAAATATTATTAATTTCTGTACAATTATTTCCTTTGTTTATTTTTTGCTGTTTTTAAAGTAATAGTTGTTTACTATCACATCAAAGAATAACGAAAAAGCTTTCTAATAGAAACTGAAGTTTTAGCAGTATTGAAATTTACATTATACAATAATTATTTAAATTACTCCAGTTGAAATAATATTTCGAACAAAGATCTCCATACGTTCCAATTACACACATATTTTTGTTAGGCATAAATCTATCCTTTTATATTAGTTGTTTTAAATTTAACCACATTTACAAATAATTATGTGAATGAAGGTTATTTTTGTAGTATTTGCATTAAAATTTCTTTTAAAATTAATCTATGTTTTCTATTACCTTATCTAGCTTTCCGTTTTGAGACATTAATTGCCATTAAAATATTTTAAAGTCACAGCTGTAAATAAACTGTGTTTGTACAGAAAGTTTTTGTGCTCGATTTCATAACTTAATATATAGTCTGCACTAAACAATAAAAATATTTAAGGTTAAATTGTCGAATCATTAAGATTGAGAAAATTTAATCATTGGGCCAAAAGTTATTCAGGATGTTCATTACTTAATTTTGCGCACTATAGATTAGTCACACAATTTGTAGTCGTATATCTGTTCTCAGTCATCAATTTCTCTTGAATATCAACAAATACGATCATAGAGGCAAAATGTTTCAAAATTAAATTTTTAAAAAAAGCAACGAAAGAAATATTGTCAGATTTAAATGTTTAACTAAGTAAGTGTGCTAAATAGTATTATAAATATAATGTTATAACCGTCGGTGAACAGCCGACCCAATTTGTATTTACAACTACCAATATTCAACTCAGTGGTTTCGTAATTTTGAACCAAATATTGAAGACAAGGAACTCCTAAGTCAAGTTCGCCATCGTGGAGGACTTTTTGATGGAACTAATCCGCATTTGCGTTGTTGAAGTGGAAAATCTCGAAAGTTTCCGATGGTTAGCCTGACAGCAATAGGGTTAGCCAGACTGCAATAATACGTCTACCACTAAGGATATTTTAAGTTAATACTGTCGTCGGTGTAAGCCGGGTACGGAATTTGAATCGACCAACCATCGCTGGAATTTTTAATTCGAGTCACCTCATTGGAAGCGAGTGCTCTGTCCCCTGAGCCACTACTTCCCAAGTGTGATAGATAAATAATCCCAATAAACTGAAGTAGTGAATAGTTTAAATAAAAATATAAAAACATTCTTTGCTTTAAAATATATATACAAAAAAGTCGCCATGTTTCGGGGGCTTAAAAATAGAAGCGCCCTCCCAAACGTGAATAAGAAAAACAAAATAGATTTGAAAAAATAAATATAAATATGACAGCGAAAAATTGGAATATCAATAAAGGTTTTGTTTCTGACCTTCATTCAATTACCGATTAATTGTTGGCAACTTTATATTTTTTGTTGCAAATCTCCTTTTTTTTACTCATTCGCGTCTTTTGAGTCTTCAAAATAGGCTTCCATTTTGAACGCTCAAGAAAAGGCAATTTTTTATATTTTTCAGGCAAAGAATGTTTTTATATTTTTAAGTACACTGAGGAAAGTATATGGTCATAACTACAAAAGTATCATAAAATTTACCATGTTTTTGACTTTATATTTTAATCCAGAAAGCTCGATAATTTTTTCCGAATAACTTTGGCAATGATTTTGATAAAATTAATAATAAAACATGATTTTGTAATATGGTGTAAAATTTGGTAAATGTGGTAAAATTTTATCATGATATATTAAAGCATGACATAAAAACAAAGCATGGTTTAGAACATGGCAAAATATTTAGTTAAATTTATTTAGTTTTGTATTTTTTTATAAATGTGTGGTAATAAGAGCTATAATTTTGAAAACCAGAATTTTCAGTAAACCATTACCATATGAATGGAAAAATTACCATTTGGGGAGTTTACCAAAAATCTGATTACCATACGGTACGGTAATTTTACCAGAATCTTTTTCTCTGTGTCGGAGTAGGTTTGCTGTCGAAAAATACAGCTGTCTCGAACCAATAAAAAAATTAATTACGCGTGACTTTATCAGCAAATCTGGTATGGAAAACTTAGCGAATTTCTGGTCAAAGATGCGTTTCTTGTTTTTCAGTGGCGCCATCTATGTTCAAGAATCATTCAAGATTCATCTATCTTCAACCACACATGCGTCGCAGCCCGTTCAACAGGGAGGACTTATTCAGAATCCGCAGTGCGTAATTTTGACATGAACAGAAGAACGATCAATTTCCAAATACCCCCAGAGGTATTGATTTATTATGGTGAACTGGAGGACTTTGTGATCTCGGTGGATTTTAGGTACACCAGTCACCATTTAATACATTCGGTCGTATTCTTCTATAGGTGGGACTCTAATTCGTGATCTCGCGAACACAACTATAGCGTCATACCAACCCGGCTATCCCAGGCCAGCGTAATTTTAAATACTTAATATTAAATAGTGTTTTAAATTTTAAAAAAACTCATGAAATCATTACTCTTTTAAAGAGCTGTTAATTTCAAATAAATATCTAATTCGAAGCGTTTTAAAACAACGAAAACTCTTTTTTGCTGGTCCAAATTTCTTTTTTTTTTTGCATTATATTTGTTATTTATTTCAAAATATAGTTCTTTCTATTATTTTTGTAATTAATTAGATAAGAGTAAGTCGCAATAAAAATTGATATAAATGTTTGGCATTGAGATAAAAATCTAAAAAGACTTTTGTATCAAAATAACAAAAACTTATGAGCAGCAACCTTAAAAATTTACTTCAAATTATTTTTTAAACTGTATCTTAATCATAAAAACGTTACACCTTTGAAGAAAAATAGTAAGTAAATAGACATGCTAACAAAGCATTTAATATTAACAATAAGCAAATAATATCACTTCAAACTTTCTGTTAAGATATATTGGTAAGTATAATGTCTGATTTTTTTACAAAAAGTTATAATACTATTCTTTTCAAAAAAAATTAATGGTTGAATGAAAATATATGTTTATCAAACACTCTTATAATTGAATAACTGTATGCGCATTAAATCAAGCGTCAACTTTAAAAATTAAAGAACAACAACGTTAAAAATTCCTAAACAATAACTTTCAAATTTATAAGCAACCACTTTAAAAATTCATAAACAGTTGCGAGATTTCGAGAAAAAAAAACAACTTTTAATATTTAATACCAAACTTTCCTATTAATTATGCGACACTCATATAATACTCATATATTGTGACACTCATATAATACTCATGCTCATATATTGCACATCTGAAGAGAAAATAATACTCGAGTAGACACGCAATTAAACATGATGAGAAACTTAAAATAAGCATTTATTATGACTTAAACATTCTGTTATAATATATAGGTATTTAAAACTAAATATGAAGCGTCATTTTCGAACAATTTTTAAAAAATTTTCATTTTAAAAATGTCATTCGAAAAATTTATCCAAAAAATTGAAACCTGGTTAAAAATATGTGCATATCAAATTCTCATATTATTCACAAATTCAGAATTTTCTAAGCAACAACTTCAAAAATTTAAAATCAATAACGTTAAAAGTTTCTAAACAACAACTTTGAAATTCCATAATCAACAACTCTGATATTTCATAAACAACCACTATGAAATTTCATAAAAGCCTCAAAACTCCTATAACAACAAAGTCTGTTAATTAATATTAAATTGTCCTCTAAACTATATGACACTCATAAAACCATTAGGGTTTTTGAGAGAAAATAATATACCAATTAACACGTAACTAAATATACTGAAAAGCTAAAACTAAATCATTTAATAAGACTCCAAAAAATACTTTTGCAATATATTAGCATTTAAAACAAAATAGTAAGTTTTACTACAAATTCAAAAATTTCTAAGCAACTACTTCAAACATTTATAAACAACAACTTTGAAATTTCATAAACAACTTCAGAATTCCGAAAACAACAATATTGAACCATTTAATACCAACAACTTTGAAATTCCATAATCAGCAACTTAGATATTTCATAAACAACCACTTTGAAATTTCATAAAAGCCTCGAAATTCCTATAACAAATATGTCTGTCAATTAATACTAAATTGTCCTCTAAACTATATGACACTCATAAAACCATTAGGGTTTTTGAGAGAAAATAATATACCAATTAACATGTAACTAAATATACTTAAAAGCTAAAATTAAATAATTTAATGTTACTTCAAAAATACTTTTACAATATATTGGCATTTAAGACAAAATATTAAGTTTTACTACAAATTCAAAAATTTATAAGCAACTACTTCAAACATTTATAAACAACAACTTTGAAATTTCATAAACAACTTCAGAATTCCCAAAGCAACAATTTTGAACCATTTAATACCAACAACTTTGAAATTCCATGGTCAACAACTTAGAAAAATTTCATAAACAATCACTTTGAAATTTCATAATAATTAGGTGAAATAATTTCACCAAAAAACAATTTTGAAACATCTAATACCAAATCGTCCACTAAATAATAGGACCATCATAAAAATCCATACCTCTTTGAAGAGCAGGTAACATTTTGAATCGACAAGTTTCTCAACTTTATCCTCACCCGAAATGATCCGAAACGAGAGAGAAGTTTCGTCAAGAATAACCTCTCACAATCTCCCGACATCCCCAAGCTCTTGAGCTTCCCTTTTTCCAAAAGATGGAGAAGGAGGAGCTCATCGCATGACGTCAAAGGGCTTTCATTGGCTACGGTGAATGAAACACCATACGAAACGTGATTGTCAAGTACTTTGTTTTTAATAATTGATTGGTAGCATGCTTTTTGAAACTTAAATACTTGGTGAAAGGTAAAAAGATTAGAAGCATCACTTTTAGGAATTTAATATGGAAAGTTAAGTTTAAAACGCTTGAGTAGTTTGATGAAGTTTTAACCGCTTATGACGAATGCTAAACCTTTTCCTACTTTTTTAACCTGGTTTATTAGGCAACGATATTTATTTTTCACACTGCACATTTTTATATTTCATTTTTTGTTTTACTATTTTATTAAGCATTGGGAGTATTTTTAGGAGGGTGTTCCGTGAATACCACCCTTAATCATTATTTTAGAAGCATTACAAATGCTAGCAAAAATGCGTGCACATTTGGGATCGAAAATTAGTACTTAACCCAGAAATATGACAAATCCCAATACATAAAGGCTAGTGTGCTAATTCTTACAACAAATTAAATTGAGGGGAAAACAGTGAGGAGTTAATCGATGATTGTTAAAATCACCTTAAAGTTTTAACCTCTAGCCAAACCGGTTTTGATATTATTACATCCTATTTCCTTTACTGTAATTTGCCAAATTTCAATAACGCTTCTTTTTCAGTTCTGGCTAAAGTATTAATTTGTGTCCCATAATAGGTATACCTTTTTGTTTTCATTTTGATAAAAGTACTAATTTTGCATATTTAGGGTGATCTTTATAGGACACCTTGAGATTTGCATTCAAATAAAATTTATGTTGTTCATAAATAATAAAAACACACACAAGCATTTCCAATTAATTCTGTTTCTTAATTTCGTAACACTAATTCAACATAAATACATTCATATTGAGTGTAAGAGCATGCTGAACCATAATATATTGTTTAAAATTGCTGTAAATTTAATATGATAAGTTAAACAATACTATAATACTCCCTAAACTTAATCAATTGCATACAATATTAAGTTTGAAAATAAGCACCGATATTATGGTTCAACGTTGAACGGATTTTTCATTGAATGTGGCACCTGGGTAAGTTGATCTGCAACATAATTTTCCTTAATTAAAATTTCCTCTACTCTAATGTTGTTAGTCAGAAACTAGAATTGTAAACAATGAAAAAATTAACTTAATTGTACTTACATAAACCAAAATTTGTATATAGATGAAAATTGAAAGAAGGGAAATTACTTAAATTAATTAAGTTTACACAAATACTTTCAAGAGAATAAGTAAATCCAATTAGAAAATGTTACCAAAAGTTTCAAAAATCGATTTTTTTTTTTTTTTTAAATTTTGCTTTTCAATTTTTTTCCATTCTTAAAATTTTAAAAAAATTTTTAAGAAATATTAATTGGAGTTTGTTTTTTTAAATAATCAGTTTCAGATAGCTAATATATATCCTCCTTATTTTTGTATTCTAAAGTTTTCGAGAATTCGAACGATTTCTTATTTGTAAATACTAAGGAAGTACGAACAGCTTACTGTGCAAGTGGTACACGAGTCATTGTTATAAAACATAGCGTCTGATTTATAACAATAGCTTTTGTTATAACACAAGATATTTTTACCAAATAATATTAGCGTTAACATGCGCATTTGTTGAAACATGGCAAATGACATTCTTAATAATAATAAGAAGAAAAAGAAACAGACTTTGTTTTGTAACAATATAATTCCTGATTCCATAAACTATAGACAGTTCAAAATTTCAGGCGAAATTCGCACACAGCTCAAAGATTCAGATCTAACATTTTTAATTATACAGATAGTTTCACAAAAATAAAGAATAGCAATGCCCCAGTTAATGCATAATGTATTTGATACCTTTTTACCTATCGTTTTTCTCCTATCTGTGTTTGTTGGATCCAATGAAGAATGGAAGATAGTCAAGGAAGAAAATAAGGTGGCTTACTTCGTTAACTTTTGGTCTTATGTACTGATGCGTACACTTATTTCGGTCACCATTTGTGTAATAACTCGTTTGTATATGAGTAAGTGGGTAGAAAACCAGGATTTATATCACATATTCACTCTATTTACTGATGTGAGTACCAATTTTGATACTATTCTTACATCCGCCGAAGAGCCATTACATTATGACCACCCTCCATCTATAACAATAGGCTCGCCCAGGAACAATGTTTTCATGGGGCACATTAGGACCCATAATCCTCATAGAACAATCCCTGACGTCTGTAAGCAACTTGAACATAGTTGCAGACCAGGTTCATCCATTCATGGCAACAGTTTTTTCTGCGGGGGATGGTGTTTACCAACAGGATAATGCGCCTTGTCATTAGGGTCGAATCGTCATAGATTGGGTTCGAGGAACGAGGAACATTCCAGTGACCTTCAAGTCATGTCTTGACCCCCAAACTCACCTGACCTTAATCCAATAGAGCATTTGTGGTCCTACTTGGAAAACCAAATTCGTGGTGACACGTTACCCCCTCGCAACGTGAGGGAATGCAGGACCAGTTGGTGAGCGCTTGGAACCAGATACCTCAGACTACCTATCAGTACCTTGTGGAATCAATGCCACGGCGGGTGCTAGCAGTTTTGAGGACTGAAGGTGGTCCTACATGTTATACTAGGTGGTCATAATGTAATGGCTCTTAGGTGTATATCAATAAATATGCAATATATTCTTGGGAACAGAAATAAGAAACATAAAATTGCTTTTATTCTATACATTTGCAATGCATATATGAATCTAAATCAACCAATTCGATGCATAAAAGGGAAAGTAACAATTACTGTTTATTATAATAGTAGTACGTCGCACTAGAACTGCATAATGGGCTATTGGCAACTGCCTGGGAAAGATACCTGTAAGCGGTCCGAAGACATGTCGTCACAATTTAGAACCTCCCTAGAGGCGACGACGTCCCGCTTTTGTAACCCGACGACCAGCCCGGGAAGTCAAGCACTTTACGGTAGAACAGTTTAACAAGGTACTGCGCACCCTTCGTCCCATCGCAGGCTTTTCCAAGTGGTCTCCCACTCGCGCATTGATCTCTGCCAGTGGTGCTTGACTTCGAAGATCTGCAACTATTTATTGAGCATCGCATAGGATTTTGTTACGATTAACCTCTTCGTTATTTGAAAAGCAATTCACTATTTAATTTGTCAATGCAAAATTTTTAAAAAAAATCTCTGGTAAAAAATTCTGACTTTTGCTGGTTTGGTTTTAATTTACAGTTTGTAATTAAAAAAGTTGGGGTAATATAATGATAAGTCACGTTTTTAAATATAATCAGTCATTAAACATCTAGCATTATATTGTTTTTGATAAATATTAATTCATTTACCAGTTATTATCATTTTTATAGTGGGTATAAAATTAAAAACACTGATGTATAATTTTTCTAAAATCGTAAAATTTATGATGCTTAGAACTTTCCTTTTGCACTATGTATGAAATTATCTAACTAGAACCCTATGAATTGAACATAGATGCAGAAAAATTATATGATGGTCAAGTATCAGCACATTTCTTATTTTTCAGCAAAATACGTACCTTCATTTAAAAGAAAACTAGTCTTCACAGCTTTTCTCCCACACTACTTCAAGTTCCTTCTTTTAACTCAAAGAATTCTTTAAGTAGTTTATCCTTGAGAATCCTACTTAAATTAATTAAAATTTTACTATAACATTTAGAGATTTTAATTAGGATAAGACAAGGAAGAAGATCAAAAGTTTTTTTTTTTTCAAATTTAGTCTATTTCTGTTTGACTTGTTCTTATGACATTCACAACCTAGCTCTGCAGAATTTTAAAGAATTGTCGCATCCTTGTTGCATGTTTATTAAAATATTTCCGCATAGTTCATTGTGACTATTATATATGACTATATATGACTAAAACTCTCCAGCGTGTGTGGTCAATTAATGGAAATTATTTTAACTCATTTATCTTACTTCGAGTTGAATTATGTATTTCTTTGGTAACACCATATCCTAAATACAAATATAGCATTACCTTTTTTATAGAGTCCTTATTTAAAAAGCAAATTCAATAAATAATTTTATTAGTTATCACACTATTAAAAAGTACCTTGTCTTGTTGCGTAAGAATCTGAAGCAGAGAAAACGCTTGACGAAGATAGAGAATTTTTAAAAATGTAGTACTTCCTACAATAAAATTGTTATAATTTACCTAATGCGCATAAAAAAGAATTACATCTTCTTAAATATATTGTTTTTAGACATTGTATGTACATAATGGTGTAGAATTAGTTATAAATTTTAATATTATAAGTTTCGCGATTATTCATCAGTTATTTTCTTCTGTAACACATAAAAAGGGCTCGGAACAATATGATAAAACACTTGTTTCAATTTGTTCACTGCATAACTAAAAAACGCATGAAAACAAACTATGAAAACAGTCTTTGTTTTTCAAGAGAAAACTTGTATTTTAGAAGAAAAAAATTTGCAGACCTTTATTTCGTTTAATTTAAATCATTTAAATGAAAACTATACTAATAAACTGATAATGAAAAATTAGTTTCTTTCTAAGTATATTACGAAAGAAACTGTAACGAAAAAAATACATTTTTATCATAAATAAATTCGTAAAAACATATTTACAACTTTACTTAATAAACATTACTTGAATGTTTTATTAAGCTATGAGAAATTTTTATTAAACTGAAAAAAAATTTAAAGCAAGAATTCTTCCCTTAATTACTTTTTTCTGACACCTGATCCTAAAAATGCAGATTTTTAAAAAAAATAGATTTTTAAAGCTAATTCTCTCTTAATGTTTGGTAATTTCCATATAAAATTATCTCATTATTTAAAATCTAATGAATAATGGTAGTAAAAGGATCAAATATTCCACAAAATTACTTTATTTACATGACTTACTAATCACATTTCTTTAATAACCATTATATCTAAATATAGCTCCCAGTTACGAAATTAATTTTGCTCTGAGATAAGCAAATTAAAAGTATTTTTATTTTTGAATAAGATTTGAAAAACAAAGGTAAAGATTTTGGAAATATTTTTAAACGAGTTTTTAAAATGAACAGTTTTTAAAACCAATCAAAAGATAGTGGTAAGTTGGATGAAAACTAGGACCTGACTTTTTTGATTACTGCTGCCGTCTAAAAAAAAAACCCATGAAACTTGCTATAAACTGTTGCCATGCTGTTTGAAAATGAATGAAAAACAGATTTCATGATTTGCCTTTCATGCTAGCGTTCTCAAATATTGATTTGAAAAGTTTTGATTTTCAGTCTGCCAAGTTACTTCTGAGGCTCTTAATTGCCTAAAGATTTATTTTTTGCTAGTTCAATATGATATTACGTTTTTTTTTAAATCTCAACTGTAAACGGTGGGCACATAAAGCCTGTACTATTCCAGTGAAACATGACCAGTATTATTTGTGATTTCTATTCTTAAATCTTATCAATTAACTTATTAACGATGAATTCCAAATATAATCCATATCGTCGCTGAGATTTTTATTCTGGACATAGCTCGAAATGCATATTTTAGAAAATGGACACAGCTCAAAATATGCATTTAAGAAAAAAGGATCTACCTCAAACTGCGTATTTCAGAAATCGAACACAGCTCAAAATGCTTATTTAACCCCTTAACGATCGGTTAATTTTCAAGAAAACGGTCATAAAAGTGCCTATTTTGCCAAATACACGTATTTGATTAGTGCTGACATCTAGTTTAAAATAAACTAACTATTTACAAATACCTTAAAAATATCCTGGTACTGTCATCTGGTATGTAAAATGAGAAATAAAATGTTTTTCGGGCAATAGAAATGAATTAGTTTTATTCTTATTGGCGCCTTACTACTGAACACTCCAGCCCGGAAATTTCACGGGAACGAAAAATGGAGGGCGAAACCTCACCCCGTCATTTTCACGGGAGCGAGAAGGAAGGGGTTAAGAAAATGAAACTAACTCAAATTGCGTGTTTAAAAAAACGGACGTAGCTAAAATTCGTATTTCAAAAAATAGACTAGCTCAAAATGCGTGTTTGAGAAAATGAAACTAGTTTAAAATGCTTGTTTATGAAAACAGACATGGATAAAAAATACTTATGTAAAGAAACATAGCTGTTGTTGAAAAAAATGGATATAGCTTTCTGATATCATTTGATTCTGTTTTCCATACTTCTCTTATGAGAATTGTTTTTTTATTGTAAAAATCAAATAAATTCGTAATGTTATATCATTTGTTTGAATAAATCATTTAGTACATTTTCAATTATTCTTATTTTAAACCACTTTAAAAGTCAATCATTATTTTTCCAAGGTCGCTATGAGTGCCATAATTTTATGACAGTGATATTAAATTTATATTGGTCCTGCAGTGGACTGATTGTAGACATAGATTCCCGGTAGAACACCGAAGTCAAGCATCTCTGGCTGCTGTCAGTAAGCGGGTGGGTGGCCACTTTGATCAGCCTGCGTAGGGATTGACTGTGTATGGTATCGGTCCTCGTTAAACTTTTCTACCGTAAAATGCTCAACTTCGCAAGTAGGTAGTCAGGCTACCTAAGAAGGGGAGTTATCCCCTCTGCAGAGGATCAAAATTGTGATGGCATGCCTTTGGATCATCCTCAGGGATACTTCCCAGGCAGTCGTCAATAGCCCATTATGAAGCTCTAGTGCGACGTAAGTAAAATACCTAAATTTATATAGTGCGGATTTATTATTTTTAAAAACTACCTACTTCATTATTTAGTGTTGCATGGCCAGTTCAATCCCGAACTCTGGGCCTTTGTCCCATGTTGATTATGCTTAACGTTGAATAAGAAAGAAAAAGATAAGTGCATAATCCCTCGGGTAGCTGTTAAATTTGAGTTGAACATTGAAAACGCACATTTCGAGCTGCATCAATTTTATTAAACGCGCATTTTGAGCTGCGTCCATTTTTTAACGCGCATTTCGAACTATGCCCATTTTTCAAACGCAGTTCTTGAGCTATGTAAATTTTCTTAAACACGTGTTTTGAACTGTGTCCATTTTCTTAAACAAGCATTTTGAGATGTGTCCAAAATAAAAATCATACCAACGATATGATTCATGCCTGTTAAATCCCAGTGAAAAAAAGATAAATACAAGAAACAAATGAAACCTTACCACAAATTCTCATTAATGAGAAAAGCATTAAGGCTTTAGAATAACAGTTTCTAAAAATATAATGTTACACTAATAAACGAAAAAAAATCTTTTCTTAAAGTTTTATTTTCACTCTTCACTTTTTCCATAGGTTTCATCTTGCCTGATGGGTCAATTTATTCCCACCGATTTAATTATGGCCTTCATTGTTTTGATGACTTATGTAATAGTCGGATTTAGATTTATGTATGAAGTTATAGTTATGAGCCATGGCATTGCATGGTTATGCAACGAAACAAAGTAAGCATCCATTTCTGAATTTCTCTTATGTTAACTCAATTTGTAATTGATAAACAAAAATATAAAAACTTCATTTGAATATCTATTTAATAGCAAGATCATCACCTATCTATTATACAGGATGTTCTGTGATCAGCACTTAAATCTTGAAAGCCTTGACTATCATGAAGGGAAAAAAATATACACGTTATGAATAGAAAATTAATGCTTAAATAAACGAAATCAAATTCCTACGAATCATTATCAAAAGCAATCACCGTGTGGATCAAACCCAAAACCCTACCAGATCTATCTGGACGCAACTCGCCCCCATACGACCAAGAGAGTGTTTGATGTCCTGAATTAGCCCTTTGAGGATCGCACTCTTTCTATGAGGTCAATTCAATTGGTCACTATATTCCCCGGATCAGAACACGTGTCACTCATTTTTGTGGAACTATATTAGAATGTGTACAGAAATATCCCCAAGACCATTGCTGAGCATAAAATTGTCATTCAGAAGGTCATCGACCGCATTAATGTTCCGACACCTCAGCGGGTCATGCAGACTTTTCTTGCATCGATATGCCTACCAATGATGACAGGCATATCGAACATATCATAACCTAAATTCAAATATCTGTAGTAGCCGTCATGGCTCAGTGGATAGAGCTTTTGCCTTCCAATGAGGTGACCCGAGTTCGAATCCCAGCGATGGCTTATACGAATGCAACGATGGATGATAAGAATTTCGCATCCGGCTTGCACCGATCACAGTGCTAACGTAAAATATCCTCAGTAGTAGACGGATCATGGGTTAGAGTCCCCTTGCCGTCAGGCTGACCTTGGGAGGTTTCCGTGGCTTTCCTCTCCATGTAATTCAAATGCGGATTAGTTCCATCAAAAAGTCCTCCAATGGCAAATTTATTCCCAATACTTGATCTAGGAGTTCCTTGTCTTCTACACTGGGTTCAAAATTGAAAAGCAACGGAATTGAACATTAGTAATCGTAAACCCAAACGACGACGGTTATAAAATAAAATATATGTAGTGACGTTTACATTTGAATAAAATTTGTGCACTGAGTAATCTTTAAATTATTTACGTTTTATTTCATATAGTTCAATGATAATCAACCTGTATCTGCATTTTAAATAGTTATTACCTCATTTTCATTTTGTGATAACAGCGTTATCTTCAAGCTATACCCCACGCGTCGAATTGGGATAGTTATTTTTCCGCAAAATTCAAATTCGCAATAAAAAAAAATGGCAATTTCTATCCGAGATTTTAATCCTTCCATCCCCAGAGGGTATAGTGATTTGCAAGTTTGGTGTCATTGAATGTATCTTTTGCTAATAATTTAAGCGTGTATTTTCTTATTTCGAATTCAATGTGTATTTCTTGAGATGTTAGGCCATTTCCATACTCTCTGTATGTTAGGAAAGTTAAAAAAAGAAGTTAAGAAAAAATTAAAGGAAAAATATTAGATGAAAAAATTGAGCAGTACTATTTTTATCCAAATTGCATGAAAAGCGTAAAAAATGTGACAAGAATTCCTAAGAATTTAAAAATAAAAATTATTTTTTTGACCTAACACCCAAAAAAAAATTGAGGAATTTAGAAATCGGCGTTTTTAGCTCAGGTACCTTTGAAATAGTACGTCAAGAAAAGGATTACTGAGGAAAAATCTCTGACGTCAAATTATCAATTCCCGGATACATCTCAATTTCTTTCCTTTTTCGCAGTTTAAGGAGAAAATACGCTTAATGTATCTCTCTATATTTGATATTTTATGATATATTTTAAAGATACGCTTAATGCATCTCTCAATAATAAAGAACACCGTTGTTCTGGGTGTTCAACTTTACGTTACATTTTGTTTTGCAGCGCAAAATCTGTAAAACTGTAAAACTGATTACAATTAAATATAAAAAAAATGCATAGTACAATTCCATTAAAAAAAAATTCGATTATTTGTTCGAGAATTATTTATTTACTGACAGACGTACAGTAAATACCATGCACTAGAATGTAACTTCATCAAATAATTGTTGCTTGATATGATGAAGGGACTATGTTTATGTATATGAGTTAACATGAGTTTTTTTTTTTTTTGCCTTTAATTCAAAAGTTTATGCAATTAAGTGCTTTTCCTAATTTTTTCTCACTGTTTTTGCTTTAAATAAAGGTCATTTATCCAGCGTCGTAGGAAGGTTTAAGCATTTCAATCGAGATCATTATTATTTTTTTTTAACTTTCTACATTAACTCATGCTTGCGCTTGAGTTCATGTAGAAAATAACAGAATTGACCATCTAACCTATCGCCACATATAGATTTTCCTATTATGTAACACACTCTGTTTTGCTAAGCATATTTTTTTCGAGTCCAGTTGATTGTCTCAGAAATTCCGGGTAATCATTCATTTCATAACCTTCTGACGCAGATGGACAATTGTGTTCCGTTTATATATTTCTTCTTCTGAAGCTCTAATTACAACAAAAATATATTTTGATGTTTTTTAATTATAAAAAAACAATCCAATAGCTACCGAAAAAAATCTTTTATATTATCGGAATTACATTTGTTGTAAAATATATATCCGTTAGTTTGAAGATCTTTTAATTCATATTCAAAAATTTATCAATGATTGATATTGCAAATTAAAAAAATTTCAATGAGGAATAACTGTTTCTCTTAGATCTAAATAACTGCAAATTAGTGTTGTTTGCAAATGAGCAAATGTTGCAAATGTTTGCAAATGAGTAAACATTCTTAAAAGACTTCACCGTCAACGTAGATTATAACACCAGTGTTCCATCCTGTATTTCATAACAATTTTATATTAAAATGCTAAATATAAAATTTTACTCTTATTTTGATCTGAATTAATAAAAAAATAACGAAAAAAGTATAAAAATATGTCTTATAAAAACTTTGCGTCAAAGGGTTAACAAAATGAGATTACATACAATTATAATAATTATATATTTTATAAACAAATATATAATCATTCGCTTTTATAAAAAAAAACATACAGATTTTAATATGCCATATTTTTATTAAAAAATTTAGCATTATTCTCCCTTTTTAAAAAAAAAAATATATGCTTCAGAAATATAGCAATCATGATTGAGAAGCAGTCAGTGCAAGGAATATATATATATATATATATATATATATATATATATATATATATATATATATATATATATATATATATATATATATATATATTATATATATATTCTTTGGTAAAGGAGTGTGATGAACGGAACCTCCTAATTTTAATTTAAAAAAATGGTTTGCCATTGTCTATTTCAATGCTCTGAATCAAATGTAAAAGTAAAATCGATATTTATATGTGTGCTCATATTGTGTTCTATTAGCTTTCAATAAAACCATTTTCTAACATTAGCTTCAAGACACTCGAAAAAAATTTTAGATTGCTAAAAAAATTGTCAAAGTGATCATAGTTATCTTCACCGAATGATAATTTAATGATTTATTTAGAAATAAAAGTATTTTTGTTTCAGAAATATCATCAAAGAATATGAAAAGGAATATCGTGAAAATAGGCAGATCATTGATGAAGAATATGAAGTTTGATGACTTATTAGATAAGAAAGAATAAAAATAGATTTTTCAGTGATAACTTCTCAATAAATATTTTTTTGTCGTTTACTTTTTTACATTTACTTGGATGGTTTGCTTACCAACCTCCATATTCATAACATTCACAGTCAAATTACGTTGAAAAAAAATTTTTTTTCTTTGAAAGAACCACACATTTCCGTTAAAAGAATTATTAGAAGAAATAACTAAATCAAATAATAAGCGACTGAAATATAATTTAACTGCTTGAAACCAAAACAAGTTTAAATTGACATCTCTTTTAAAAAAGAAATACTGAAATTGACGCAGTTGGCAACCGAAAATACTAAACTGTAATTAAACTGGAACACTAATCAAAGAAAGTTCGCCATGCCTGTACTAGGGTCAAGTCCGTTGACAAAACGAAACCCGAAAAAATAAACAAATCTGAAATTAATGAAGTTGAAAATATCGAAAACTGCCTTATTGTGATAGGGTAAACTTACCAGAGAAGGAATACTTAAGCTGCGCTTGCCTTTTAAAAAATCATATTAATTTCAAAATTCGTAATTTTAGTTAAATGACAGTGCCAACATATTTGTTACTAAATGCAAATTATAAAAAAAAATTTAGAGAACTTACATAATATTGTTTTAAAGTTTTGGAGGTTCAAATAACAAGTAGTAAGAAGACCAAGTGAAGGAACAGCTCTTACCAGTGAATGAACACCCAGTAAAGGAACACTTAATTTTGGTTATTTATTAATGCTCTTTACGAATTTATAAGCCATACAAATATTTAAAAACAAGCCTATTTTTAAAATTATAATGTTAATGGAAAATGTTAACTTTTGTTTGTAATAATGAATTGAAAATTAAAGTGTCAACATATTAACACGTACAGTTCATTCACTGGGAAATCTATGCCCAGTAAAGCCCAGGAAATCTATGCCTCACTGGTTTGAAGTTGTTTTTCGTTTTTTTAACATACTTTTGATGCGGAACATCACTAAAGGTATAAGGAAATTAAAATTATCTTTTATTTTCATTAACTTAGGAAAAAACCTAGTAAAGGAGCACTTGTTCCTTCACTGGTTTTGGTGATCCAGTAAATATACACCCCCTTATCTCAGTACTTTATTATGCTATGATGCTTGAAGGAAATAAAACGTAACTTCAATAACTATATTTTGAATTATCTTCTTCACAGTGAGAAAAATAAAGCTATTACATGCAATTAATTCCACTTCAAACATATAAATACAAACACTCACCTTATAATTTTTTCAAAGAAACAAGGTGTTGCGGAGATAATAACAAATTCAAAAATTTTTCCAGAGAAATCTATTTGACCTGGTAATCCAAAACATTGCTAGATGACTTCCTATTGTTTGGCAGTAAGCTATTGTTACCAATCAATCTAAAGAAAAACTTTCAAATTCTTATTTTTAATCAATATATATGAAATGTTCCTTCACTGGGTAGTGTTCCTTAACTGGTTGGTATACCCTATTGAAATTTCTAGCAGTGAAGAAAAATCTTTTTATTAATTTTTTAATTATTTTTAATCAAAAATAAAAATTTAACAATTTTTTTAAAAATGTTTAATTTATTAAAAGGGAGATTTTAATCGATATTAAAGTCACTAACAAAGCCCTTCTAAACAATGGCAGAAGACTTCATTTGAGATCGGTTAAACCGATTAATCAAAATGTTTTACTCGTAATGACGTCATACGCTCTAAATCATACGATCAATTTCTAATAAACTATATTTGAAGTCATACAAAGTTTGCAAAATTACGCAAACTCTTCAAGTGCTGAGGAAACAGTAAGTTTCTCACCTTTTGTTTTAATTAACATGTAGATATTCTAATTGCTCTTTTCTGATTTTCTTGAAGTACAATTTTCTTTCTAAAAGATGAAGTTTATGGACCTTTAAAGTCGCAAACTATACCTATTTATATAGCAAAATTCAAACTCCCGATGCATTTTGAATTAGGACCCACAACCATTTGCCCCGCAGTCCACTACAGTAACCACTAGTACAGTGAAGAAGACAGATAAAATTCCAGTTTCACATACAAAATGATTTATCTGTGCTATACAGAATAGAAATTCATGAAACACAAAATGTATATAGTTGCTGATAAATAGTATAAATATAACTACCACTAATTGAAGTATAACTAAGAAGTATTATACTTTGATGACAGAACAACACTATGCAATAACAGGCATACTATTATTAAAAACTAATTTCCGCAAAATAAAAAGGACTCTTAAATGCATAAATTTCAATCATTATAAGTGCACGCATGACATTTCTCTAGAATTGTATGAACACAAATTTTATCTTTCTCAAAAAACAACATTTAATAATATTCTTAAGTTACAACTATAAGTTAGTTATTAAAATATTGGCTTCATATTTGCAGAAAATACCCATACTTGTTATAGATAAATATAGAAAATTTTTTAAAAGAATTTAGTATGAAACTAAAGTTCTACACATATACAACGCTAAAGCTAAGGAGGAAGTTAGCAATTTTTTTTTATAATTTTTGCAACTCGTGATGCATTTACAGAAGGTTTCATATTAAAACATAAGCATCATATTTTTGCGTTTACAACTTTTATCGTCTCCGAAAATTTTCTCCTCATTTTTCAGAAACGTCTAACGTTTTCTTTTAATCCCTTATAAAAATTAACGTATTTTCTCTTTTTTTTTTATTTTAGTGTACGAATTAAAGATTCTAAACTTTTTTATTTTATTTACTTATTTTATAAGTAAAAAAATTTAGATTTCTTTTTTTTAACTAAACAAAAGTGTTAATTTATTGCTCAATTAAAATGACGTCACCTGTTCTGAATAATATTTAAATTCCAACATTCAATCACTCGCTCCCAAAATTCCTTGATTGAAAGAATAAAATCTTGTGCAAATGTCTTACAAGTTTATAAAAAATCCGGTATAATTCAAGAGAACGAAGCAAATTTAAATATTTATTTAATTGAAATACTTAAAATACTTAAGAATTAAGAACTAATTTTCAAAGAAAGTACATAAAAAATATGCAGTTAAGTCCTAGTATGCGTGACACTCTTGGCATGATTTTGAAAAATGTCGCATTGATATTTGTCGCCAAACTGTAGTTAACGTAACTTACGTTTTTACGATTGTCGCCAAGGATTGGCGTAGGAAAAAAAATATAGAAATTCGTGACCTGAAAATTGCAAAAACGCATAAGGTACAGTGTAAAAAAGCATATACATCATAAATGAATAAACAGATCATGAAAAGACAAGTATTTATTAATAACAAGTACAGATTTCAAACCTTAACGCCCTTTTCCAAACCTTGCCAAGATCGCTAAATCCCCCATGCCACGTTTATAAGGATTAAGCCAAATGTGCTATAGATTTAAAATGTTGTTAATAGTTTTAAAGCCACTTTAGGTACCTTTTGAACTCTTTCCTTTTTCTTTTTTTTTTTTTGTAAATTTTTTAGTAGTCGATAGTTTTCTTTTTTTAAAGTTTTGTGAATTTAATAAATGTGTTAAATAATGCCACTGAACTACAAAAGAATAAAGTTTGTGCAATGTTAATAATCTTTTAGACGAACTCTAGCCTTAAGTTTTTTTTATACACATTTTTCACTTTGTACTTTCGTCTAGTTTAAAAATGATAATCTAAAATAGTTTTTTTAAACTTCGCTGAGTATTTCACACGTATTTTTGAAGTTATACTTCTTATGCGACTTCCAACAAGGTTGCGTTAAACGTTTAAAGCTACATTTTTATTGGCCGGGAAATCACGTGGTAGGATCCAGTTTTCCCTCATTCATTTCCATATTGTTTTGGTTCTTACTAGCATAAAAATTATAAAAGTAATGTTTTTCTATAAGTATTTTTTTAGTTTGATTTGATACACACATAATTCAATAGGATTGTATTTTTTATTTTCAAATTTAGTGGATAACAATTGTAAAAAATGAGTGAAAACAATCCCACGGACAATGCGACGGATTTAAGGTTATGTCAAGGTACGTCTCTTGTGAATATCAATTGATTGTTAGGTTCTCTTTTGAAATTACATTATGACGCATTCTCATACATTATTAATACAAATACATTTTCCAGGGCGAGACGATGAGGCAACCACAAGCACTTCCACTGGTTCAAGAGGTCCACGAGGGAAAAATGCACAATATTACCGTGATTACAGAGCACAGAAGCGAGAGCAGCAGGAAAAAGAGTGAATAGTGATCCTTCTACGACTGCTGATTCTTCTACAATTAACGTCGCAGGTTACGAAGTTTAACTTCTTCCGCTCGGAGGGACTCCACGCACTATTTTTTTTTCCTTTAATTTTCAACCAATAGCTAATAAATTTCAAGCACTATACATTTATCATTAACTGTAATTGTAATTTTTTTTACATACCTCCTATAGTATCTAACGCTACTCTTCCTTTTAACAAAATTATTACTTTATTTTCTCTTTACAAATATGTTCATATAGTTTGTTACATTACTCTTAGATGCTTATATTTTGAGAGTAAATGAAAAATTTCACAATACAATTTTAAAACTTCAATATTTCTGCTTCTATACTTCTAACCTGCTTAAGCTTATGAAGATTTGATGAAAACATTTTATCCCGCTGTTTTTTCTATTAAACTCATAAGGGTTTCTTTAAAAAATAATACTTTTTCATTTCTCATATTTTTTACCCTTATTTGTCGCTCAAAAAGTTGACAGTGACTTTAAAATTAGGAAAATAAAAATTGTTTGATTCTTCAAAAAAATAAATACGTAATCCTTATTCTTTAGGTTCGTAGTGAACTCGTTTGATTACTAAAATATACTGCATACATTTAAATTTTTCAAATGAATACGCAATATGATTCGTCATCTTTCGCATTGTGATATATAAATATCACTAAAATAATTTTTAAAAATAATTGTTTGTTTAGCATGTGTTTAGAATGTTAAGCATTCAATATTTGTCATCAAAATTAAAATTTAATTTTTTACCAAACACTC
This sequence comes from Parasteatoda tepidariorum, assembly GCF_982258835.1. Classification (NCBI taxonomy): domain Eukaryota; kingdom Metazoa; phylum Arthropoda; class Arachnida; order Araneae; family Theridiidae; genus Parasteatoda; species Parasteatoda tepidariorum. The sequence continues at coordinate 98,104,853 of NC_141760.1, forward strand.
TAGCATTACATTAAATCAATATAGTTCCTTTAGCCCCTTTCAAATGAATAAGTAATATGATTCGTCATCTTTTGCATTGTGATACATAAATATCACTAAAATAATTTTTAAAAATAATAGTTTGTTTACCATGTGTTTAGAATGTTTAGCATTCAATATTTGTCATCAAAATAAAAATTTTCTTTATAAACAATCACTCTAGCATTACATTAAATCAATATGGTTTTATAAAATTTCCAACATCAAACAGTGAAAGTAAACCAACACAAACATCAATCTTAGTTTTTTCATAGCTCTTCATTTACTTTATGTTTGTCGAAATAAAAGAGTTACCCCAATATTAATAAAATGAATGGATCACAGACTTATAATTGCAGTCAATTTCGATGATGTAAATTGCAGTAGAGACAAGTATTAAATTTTTTGAGGGAACATGTAAAAAAAGTTTCAAAGAAAGTTTTTTGTTCCCAAAAATTTCAGTTTCGCAAATCACTCTGTTATCCTTTACTTTATTGTCATCAAGAAAATGCTTTAGAATGCCTTGGCGAAAATTAAATTTCTTACTAATAATCATCATAGTGTTTAAAATAGGTGAAATAAATATTTATTCTTCAGCAAAACAATTTTATTTTATTTTATAACCGTCGTTGAACAGCCGACCCAATTTCATGAGTTTACGACTACTTACGTTCAACTCCGTAGCCTTGTAATTTTGAACCAATCCAGAACTCCTGGATCAGTACCCCCAGAGGTATTGATTTGTTGTGGGAACATGGAGGACTTTGAGACTCGACAGATTTAACGTGCATCAGTCTCAGCAAAACAATTCTCAAGATTGTAGTAAGACTCACACCGATAAAGGAATTAAAGAGAATAACTTCTTTCTTTATAAAAAGAGAGTAAAATAAGTAACGCCTATACACAAATAGGATATCAGATGATTGCTAAATTCTTCATGGATACCTCAGCCACGTAGTGGCCTGCAACATCGTAAGGTAGTGCTGCTGTGATCACGTTTCCGTAGCGTTACCGTAGTGGTATTTTCTCGCTTAAGCTTGTTTCGTAAGCATCATATCTTCGACTTATCCTTGTTTTTTGAACTTCTTTGTTTGCCCATCGTAAGTATGGCCAGTCGTCATCGTATAGACGATGCCACAAGATGGCGGATAGTTAGAATACTCGAAGTGGGTAAATCATGGACTACCTGTGGAAGGGACCTTAGGGTTTCTAGAAATGTGGTGTCCACTCTGGGGAAACAATTCACTGAGACAGGAACAGTGGTCTGCTGGCCTGGTCAAAATCACAAAAGTTGAACAACGCTAGCTCAAGACCATTATTTGAGAAAGTTCGTGCAAAAAGGGGTAGATCTGAGACAGTTACACAACTATCTCACAATCTGTATAATGCAACAAGGCCATACAGTTTACGGACAACAGTAGAACAAGAAGTACAACATACAAGTACGAACAACAGACTTGATTCATATGTCATGTATGACAGGCACCCTGTGATTCGCATCTCTTTGGTTATGTATCACAAGAAGTGATAGTCAAGTGAGGCCGAGAACACCTGTCTTGGACAGAGGATAATGCGGAGCTGGCTCTTTTCATTGATGAGTTACGATTCATTCTAGACAACGACTCGAGGCGTATTCTCATCTAGGTCGAACCTGGGAGTCAATATCAGACCCTGGGAGTCAATGTCAGAGTCATTGGCGAAAAGGAGCATTTAGGTCGAAGGGGCTGATAGACTGGACAGGCATCATGACAGACGACATATCCTTCATGTTCAATATCCTTCATATAACCTTCTTGTGCTCGATAGAGGTAATCTGATAGGTCAGTGGTACAAAGACGACAGCCTGACCATCCTATGGTACACTTATCCGCGGAGCATATGGACCAAATTCCATATTTATAGATGACAACGCTAGTCCACACAAGGGCTCAGTTGGTTGGATAAATACCTTCAATCGGAGGATATTTAACGATTGGGATGGGAGCTCAATTGCAGCTCGAAGACCAGTTCCAATGAACATTGAAGGGGACCTTAATGCAAAAATGGGCCAAGGATTAATGAAGACCCGGGTATGCAATATGAAAGGCCGAAGCAAGAATTGTGCAGCTGTTAGAGGCGAGAATATACCTAATTAGACATGTTTTTCTCTGACTGGCAGAGTTTCGGATGTTCTTCTGAGCTGGACAAGTGAACAGTTTCCTTATTTAAGGTTGAGGTTGAGCCAATTTTCGTTTTCCCATATATTGGTCGTATTTCGAATAATATTTTGCTAAGTTTGGTTTTATTTGTTTTAATTCTTTTTATTGCAGAAAAAAAGTATTTGTCCCTTCAATTGTGTTAACAAGTGTAATTAAATTGCAGTATATCCAAGTTGGTTTATATGTAGGATTTAAAAATGCATAAGCAAGGAGATTTTAAGGATTTCACGATGCTGAAAATAAAAGATATTAAAAAAGACAAAATTCAAAAATAACCCTTGTGTTAAAATAAAGCTGTCACATTTAATGAGTCATCTTCGCCGATTACGCCCACTTCGTCTGTACGTCAGCAAATCCCCTATCTAGTATTGTAAAATCCCAGAAATCCCCTTTCTAGTACTGTGAAATCCCTGGAATCCCCTATCTAATGTTGTAAAATCCCCAAAATTTTCCTGTTTCTGTATTCCTATCTACTACATTGTTGCACTATATAATATTCTCAACTTAAATTAGCATAATTGCATAATAATAAGCATAATAAACTAAGAAGCTAAATTATGTTTTATTCACATTTAACTTCGTTATCGTGTTATAAAGTGAAGGAAGGTGTTATAAGGAATTTAATTTGAAACAAATTTTTGAGATTTTATACCAAGGAAACAATAATTTTAAGTAAACTAGTGCAAGGTTTAAACTACATAATAGTTGAAAATTAAAAGTTAACTCTCCATACTAGGTATCTTGAGTATATTATTAAACATAGTAGAAGAATTTATTTCAGAAAAATGGCCATAATGCTAATAGTCGTCATATTATATGTAACATAATGGGTTTAGATTCTCAAGTTTACTTATTTCAATAAGAAGTACAATTCGTATCGTGGAGGAGAGGGGCGTAAAAAATCACCAAACTCAAACTATTATTGACATCAGCCATGCTTAGTCAATAATGGTATTAGTTACTAGTTGTGTTTTGATAGCTACCATATAGGTACATAATATAATTACTGAGACAGTAGGTTTTCATCGTGCCCCGAAACGGAATAGCGCCCACTAAATATATGGTTATATGGACACTTCTTTTTTATATCATGTGTCACCAAAGCTACTATAGCCATTTATGAATTTGAAATCACTCTCGAATTTCCACTAATCAGCTTTTCGCTTAAAATATGCAAATTTAAAAAAGTTGATATTTTAATTAATATAATTTACTTGAAATATTTTTTTGGAAGGAAGTCGCTTGTAATGTGTTAAATTTCCTGATAATCTACTTTCCATTTTATACTTCATTTCTGTTGTCGTATCTAATCACGTCAGCAATTTATTTTTACTCTTCTTTAATTTCAGCTCCGTAGACAGGATAATGATTAATGTTTATATCATCACAATTTTTAATTAAAATATTAAAAAACTTCAATTTCAAACAATTTAAATTTATGTGTGCAATATTTTAATTTTCCGCATTCCAATATAGGCAGAATGTAATATAGGTACAGGAGTAATAGGTTTTTTACAAAGAAGAAAATTATAAATATAGTTTTTGAACGTTATTAATATCGATAAAACAATCAGTCAAGCAAAAGAAATTGCGTAGATTCATCAATCATAGGTATCTAATAATATTGCATGAATTGAAACTAAAGTCAACTTCGACGGCAAAACGGAAGCCAAAGTAATAAAGAAATCAGTAATTAATAATGAAGTTATAAATTATTGGAGACTTCCTAATTGCGATACTGGAATTTTCCTGCAATGAAGAAAGTCTTTTTCGTCAAATTTTTAAAGATCTTAATCTAAATTTAATGTAACGAACAATTGCACCAAAAGAATTTTTTTATAGACCAATTAGTGGGCCCACAATGATCCAAAATATGTTTTGTTGACTAACCGGGAGGAGGTATTTTAAGCTAAATATTCGTGAGGCAGGTATGTGAAGAGTGGCGAAGTTGGTAGCTCTTTGGCAAGTTAGACTTGTTGTCCCGGAGGCCTTGAGCTCGATATCCTGTGAGGGTCGACTTTCAAATTCCTTTTATTTATTTTATATTACTTTTTTAATATATTTCTCGATATTTTAACGAGAATAAACTGTTCTGTACATAAAAACAACTATTTTTTCATCGGGAATTAGCGTATAAAAAGCTAATAAATGGATAAATTATGGATAATTTTTATTTATTTTATTTATGTTATTTTTTTTTAACTTCTTTTTCATAATTTAAATTGAATAAAGTGTTTTATAATTAAAAAGAATTATTTTTCTTTGTTAAAGAGCGAATAATGACAGTAAAAGAAACAAAATTCGTTTAAGGAGGCACGCACACATCACACCCCGTAACTCCTTATAATATTAACCTATAAACTTCAAACTCGGCCCGAACTTACAGTTTAATGTTGCGAACGATTGTACCAAAGTAATTTTTTATAGACCAATTGGTGGGTCCACAATGACCTAAAATATTATTTGTTGACTAACCGGGAGGAGGTATAGCTAAATATTCGCGAGAGCTTCGTGCGAAGCGGGGCGCGGTTGGTAGAGTGCTGCGAACAAGTTAACCCTGGAGAATTTGCGCTCGAAACCCAGCGGCGATATGAGATTTTTAATTTTTTACATTGTTTATTTTATTTCATATTATTTTTAAACTGGTTTTAACGTCAATAACGTTTTCTTATTATAGAAATTATTATTCTTCTTTTGAAAAACAGCAATGAATAGCATAAAAGCGGTTAAATTACGGATAATGTTTTTATTTATTTATTTATTTTTTATTATTATTTTAACTGCAAGCCTTTCGATATTTTAACAAAAATAAAGTGTTTTTTAAATAAAAATAAGTGTATCTCGGTCTTAAAGCGCGAATAATGTCTGAAAAACAGTCAAATATGGACTTTGGAGGCATGCGAACTTCACCCCCATAACTCCCTTTAATATTAACCTATAATATTCAAACTCGGTCAGAAATTAAGGTTCAATGTACCGAAGAATCGTACCAAATGAAACTTTTATAGGCTAATTAGGGGACCAACAAAGGACCAAAATACGAATTGTTTACTTATCGGTAAAGGGTACTTAAAGCTAAATATTCGCGAGAGCTTCGTGTGAAGCGTAGCGTGGTTGGTAGAAAGCTGTGGCAAAGTAGTCCTGGAGAACCTGGGGTCGAAACCCTGCGGCGATTTGAGATTTTAAATTTTTTTTCATTGTTTATTTTATTTCATATTATTTTTTAACTTGTTTTAGCGTCAATAACGTTTTCTTATTATAGAAATTACTATTCTTCTTTTAAAAAACAGCAATGAATAGCATAAAAGCAGATAAATTACGGATAATTTTTTTATTTATCTATTTATTTTTATTATTATTTTACCTACAAGTCTTTTCATATTTTACCAAAAGTAAGTGTTTTTCAAATAAAAATAAGCATATCTCGGTCTTAAAGCGCGGATAATGTCTAAAAAACAGTCAAATATGGTCTGTGGAGGCATGCGAACTTCACCCCCATAACTCCCTTTAATATTAACCTATAATATTCAAACTCAGTCAGAAATTAAGGTTTCATGTACCGAAGAATCGTACCAAAGGAAACTTTTATAGGCTTATTAGGCGACCAATAAAGGACCAAAATACGTTTTTTTACTTAGCGGGAAAGGGTACTAAAAGCTAAATATTCGCGAGAGCTTCGTGTGAAGCGTAGCGTGGTTGGTAGAAAGCTGCGGCAAAGTAGCCCTGGAGAACCTGGGCTCGAAACCCTGCGGCGATTGGAGATTTTTAATTTTTTTCATTGTTTATTTTATTTCATATTATTTTTTAACTTGTTTTAGCGTCAATAACGTTTTCTTATTATAGAAATTACTATTCTTCTTTTGAAAAACAGCAATGAATAGCATAAAAGCGGATAAATTACGGATAATTTTTTTATTTATCTATTTATTTTTATTATTATTTTAACTACAAGTCTTTTCATATTTTACCAAAAGTAAGTGTTTTTCAAATAAAAATAAGCATATCTCGCTCTTAAAGCGCGGATAATGTCTGAAAAACAGTCAAATATGGTCTCTGGAGGCATGCGAACTTCACCCCCATAGCTCCCTTTAATATTAACCTATAATATTCAAACTCGGTCAGAAATTAAGGTTCAAAGTACCGAAGAATCGTACCGAAGGAAACTTTTATAGGCTAATTAGGGGACCAACAAAGGACCAAAATACGTTTTGTTTACTTATCGGCAAAGGGTACTTAAAGCTAAATATTCGCAAAAGCTTCGTGTGAAGCGTAGCGTGGTTGGTAGAATGCTGCGGCAAAGTAGTCCTGGAGAACCCGGGGTCGAAACCCTGCGGCGATTTGAGATTTTAAATTTTTTTTCATTGTTTATTTTATTTCATATTATTTTTTAACTTGTTTTAGTGTCAATAACGTTTTCTTATTATAGAAATTACTATTCTTATTTTGAAAAACAGCAATGAATAGCATAAAAGTGGATAAATTACGGATAATTTCTTTATTTATCCATTTATTTTTATTATTATTTTAACTACAAGTCTTTTCATATTTTACCAAAAATAAAGCGTTTTTCAAATAAAAATAAGCATATCTCGGTCTTAAAGCGCGGATAATGTCTGAAAAACAGTCAAATATGGTCTTTGGAGGCATGCGAACTTCACCCCCATAGCTCCCTTTAATATTAACCTATAATATTCAAACTCGGTCAGAAATTAAGTTCAAAGTACCGAAGAATCGTACCGAAGGAAACTTTTATAGGCTAATTAGGGGACCAACAAAGGACCAAAATACGTTTTGTTTACTTATCGGCAAAGGGTACTTAAAGCTAAATATTCGCAAAAACTTCGTGTGAAGCGTAGCGTGGTTGGTAGAATGCTGCGTCAAAGTAGTCCTGGAGAACCCGGGGTCGAAACCCTGCGGCGATTTGAGATTTTAAATTTTTTTTCATTGTTTATTTTATTTCATATTATTTTTTAACTTGTTTTAGTGTCAATAACGTTTTCTTATTATAGAAATTACTATTCTTATTTTGAAAAACAGCAATGAATAGCATAAAAGTGGATAAATTACGGATAATTTCTTTATTTATCCATTTATTTTTATTATTATTTTAACTACAAGTCTTTTCATATTTTACCAAAAATAAAGCGTTTTTCAAATAAAAATAAGCATATCTCGGTCTTAAAGCGCGGATAATGTCTGAAAAACAGTCAAATATGGTCTTTGGAGGCATGCGAACTTCACCCCCATAACTCCCTTTAATATTAACCTATAATATTCAAACTCGGTCAGAAATTAAAGTTCAATGTACCGAAGAATCGTACCAAAGGAAACTTTTATAGGCTTATTAGGGGACCAATAAAAGACCAAAATACGTTTTTTTACTTACCGGGAAAGGGTACTAAAAGCTAAATATTCGCGAGAGCTTCGTGTGAAGCGTAGCGTGGTTGGTAGAAAGCTGCAGCAAAGTAGCCCTGGAGAACCTGGGTTCGAAACCCTGCGGCGATTTGAAATTTTTAATTTTTTTCATTGTTTATTTTATTTCATATTATTTTTTAACTTGTTTTATCGTCAATAACGTTTTCTTATTATAGAAATTACTATTCTTCTTTTGAAAGACAGGAATGAATAGCAGATAAGCGGAAAAATTACGGATAATTTTTTTATTTATTTATTTATTTTTTATTATTATTTTAACTACAAGTCTTTCCATATTTTAACAAAAAGTGTTTTTTGAATAAAAATAAGCATATCTCGGTCTTAAAGCGCGGATAATGTCTGAAAAACAGTCAAATATGGTCTTTGGAGGCATTCGAACTTCAGCCCCGTAACTTCCTTTAATATTAACCTATAATATTCAAACTCGGTCAGAAATTAAGGTTCAATGTACCGAAGAATCGTACCAAAGGAAACTTTTATAGGCTTATTAGGGGACCAATAAAGGACCAAAATACGTTTTGTTTACTTATCGGGAAAGGGTACTAAAAGCTAAATATTCGCGAGAGCTTCGTGTGAAGCGTAGCGTGGTTGGTAGAAAGCTGCGGCAAAGTAGCCCTGGAGAACCTGGGTTCGAAACCCTGCGGCGATTTGAGATTTTAAATTTTTTTTCATTGTTTATTTTATTTCATATTATTTTTTAACTTGTTTAAGCGTCAATAACGTTTTCTTATTATAGAAATTACTATTCTTCTTTTGAAAAACAGCAATGAATAGCATAAAAGCGGATAAATTACGGATAATTTTTTTATTTATCCATTTATTTTTATTATTATTTTAACTACAAGTCTTTTCATATTTTACCAAAAATAAAGCGTTTTTCAAATAAAAATAAGCATATCTCGGTCTTAAAGCGCGGATAATGTCTGAAAAACAGTCAAATATGGTCTTTGGAGGCATGCGAACTTCACCCCCATAACTCCCTTTAATATTAACCTATAATATTCAAACTCGGTCAGAAATTAAGGTTCAATGTACCGAAGAATCGTACCAAAGGAAACTTTTATAGGCTAATTAGGAGACTACAAAGGACCAAAATACGTTTTGTTTACTTATCGGAAAAGGGTACTTAAAGCTAAATATTCCCAAAAGCTTCGTGTGAAGCGTAGCGTGGTTGGTAGAATGCTGCGGCAAAGTAGCCCTGGAGAACCTGGGTTCGAAACCCTGCGGCGATTTGAGATTTTAAATTTTTTTCATTGTTTATTTTATTTCATATTATTTTTTAACTTAGTTTAGCGTCAATAACGTTTTCTTATTATAGAAATTACTATTCTTCTTTTGAAAAACAGCAATGAATAGCATAAAAGCGGATAAATTACGGATAATTTTTTTATTTATCTATTTGTTTTTATTATTATTTTAACTACAAGTCTTTTCATATTTTACCAAAAATATAGCGTTTTTCAAATAAAAATAAGCATATCTCGGTCTTAAAGCGCGGATATTGTCTGAAAAACAGTCAAATATGATCTTTGGAGGCATGCGAACTTCACCCCCATAACTCCCTTTAATATTAACCTATAATATTCAAACTCGGTCAGAAATTAAGGTTCAATGTACCAAAGAATCGTACCAAAGGAAACTTTCATAGGCTGATTAGGGGACCAACAAAGGACCAAAATACGTTTTGATTACTTATCAGAAAAGGGTACTTAAAGCTAAATATTCGCAAAAGCTTCGTGTGAAGCGTAGCGTGGTTGGTAGAATGCTGCGGCAAAGTAGCCCTGGAGAACCTGGGTTCGAAACCATGCGGCGATTTGAGATTTTAAATTTTTTTTCATTGTTTATTTTATTTCATATTATTTTTTAACTTGTTTTAGCGTCAATAACGTTTTCTTATTATAGAAATTACTATTCTTCTTTTGAAAAACAGCAATGAATAGCATAATAGCGGATAAATTACGGATAATTTTTTTTATTATCCATTTATTTTTATTATTATTTTAACTACAAGTCTTTTCATATTTTACCAAAAATAAAGCGTTTTTCAAATAAAAATAAGCATATCTCGGTCTTAAAGCGCGGATAATGTCTGAAAAACAGTCAAATATGGTCTTTGGAGGCATGCGAACTTCACCCCCATAACTCCCTTTAATATTAACCTATATTCAAACTCGGTCAGAAATTAAGGTTCAATGTACCGAAGAATCGTACCAAAGGAAACTTTTATAGGCTTATTAATGGACCAATAAAGGAACAAAATACGTTTTTTTACTTATCGGGAAAGGGTACTAAGAGCTAAATGTTCGCGACAGCTTCGTGTGAAGCGTAGCGTGGTTGGTAGAAAGCTGCGGCAAAGTAGCCCTGGAGAACCTGGGCTCGAAACCCTGCGGCGATTGGAGATTTTTAATTTTTTTCATTGTTTACTTTATTTCATATTATTTTTTAACTTGTTTTAGCGTCAATAACGTTTTCTTATTATAGAAATTACTATTCTTCTTTTGAAAAACAGCAATGAATAGCATAAAAGCGGATAAATTACGGATAATTTTTTTATTTATTTTTTAGTATTATTTTAACTAAAAGTCTTTCCATATTTTAACAAAAATAAAGTGTTTTTTGAATAAAAATAAGTATATATCGGTCTTAAAGCGCGAATAATGTCTGAAAAACAGTCAAATATGGTCTTTGGAGTCATGCGAACTTCACCCCCATAACTCCCTTTAATATTAACCTATAATATTCAAACTCGGTCAGAAATTAAGGTTCAATGTACCGAAGAATCGTACCAAAGAAAACTTTTATAGGCTAATTAGGGGACTACAAAGGACCAAAATACGTTTTGTTTACTTATCGGAAAAAGGAAACTTAAAGCTAAATATTCGCAAAAGCTTCGTGTGAAGCGTAGCGTGGTTGATAGAATGCTGCGGCAAAGTAGCCCTGGAGAACCTGGGTTCGAAACCCTGCGGCGATTTGAGATTTTAAATTTTTTTCATTGTTTATTTTATTTCATATTATTTTTTAACTTGTTTTAGCGTCAATAACGTTTTCTTATTATAGAAATTACTATTCTTCTTTTGAAAAGCAGCAATGAATAGCATAAAAGCGGATAAATTACGGATAATTTTTTTATTTATCTATTTGTTTTTATTATTCTTTTAACTACAAGTCTTTTCATATTTTACCAAAAATAAAGCGTTTTTCAAATAAAAATAAGCATATCTCGGTCTTAAAGCGCGGATATTGTCTGAAAAACAGTCAAATATGGTCTTTGGAGGCATGCGAACTTCACCCCCATAACTCCCTTTAATATTAACCTATAATATTCAAACTCGGTCAAAAATTAAGGTTCAATGTACCGAAGAATCGTACCAAAGGAAACTTTTATAGGCTAATTAGGGGACCAACAAAGGACCAAAATACGTTTTGTTTACTTATCGGAGAAGGGTACTTAAAGCTAAATATTCGCAAACGCTTCGTGTGAAGCGTAGCGTGGTTGGTAGAATGCTGCGGCAAAGTAGCCCTGGAGAACCTGGGTTCGAAACCCTGCTGCGATTTGAGATTTTAAATTTTTTTCTTTGTTTATTTTATTTCATATTATTTTTTAACTTGTTTTAGCGTCAATAACGTTTTCTTATTATAGAAATTACTATTCTTCTTTTGAAAAACAGCAATGGATAGCATAAAAGCGGATAAATTATGGATAATTTTTTTATTTATTTATTTATTTTTATTATTATTTTAACTACAAGTTTTTTCATATTTTAACAAAAATAAAGTGTTTTTTGAGTAAAAATAAGTATATCTCGGCCTTAAAGCGCGAATAATGTCTGAAAAACAGTCAAATATGGTCTTTGGAGGCATGCGAACTTCACCCCCATAACTCCCTTTAATATTAACCTATATTCAAACTCGGTCAGAAATTAAGGTTCAATGTACCGAAGAATCGTACCAAAGGAAACTTTTATAGGCTTATTAATGGACCAATAAAGGACCAAAATACGTTTTTTTACTTATCGGGAAAGGGTACTAAGAGCTAAATGTTCGCGACAGCTTCGTGTGAAGCGTAGCGTGGTTGGTAGAAAGCTGCGGCAAAGTAGCCCTGGAGAACCTGGGCTCGAAACCCTGCGGCGATTGGAGATTTTTAATTTTTTTCATTGTTTACTTTATTTCATATTATTTTTTAACTTGTTTTAGCGTCAATAACGTTTTCTTATTATAGAAATTACTATTCTTCTTTTGAAAAACAGCAATGAATAGCATAAAAGCGGATAAATTACGGATAATTTTTTTATTTATTTTTTAGTATTATTTTAACTAAAAGTCTTTCCATATTTTAACAAAAATAAAGTGTTTTTTGAATAAAAATAAGTATATATCGGTCTTAAAGCGCGAATAATGTCTGAAAAACAGTCAAATATGGTCTTTGGAGTCATGCGAACTTCACCCCCATAACTCCCTTTAATATTAACCTATAATATTCAAACTCGGTCAGAAATTAAGGTTCAATGTACCGAAGAATCGTACCAAAGGAAACTTTTATAGGCTAATTAGGGGACCAACAAAGGACCAAAATACGTTTTGTTTACTTATCGGAAAGGGTACTTAAAGCTAAATATTCGCAAAAGCTTCGTGTGAAGCGTAGCGTAGTTGGTAGAATTCTGCGGCAAAGTAGCCCTGGAGAACCTGGGTTCGAAACCCTGCGGCGATTTGAGATTTTAAATTTTTTTCATTGTTTATTTTATTTCATATTATTTTTTAACTTGTTTTAGCGTCAATAACGTTTTCTTATTATAGAAATTACTATTCTTCTTTTGAAAAACAGCAATGAATAGCATAAAAGCGGATAAATTACGGATAATTTTTTTATTTATTTATTTATTTTTATTATTATTTTAACTACAAGTTTTTTCAAATTTTAACAAAAATAAAGTGTTTTTTGAATAAAAATAAGTATATCTCGGTCTTAAAGCGCGAATAATGTCTGAAAAACAGTCAAATATGGTCTTTGGAGGCATGCGAACTTCACCCCCATAACTCCCTTTAATATTAACCTATAATATTCAAACTCGGTCAGAAATTAAGGTTCAATGTACCGAAGAATCGTACCGAAGGAAACTTTTATAGGCTTATTAGGGGACCAATAAAGGACCAAAATACGTTTTTTTACTTACCGGGAAAGGGTACTAAAAGCTAAATATTCGCGAAAGCTTCGTGTGAAACGTAGCGTGGTTGGCAGAATGCTGCGGCAAAGTTGTCCTGGAGAACCTGGGTTCGAAACCCTGCGGCGAATTGAAATTTTTAATTTTTTTTCATTGTTTATTTTATTTCATATTATTTTTTAACTTGTTTTAGCGTCAATAACGTTTTCTTTTTATAGAAATTACTATTCTTCTTTTGAAAAACAGCAATGAATAGCATAAAAGCGGATAAATTACGGATAATTTTTTTATTTATCTATTTATTTTTATTATTATTTTAACTACAAGTCTTTTCATATTTTACCAAAAATAAAGCGTTTTTCAAATAAAAATAAGTATATCTCGGTCTTAAAGCGCGGATAATGTCTGAAAAACAGTCAAATATGGTCTTTGGAGGCATGCGAACTTCACCCCCATAACTCCCTTTAATATTAACCTATAATATTCAAACTCGGTCAGAAATTAAGGTTCAGTGTACCGAAGAATCGTACCAAAGGAAACTTTTATAGGCTTATTAGGGGACCAATAAAGGACCAAAATACGTTTTTTTACTTACCGGGAAAGGGTACTAACAGCTAAATATTCGCGAGAGCTTCGTGTGAAGCGTAGCGTGGTTGGTAGAAAGCTGCGCCAAAGTAGCCCTGGGGAACCTGGGCTCGAAACCCTGCGGCGATTGGAGATTTTTAATTTTTTTCATTGTTTATTTTATTGCATATTATTTTTTAACTTGTTTTAGCGTCAATAACGTTTTCTTATTATAGAAATTACTATTCTTCTTTTGAAAAACAGCAATGAATAGCATAAAAGAGGATAAATTACGGATAATTTTTTTATTTATTTATTTATTTTTATTATTATTTTAACTACAAGTCTTTTCATATTTTAACAAAAATAAAGTGTTTTTTGAATAAAAATAAGTATATCTCGGTCTTAAAGCGCGAATAATGTCTGAAAAACAGTCAAATATGGTCTTTGGAGGCATGCGAACTTCACCCCCATAACTCCCTTTAATATTAACCTATAATATTCAAACTCGGTCAGAAATTAAGGTTCAATGTACCGAAGAATCGTACCAAAGGAAACTTTTATAGGCTAATTAGGGGACCAACAATGGACCAAAATACGTATTGTTTACTTATCGGTAAAGGGTACTTAAAGCTAAATATTCGCGAGAGCTCCGTGTGAAGCGTAGCGTGGTTGGCAGAATGCTGCGGCAAAGTTGTCCTGGAGAACCTGGGTTCGAAACCCTGCGGCGAATTGAAATTTTTAATTTTTTTCATTGTTTATTTTATTTCATATTATTTTTTAACTTGTTTTAGCGTTAATAACATTTTCTTATTATAGAAATTACTATTCTTCTTTTGAAAAACAGCAATGAATAGCATAAAAGCGGATAAATTACGGATAATTTTTTTATTTATCTATTTATTTTTATTATTATTTTAACTACAAGTCTTTTCATATTTTACCAAAAATAAAGCGTTTTTCAAATAAAAATAATCATATCTCGGTCTTAAAGCGCGGATAATGTCTGAAAAACAGTCAAATATGGTCTTTGGAGGCACGCGAACTTCACCCCCATAACTCCCTTTAATATTAACCTATAATATTCAAACTCGGTCAGAAATTAAGGTTCAATGTACCGAAGAATCGTACCAATGGAAACTTTTATAGGCTAATTAGGGGACCAACAAGGGACCAAAATACGTTTTGTTTACTTATCGGGAAAGGGTACTAAAAGCTAAATATTCGCGAGAGCTTCGTGTGAAGCGTAGCGTGGTTGGTAGAAAGCTGCGGCAAAGTAGCCCTGGAGAACCTGGGCTCGAAACCCTGCGGCGATTGGAGATTTTTAATTTTTTTCATTGTTTATTTTATTTCATATTATTTTTTAACTTGTTTTAGCGTCAATAACGTTTTCTTATTATAGAAATTACTATTCTTCTTTTGAAAAACAGCAATGAATAGCATAAAAGCGGATAAATTACGGATAATTTTTTTATTTATTTATTTATTTTTATTATTATTTTAACTAAAAGTCTTTGCATATTTTAACAAAAATAAAGTGTTTTTTGAAAAAAAATAAGTATATCTCGGTCTTAAAGCGCGGATAATGTCTGAAAAACAGTCAAATATGGTCTTTGGAGGCATGCGAACTTCACCCCCATAACTCCCTTTAATATTAACCTATAATATTCAAACTCGGTCAGAAATTAAGGTTCAATGTACCGAAGAATCGTACCAAAGGAAACTTTTATAGGCTAATTAGGGGACCAACAAAGGACCAAAATACGTTTTGTTTACTTATCGGTAAAGGGTACTTAAAGCTAAATATTCGCAAAAGCTTCGTGTGAAGCGTAGCGTAGTTGGTAGAATGCTGCGGCAAAGTAGCCCTGGAGAACCTGGGTTCGAAACCCTGCGGCGATTTGAGATTTTAAATTTTTTTCATTGTTTATTTTATTTCATATTATTTTTTAACTTGTTTTAGCGTCAATAACGTTTTCTTATTATAGAAATTACTATTCTTCTTTTGAAAAACAGCAATGAATAGCATAAAAGCGGATAAATTACGGATAATTTTTTTATTTATTTATTTATTTTTATTATTATTTTAACTACAAGTTTTTTCAAATTTTAACAAAAATAAAGTGTTTTTTGAATAAAAATAAGTATATCTCGGTCTTAAAGCGCGAATAATGTCTGAAAAACAGTCAAGTATGGTCTTTGGAGGCATGCGAACTTCACCCCCATAACTCCCTTTAATATTAACCTATAATATTCAAACTCGGTCAGAAATTAAGGTTCAATGTACCGAAGAATCGTACCGAAGGAAACTTTTATAGGCTTATTAGGGGACCAATAAAGGACCAAAATACGTTTTTTTACTTACCGGGAAAGGGTACTAAAAGCTAAATATTCGCGAAAGCTTCGTGTGAAACGTAGCGTGGTTGGCAGAATGCTGCGGCAAAGTTGTCCTGGAGAACCTGGGTTAGAAACCCTGCGGCGAATTGAAATTTTTAATTTTTTTTCATTGTTTATTTTATTTCATATTATTTTTTAACTTGTTTTAGCGTCAATAACGTTTTCTTTTTATAGAAATTACTATTCTTCTTTTGAAAAACAGCAATGAATAGCATAAAAGCGGATAAATTACGGATAATTTTTTTATTTATCTATTTATTTTTATTATTATTTTAACTACAAGTCTTTTCATATTTTACCAAAAATAAAGCGTTTTTCAAATAAAAATAAGTATATCTCGGTCTTAAAGCGCGGATAATGTCTGAAAAACAGTCAAATATGGTCTTTGGAGGCATGCGAACTTCACCCCCATAACTCCCTTTAATATTAACCTATAATATTCAAACTCGGTCAGAAATTAAGGTTCAATGCACCGAAGAATCGTACCAAAGGAAACTTTTATAGGCTTATTAGGGGACCAATAAAGGACCAAAATACGTTTTTTTACTTACCGGGAAAGGGTACTAACAGCTAAATATTCGCGAGAGCTTCGTGTGAAGCGTAGCGTGGTTGGTAGAAAGCTGCGCCAAAGTAGCCCTGGGGAACCTGGGCTCGAAACCGAGCGGCGATTGGAGATTTTTAATTTTTTTCATTGTTTATTTTATTGCATATTATTTTTTAACTTGTTTTAGCGTCAATAACGTTTTCTTATTATAGAAATTACTATTCTTCTTTTGAAAAACAGCAATGAATAGCTTAAAAGCGGATAAATTACGGATAATTTTTTTATTTATTTATTTATTTTTATTATTATTTTAACTACAAGTCTTTTCATATTTTAACAAAAATAAAGTGTTTTTTGAATAAAAATAAGTATATCTCGGTCTTAAAGCGCGAATAATGTCTGAAAAACAGTCAAATATGGTCTTTGGAGGCATGCGAACTTCACCCCCATAACTCCCTTTAATATTAACCTATAATATTCAAACTCGGTCAGAAATTAAGGTTCAATGTACCGAAGAATCGTACCAAAGGAAACTTTTATAGGCTAATTAGGGGACCAACAATGGACCAAAATACGTATTGTTTACTTATCGGTAAAGGGTACTTAAAGCTAAATATTCGCGAGAGCTCCGTGTGAAGCGTAGCGTGGTTGGCAGAATGCTGCGGCAAAGTTGTCCTGGAGAACCTGGGTTCGAAACCCTGCGGCGAATTGAAATTTTTAATTTTTTTCATTGTTTATTTTATTTCATATTATTTTTTAACTTGTTTTAGCGTCAATAACATTTTCTTATTATAGAAATTACTATTCTTCTTTTGAAAAAACAGCAATGAATAGCATAAAAGCGGATAAATTACGGATAATTTTTTTATTTATCTATTTATTTTTATTATTATTTTAACTACAAGTCTTTTCATATTTTACCAAAAATAAAGCGTTTTTCAAATAAAAATAAGCATATCTCGGTCTTAAAGCGCGGATAATGTCTGAAAAACAGTCAAATATGGTCTTTGGAGGCATGCGAACTTCACCCCCATAACTCCCTTTAATATTAACCTATAATATTCAAACTCGGTCAGAAATTAAGGTTCAATGTACCAAAGAATCGTACCAATGGAAACTTTTATAGGCTAATTAGGGGACCAACAAGGGACCAAAATACGTTTTGTTTACTTATCGGGAAAGGGTACTAAAAGCTAAATATTCGCGAGAGCTTCGTGTGAAGCGTAGCGTGGTTGGTAGAAAGCTGCGGCAAAGTAGCCCTGGAGAACCTGGGCTCGAAACCCTGCGGCGATTGGAGATTTTTAATCTTTTTCATTGTTCATTTTATTTCATATTATTTCTTAACTTGTTTTAGCGTCAATAACGTTTTCTTATTATAGAAATTACTATTCTTCTTTTGAAAAACAGCAATGAATAGCATAAAAGCGGATAAATTACGGATAATTTTTTTATTTATCTATTTATTTTTATTATTATTTTAACTACAAGTCTGTTCATATTTTTCCAAAAATAAAGCGTTTTTCAAATAAAAATAAGCATATCTCGGTCTTAAAGCGCGGATAATGTCTGAAAAACAGACAAATATGGTCTTTGGAGGCATGCGAACTTCACCCCCATAACTCCCTTTAATATTAACCTATAATATTCAAACTCGGTCAGAAATTAAGGTTCAATGTACCGAAGAATCGTACCAAAGGAAACTTTTATAGGCTTATTAGGGGACCAATAAAGGACCAAAATACGTTTTTTTACTTATCGGGAAAGGGTACTAAAAGCTAAATATTCGCGAGAGCTTCGTGTGAAGCGTAGCGTGGTTGGTAGAAACCTGCGGCAAAGTAGCCCTGGAGAACCTGGGTTCGAAACCCTGCGGCGGTTTGAGATTTTTAATTTTTTTCATTGTTTATTTTATTTCATATTATTTTTTAACTTGTTTTAGCGTCAATAACGTTTTCTTATTATAGAAATTACTATTCTTCTTTTGAAAAACAGCAATGAATAGCATAAAAGCGGATAAATTACGGATAATTTTTTTATTTATTTATTTATTTTTATTATTATTTTAACTACAAGTTTTTTCAAAATTTAACAAATATAAAGTGTTTTTTGAATAAAAATAAGTATATCTCGGTCTTAAAGCGCGAATAATGTCTGAAAAACAGTCAAATATGGTCTTTGGAGGCATGCGAACTTCACCCCCATAACTCCCTTTAATATTAACCTATAATATTCAAACTCGGTCAGAAATTAAGGTTCAATGTACCAAAGAATCGTACCAATGGAAACTTTTATAGGCTAATTAGGGGACCAACAAGGGACCAAAATACGTTTTGTTTACTTATCGGGAAAGGGTACTAAAAGCTAAATATTCGCGAGAGCTTCGTGTGAAGCGTAGCGTGGTTGGTAGAAAGCTGCGGCAAAATAGCCCTGGAGAACCTGGGCTCGAAACCCTGCGGCGATTGGAGATTTTTAATTTTTTTCATTGTTTATTTTATTTCATATTATTTTTTAACTTGTTTTAGCGTCAATAACGTTTTCTTATTATAGAAATTACTATTCTTCTTTTGAAAAACAGCAATGAATAGCATAAAAGCGGATAAATTACGGATAATTTTTTTATTTATCTATTTATTTTTATTATTATTTTAACTACAAGTCTGTTCATATTTTACCAAAAATAAAGCGTTTTTCAAATAAAAATAAGCATATCTCGGTCTTAAAGCGCGGATAATGTCTGAAAAACAGTCAAATATGGTCTTTGGAGGCATGCGAACTTCACCCCCATAACTCCCTTTAATATTAACCTATAATATTCAAACTCGGTCAGAAATTAAGGTTCAATGTACCGAAGAATCGTACCAAAGGAAACTTTTATAGGCTTATTAGGGGACCAATAAAGGACCAAAATACGTTTTTTTACTTATCGGGAAAGGGTACTAAAAGCTAAATATTCGCGAGAGCTTCGTGTGAAGCGTAGCGTGGTTGGTAGAAACCTGCGGCAAAGTAGCCCTGGAGAACCTGGGTTCGAAACCCTGCGGCGGTTTAGATTTTTAATTTTTTTCATTGTTTATTTTATTTCATATTATTTTTTAACTTGTTTTAGCGTCAATAACGTTTTCTTATTATAGAAATTACTATTCTTCTTTTGAAAAACAGCAATGAATAGCATAAAAGCGGATAAATTACGGATAATTTTTTTATTTATTTATTTATTTTTTTTATTATTTTAACTACAAGTTTTTTCAAAATTTAACAAAAATAAAGTGTTTTTTGAATAAAAATAAGTATATCTCGGTCTTAAAGCGCGAATAATGTCTGAAAAACAGTCAAATATGGTCTTTGGAGGCATGCGAACTTCACCCCCATAATTCCCTTTAATATTAACCTATAATATTCAAACCGGTCAGAAATTAAGGTTCAATATACCGAAGAATCGTACCAAAGGAAACTTTTATAGGCTTATTAGGGGACCAATAAAGGATCAAAATACGTTTTTTTACTTACCGGGAAAGGGTACTAAAAGCTAAATATTCGCGAAAGCTTCGTGTGAAACGTAGCGTGGTTGGCAGAATGCTGCGGCAAAGCTGTCCTGGAGAAATTGGGTTCGAAACCCTGCGGCGAATGGAAATTTTTAATTTTTTTCATTGTTTATTTTATTTCATATTATTTTTTAACTTGTTTTAGCGTCAATAACGTTTTCTTTTTATAGAAATTACTATTCTTCTTTTGAAAAACAGCAATGAATAGCATAAAAGCGGATAAATTACGGATAATTTTTTTATTTATCTATTTATTTTTATTATTATTTTAACTACAAGTCTTTTCATATTTTACCAAAAATAAAGCGTTTTTCAAATAAAAATAAGTATATCCCGGTCTTAAAGCGCGGATAATGTCTGAAAAACAGTCAAATATGGTCTTTGGAGACATGAGAACTTCACCCCCATAACTCCCTTTAATATTAACCTATAATATTCAAACTCGGTCAGAAATTAAGGTTCAATGTACCGAAGTATCGTACCAAAGGAAACTTTTATAGGCTTATTAGGGGACCAATAAAGGACCAAAATACGTTTTTTTACTTACTGGGAAAGGGTACTAAAAGCTAAATATTCGCGAGAGCTTCGTGTGAAGCGTAGCGTGGTTGGTAGAAAGCTGCGCCAAAGTAGCCCTGGGGATCCTGGGCTCGAAACCCTGCGGCGATTGGAGATTTTTAATTTTTTTCATTGTTTATTTTATTTCATATTATTTTTTAACTTGTTTTAGCGTCAATAACGTTTTCTTATTATAGAAATTACTATTCTTCTTTTGAAATACAGCAATGAATAGCATAAAAGCGGATAAATTACGGATAATTTTTTTATTTATTTATTTATTTTTATTATTATTTTAACTACAAGTCTTTTCATATTTTAACAAAAATAAAGTGTTTTTTGATAAAAAATAAGTATATCTCGGTCTTAAAGCGCGAATAATGTCTGAAAAACAGTCAAATATGGTCTTTGGAGACATGCGAACTTCACCCCCATAACTCCCTTTAATATTAACCTATAATATTCAAACTCGGTCAGAAATTACGGTTCAATGTACCGAAGAATCGTACCAAAGGAAACTTTTATAGGCTAATTAGGGGACCAACAATGGACCAAAATACGTATTGTTTACTTATCGGTAAAGGGTACTTAAAGCTAAATATTCGCGAGAGCTCCGTGTGAAGCGTAGCGTGGTTGGCAGAAAGCTGCGGCAAAGTAGCCCTGGAGAACCTGGGCTCGAAACCCTGCGGCGATTGGAGATTTTTAATTTTTTTCATTGTTTATTTTATTTCATATTATTTTTTAACTTGTTTTAGCGTCAATAACGTTTTCTTATTATAGAAATTACTATTCTTCTTTTGAAAAACAGCAATGAATAGCATAAAAGCGGATAAATTTCGGATAATTTTTTTATTTATCTATTTATTTTTATTATTATTTTAACTACAAGTCTGTTCATATTTTACCAAAAATAAAGCGTTTTTCAAATAAAAATAAGCATATCTCGGTCTTAAAGCGCGGATAATGTCTGAAAAACAGTCAAATATGGTCTTCGGTGGCATGCGAACTTCACCCCCATAACTCCCTTTAATATTAACCTATAATATTCAAACTCGGTCAGAAATTAAGGTTCAATGTACCGAAGAATCGTACCAAAGGAAACTTTTATAGGCTAATTAGGGGACTACAAAGGACCAAAATACGTTTTGTTTACTTATCAGAAAAGGGTACTTAAAGCTAAATATTCGCGAGAGCTTCGTGTGAAGCGTAGCGTGGTTGGTAGAAAGCTGCGCCAAAGTAGCCCTGGGGAACCTGGGCTCGAAACCCTGCGGCGATTGGAGATTTTTAATTTTTTTCATTGTTTATTTTATTGCATATTATTTTTTAACTTGTTTTAGCGTCAATAACGTTTTCTTATTATAGAAATTACTATTCTTCTTTTGAAAAACAGCAATGAATAGCATAAAAGCGGATAAATTACGGATAATTTTTTTATTTATTTATTTATTTTTATTATTATTTTAACTAAAAGTCTTTGCATATTTTAACAAAAATAAAGTGTTTTTTGAAAAAAAATAAGTATATCTCGGTCTTAAAGCGCGGATAATGTCTGAAAAACAGTCAAATATGGTCTTTGGAGGCATGCGAACTTCACCCCCATAACTCCCTTTAATATTAACCTATAATATTCAAACTCGGTCAGAAATTAAGGTTCAATGTACCGAAGAATCGTACCAAAGGAAACTTTTATAGGCTAATTAGGGGACCAACAAAGGACCAAAATACGTTTTGTTTACTTATCGGAAAAGGGTACTTAAAGCTAAATATTCGCAAAAGCTTCGTGTGAAGCGTAGCGTAGTTGGTAGAATGCTGCGGCAAAGTAGCCCTGGAGAACCTGGGTTCGAAACCCTGCGGCGATTTGAGATTTTAAATTTTTTTCATTGTTTATTTTATTTCATATTATTTTTTAACTTGTTTTAGCGTCAATAACGTTTTCTTATTATAGAAATTACTATTCTTCTTTTGAAAAACAGCAATGAATAGCATAAAAGCGGATAAATTACGGATAATTTTTTTATTTATTTATTTATTTTTATTATTATTTTAACTACAAGTTTTTTCAAATTTTAACAAAAATAAAGTGTTTTTTGAATAAAAATAAGTATATCTCGGTCTTAAAGCGCGAATAATGTCTGAAAAACAGTCAAGTATGGTCTTTGGAGGCATGCGAACTTCACCCCCATAACTCCCTTTAATATTAACCTATAATATTCAAACTCGGTCAGAAATTAAGGTTCAATGTTCCGAAGAATCGTACCGAAGGAAACTTTTATAGGCTTATTAGGGGACCAATAAAGGACCAAAATACGTTTTTTTACTTACCGGGAAAGGGTACTAACAGCTAAATATTCGCGAGAGCTTCGTGTGAAGCGTAGCGTGGTTGGTAGAAAGCTGCGCCAAAGTAGCCCTAGGGAACCTGGGCTCGAAACCGAGCGGCGATTGGAGATTTTTAATTTTTTTCATTGTTTATTTTATTGCATATTATTTTTTAACTTGTTTTAGCGTCAATAACGTTTTCTTATTATAGAAATTACTATTCTTCTTTTGAAAAACAGCAATGAATAGCATAAAAGCGGATAAATTACGGATAATTTTTTTATTTATTTATTTATTTTTATTATTATTTTAACTACAAGTCTTTTCATATTTTAACAAAAATAAAGTGTTTTTTGAATAAAAATAAGTATATCTCGGTCTTAAAGCGCGAATAATGTCTGAAAAACAGTCAAATATGGTCTTTGGAGGCATGCGAACTTCACCCCCATAACTCCCTTTAATATTAACCTATAATATTCAAACTCGGTCAGAAATTAAGGTTCAATGTACCGAAGAATCGTACCAAAGGAAACTTTTATAGGCTAATTAGGGGACCAACAATGGACCAAAATACGCATTGTTTACTTATCGGTAAAGGGTACTTAAAGCTAAATATTCGCGAGAGCTCCGTGTGAAGCGTAGCGTGGTTGGCAGAATGCTGCGGCAAAGTTGTCCTGGAGAACCTGGGTTCGAAACCCTGCGGCGAATTGAAATTTTTAATTTTTTTCATTGTTTATTTTATTTCATATTATTTTTTAACTTGTTTTAGCGTCAATAACATTTTCTTATTATAGAAATTACTATTCTTCTTTTGAAAAACAGCAATGAATAGCATAAAAGCGGATAAATTACGGATAATTTTTTTATTTATCTATTTATTTTTATTATTATTTTAACTACAAGTCTTTTCATATTTTACCAAAAATAAAGCGTTTTTCAAATAAAAATAAGCATATCTCGGTCTTAAAGCGCGGATAATGTCTGAAAAACAGTCAAATATGGTCTTTGGAGGCATGCGAACTTCACCCCCATAACTCCCTTTAATATTAACCTATAATATTCAAACTCGGTCAGAAATTAAGGTTCAATGTACCAAAGAATCGTACCAATGGAAACTTTTATAGGCTAATTAGGGGACCAACAAGGGACCAAAATACGTTTTGTTTACTTATCGGGAAAGGGTACTAAAAGCTAAATATTCGCGAGAGCTTCGTGTGAAGCGTAGCGTGGTTGGTAGAAAGCTGCGGCAAAGTAGCCCTGGAGAACCTGGGTTCGAAACCCTGCGGCGGTTTGAGATTTTTAATTTTTTTCATTGTTTATTTTATTTCATATTATTTTTTAACTTGTTTTAGCGTCAATAACGTTTTCTTATTATAGAAATTACTATTCTTCTTCTGAAAAACAGCAATGAATAGCATAAAAGCGGATAAATTACGGATAATTTTTTTATTTATTTATTTATTTTTATTATTATTTTAACTACAAGTTTTTTCAAAATTTAACAAAAATAAAGTGTTTTTTGAATAAAAATAAGTATATCTCGGTCTTAAAGCGCGAATAATGTCTGAAAAACAGTCAAATATGGTCTTTGGAGGCATGCGAACTTCACCCCCATAACTCCCTTTAATATTAACCTATAATATTCAAACTCGGTCAGAAATTAAGGTTCAATGTACCAAAGAATCGTACCAATGGAAACTTTTATAGGCTAATTAGGGGACCAACAAGGGACCAAAATACGTTTTGTTTACTTATCGGGAAAGGGTACTAAAAGCTAAATATTCGCGAGAGCTTCGTGTGAAGCGTAGCGTGGTTGGTAGAAAGCTGCGGCAAAGTAGCCCTGGAGAACCTGGGCTCGAAACCCTGCGGCGATAGGAGATTTTTAATTTTTTTCATTGTTTATTTTATTTCATATTATTTTTTAACTTGTTTTAGCGTCAATAACGTTTTCTTATTATAGAAATTACTATTCTTCTTTTGAAAAACAGCAATGAATAGCATAAAAGCGGATAAATTACGGATAATTTTTTTATTTATCTATTTATTTTTATTATTATTTTAACTACAAGTCTGTTCATATTTTACCAAAAATAAAGCGTTTTTCAAATAAAAATAAGCATATCTCGGTCTTAAAGCGCGGATAATGTCTGAAAAACAGTCAAATATGGTCTTTGGAGGCATGCGAACTTCACCCCCATAACTCCCTTTAATATTAACCTATAATATTCAAACTCGGTCAGAAATTAAGGTTCAATGTACCGAAGAATCGTACCAAAGGAAACTTTTATAGGCTTATTAGGGGACCAATAAAGGACCAAAATACGTTTTTTTACTTATCGGGAAAGGGTACTAAAAGCTAAATATTCGCGAGAGCTTCGTGTGAAGCGTAGCGTGGTTGGTAGAAACCTGCGGCAAAGTAGCCCTGGAGAACCTGGGTTCGAAACCCTGCGGCGGTTTGAGATTTTTAATTTTTTTCATTGTTTATTTTATTTCATATTATTTTTTAACTTGTTTTAGCGTCAATAACGTTTTCTTATTATAGAAATTACTATTCTTCTTTTGAAAAACAGCAATGAATAGCATAAAAGCGGATAAATTACGGATAATTTTTTTATTTATTTATTTATTTTTATTATTATTTTAACTACAAGTTTTTTCAAAATTTAACAAAAATAAAGTGTTTTTTGAATAAAAATAAGTATATCTCGGTCTTAAAGCGCGAATAATGTCTGAAAAACAGTCAAATATGGTCTTTGGAGACATGCGAACTTCACCCCCATAACTCCCTTTAATATTAACCTATAATATTCAAACTCGGTCAGAAATTAAGGTTCAATGTACCGAAGAATCGTACCAAAGGAAACTTTTATAGGCTAATTAGGGGACCAACAATGGACCAAAATACGTATTGTTTACTTATCGGTAAAGGGTACTTAAAGCTAAATATTCGCGAGAGCTCCGTGTGAAGCGTAGCGTGGTTGGCAGAAAGCTGCGGCAAAGTAGCCCTGGAGAACCTGGGCTCGAAACCTTGCGGCGATTGGAGATTTTTAATTTTTTTCATTGTTTATTTTATTTCATATTATTTTTTAACTTGTTTTAGCGTCAATAACGTTTTCTTATTATAGAAATTACTATTCTTCTTTTGAAAAACAGCAATGAATAGCATAAAAGCGGATAAATTTCGGATAATTTTTTTATTTATCTATTTATTTTTATTATTATTTTAACTACAAGTCTGTTCATATTTTACCAAAAATAAAGCGTTTTTCAAATAAAAATAAGCATATCTCGGTCTTAAAGCGCGGATAATGTCTGAAAAACAGTCAAATATGGTCTTCGGTGGCATGCGAACTTCACCCCCATAACTCCCTTTAATATTAACCTATAATATTCAAACTCGGTCAGAAATTAAGGTTCAATGTACCGAAGAATCGTACCAAAGGAAACTTTTATAGGCTAATTAGGGGACTACAAAGGACCAAAATACGTTTTGTTTACTTATCGGAAAAGGGTACTTAAAGCTAAATATTCGCAAAAGCTTCGTGTGAAGCGAAGCGTGGTAGGTAGAATGCTGCGGCAAAGTAGCCCTGGAGAACCTGGGTTCGAAACCCTGCGGCGATTTGAGATTTTAAATTTTTTTCATTGTTTATTTTATTTCATATTATTTTTTAACTTGTTTTAGCGTCAATAACGTTTTCTTATTATAGAAATTACTATTCTTCTTTTGAAAAACAGCAATGAATAGCATAAAAGCGGATAAATTACGGATAATTTTTTTATTTATCTATTTATTTTTATTATTATTTTAACTACGAGTCTGTTCATATTTTACCAAAAATAAAGCGTTTTTCAAATAAAAATAAGCATATCTCGGTCTTAAAGCGCGGATAATGTCTGAAAAACAGTCAAATATGGTCTTTGGAGGCATGCGAACTTCACCCCCATAACTCCCTTTAATATTAACCTATAATATTCAAACTCGGTCAGAAATTAAGGTTCAATGTACCGAAGAATCGTACCAAAGGAAACTTTTATAGGCTAATTAGGGGACCAACAAAGGACCAAAATACGTTTTGTTTACTTATCGGGAAAGGGTACTAAAAGCTAAATATTCGCGAGAGCTTCGTGTGAAGCGTAGCGTGGTTGGTAGAAAGCTGCGGCAAAGTAGCCCTGGAGAACCTGGGCTCGAAACCCTGCGGCGATTGGAGATTTTTAATTTTTTTCATTGTTTATTTTATTTCATATTATTTTTTAACTTGTTTTAGCGTCAATAACGTTTTCTTATTATAGAAATTACTATTCTTCTTTTGAAAAACAGCAATGAATAGCATAAAAGCGGATAAATTACGGATAATTTTTTTATTTATTTATTTATTTTTATTATTATTTTAACTACAAATTTTTTCATATTTTAACAAAAATAAAGTGTTTTTTAAGTAAAAATAAGTATATCTCGGCCTTAAAGCGCGAAAAATGTCTGAAAAACAGTCAAATATGGTCTTTGGAGGCATGCGAACTTCACCCCCATAACTCCCTTTAATATTAACCTATAATATTCAAACTCGGTCAGAAATTAAGGTTCGATGTACCGAAGAATCGTACCAAAGGAAACTTTTATAGGCTAATTAGGGGACCAACAAAGGACCAAATTACGTTTTGTTTACTTATCGGAAAAGGGTACTTAAAGCTAAATATTCGCAAAAGCTTCGTGTGAAGCGTAGCGTGGTTGGTAGAATGCTGCGGCAAAGTATCCCTGGAGAACCTGGGTTCGAAACCCTGCGGCGATTTGAGATTTTAAATTTTTTTCATTGTTTATTTTATTTCATATTATTTTTTAACTTGTTTTAGCGTCAATAACGTTTTCTTATTATAGAAATTACTATTCTTCTTTTGAAAAACAGCAATGAATAGCATAAAAGCGGATAAATTACGGATAATTTCTTTATTTATTTATTTATTTTTATTATTATTTTAACTACAAGTTTTTTCAAATTTTAACAAAAATAAAGTGTTTTTTGAATAAAAATAAGTATATCTCGGTCTTAAAGCGCGAATAATGTCTGAAAAACAGTCAAATATGGTCTTTGGAGGCATGCGAACTTCACCCCCATAACTCCCTTTAATATTAACCTATAATATTCAAACTCGGTCAGAGATTAAGGTTCAATGTACCGAAGAATCGTACCAAAGGAAACTTTTATAGGCTAATTAGGGGACCAACAATGGACCAAAATACGTATTGTTTACTTATCGGTAAAGGGTACTTAAAGCTAAATATTCGCGAGAGCTCCGTGTGAAGCGTAGCGTGGTTGGCAGAAAGCTGCGGCAAAGTAGCCCTGGAGAACCTGGGCTCGAAACCCTGCGGCGATTGGAGATTTTTAATTTTTTTCATTGTTTATTTTATTTCATATTATTTTTTAACTTGTTTTAGCGTCAATAACGTTTTCTTATTATAGAAATTACTATTCTTCTTTTGAAAAACAGCAATGAATAGCATAAAAGCGGATAAATTTCGGATAATTTTTTTATTTATCTATTTATTTTTATTATTATTTTAACTACAAGTCTGTTCATATTTTACCAAAAATAAAGCGTTTTTCAAATAAAAATAAGCATATCTCGGTCTTAAAGCGCGGATAATGTCTGAAAAACAGTCAAATATGGTCTTCGGTGGCATGCGAACTTCACCCCCATAACTCCCTTTAATATTAACCTATAATATTCAAACTCGGTCAGAAATTAAGGTTCAATGTACCGAAGAATCGTACCAAAGGAAACTTTTATAGGCTAATTAGGGGACTACAAAGGACCAAAATACGTTTTGTTTACTTATCAGAAAAGGGTACTTAAAGCTAAATATTCGCGAGAGCTTCGTGTGAAGCGTAGCGTGGTTGGTAGAAAGCTGCGCCAAAGTAGCCCTGGGGAACCTGGGCTCGAAACCCTGCGGCGATTGGAGATTTTTAATTTTTTTCATTGTTTATTTTATTGCATATTATTTTTTAACTTGTTTTAGCGTCAATAACGTTTTCTTATTATAGAAATTACTATTCTTCTTTTGAAAAACAGCAATGAATAGCATAAAAGCGGATAAATTACGGATAATTTTTTTATTTATTTATTTATTTTTATTATTATTTTAACTAAAAGTCTTTGCATATTTTAACAAAAATAAAGTGTTTTTTGAAAAAAAATAAGTATATCTCGGTCTTAAAGCGCGGATAATGTCTGAAAAACAGTCAAATATGGTCTTTGGAGGCATGCGAACTTCACCCCCATAACTCCCTTTAATATTAACCTATAATATTCAAACTCGGTCAGAAATTAAGGTTCAATGTACCGAAGAATCGTACCAAAGGAAACTTTTATAGGCTAATTAGGGGACCAACAAAGGACCAAAATACGTTTTGTTTACTTATCGGAAAAGGGTACTTAAAGCTAAATATTCGCAAAAGCTTCGTGTGAAGCGTAGCGTAGTTGGTAGAATGCTGCGGCAAAGTAGCCCTGGAGAACCTGGGTTCGAAACCCTGCGGCGATTTGAGATTTTAAATTTTTTTCATTGTTTATTTTATTTCATATTATTTTTTAACTTGTTTTAGCGTCAATAACGTTTTCTTATTATAGAAATTACTATTCTTCTTTTGAAAAACAGCAATGAATAGCATAAAAGCGGATAAATTACGGATAATTTTTTTATTTATTTATTTATTTTTATTATTATTTTAACTACAAGTTTTTTCAAATTTTAACAAAAATAAAGTGTTTTTTGAATAAAAATAAGTATATCTCGGTCTTAAAGCGCGAATAATGTCTGAAAAACAGTCAAGTATGGTCTTTGGAGGCATGCGAACTTCACCCCCATAACTCCCTTTAATATTAACCTATAATATTCAAACTCGGTCAGAAATTAAGGTTCAATGTTCCGAAGAATCGTACCGAAGGAAACTTTTATAGGCTTATTAGGGGACCAATAAAGGACCAAAATACGTTTTTTTACTTACCGGGAAAGGGTACTAACAGCTAAATATTCGCGAGAGCTTCGTGTGAAGCGTAGCGTGGTTGGTAGAAAGCTGCGCCAAAGTAGCCCTAGGGAACCTGGGCTCGAAACCGAGCGGCGATTGGAGATTTTTAATTTTTTTCATTGTTTATTTTATTGCATATTATTTTTTAACTTGTTTTAGCGTCAATAACGTTTTCTTATTATAGAAATTACTATTCTTCTTTTGAAAAACAGCAATGAATAGCATAAAAGCGGATAAATTACGGATAATTTTTTTATTTATTTATTTATTTTTATTATTATTTTAACTACAAGTCTTTTCATATTTTAACAAAAATAAAGTGTTTTTTGAATAAAAATAAGTATATCTCGGTCTTAAAGCGCGAATAATGTCTGAAAAACAGTCAAATATGGTCTTTGGAGGCATGCGAACTTCACCCCCATAACTCCCTTTAATATTAACCTATAATATTCAAACTCGGTCAGAAATTAAGGTTCAATGTACCGAAGAATCGTACCAAAGGAAACTTTTATAGGCTAATTAGGGGACCAACAATGGACCAAAATACGCATTGTTTACTTATCGGTAAAGGGTACTTAAAGCTAAATATTCGCGAGAGCTCCGTGTGAAGCGTAGCGTGGTTGGCAGAATGCTGCGGCAAAGTTGTCCTGGAGAACCTGGGTTCGAAACCCTGCGGCGAATTGAAATTTTTAATTTTTTTCATTGTTTATTTTATTTCATATTATTTTTTAACTTGTTTTAGCGTCAATAACATTTTCTTATTATAGAAATTACTATTCTTCTTTTGAAAAACAGCAATGAATAGCATAAAAGCGGATAAATTACGGATAATTTTTTTATTTATCTATTTATTTTTATTATTATTTTAACTACAAGTCTTTTCATATTTTACCAAAAATAAAGCGTTTTTCAAATAAAAATAAGCATATCTCGGTCTTAAAGCGCGGATAATGTCTGAAAAACAGTCAAATATGGTCTTTGGAGGCATGCGAACTTCACCCCCATAACTCCCTTTAATATTAACCTATAATATTCAAACTCGGTCAGAAATTAAGGTTCAATGTACCAAAGAATCGTACCAATGGAAACTTTTATAGGCTAATTAGGGGACCAACAAGGGACCAAAATACGTTTTGTTTACTTATCGGGAAAGGGTACTAAAAGCTAAATATTCGCGAGAGCTTCGTGTGAAGCGTAGCGTGGTTGGTAGAAAGCTGCGGCAAAGTAGCCCTGGAGAACCTGGGTTCGAAACCCTGCGGCGGTTTGAGATTTTTAATTTTTTTCATTGTTTATTTTATTTCATATTATTTTTTAACTTGTTTTAGCGTCAATAACGTTTTCTTATTATAGAAATTACTATTCTTCTTCTGAAAAACAGCAATGAATAGCATAAAAGCGGATAAATTACGGATAATTTTTTTATTTATTTATTTATTTTTATTATTATTTTAACTACAAGTTTTTTCAAAATTTAACAAAAATAAAGTGTTTTTTGAATAAAAATAAGTATATCTCGGTCTTAAAGCGCGAATAATGTCTGAAAAACAGTCAAATATGGTCTTTGGAGGCATGCGAACTTCACCCCCATAACTCCCTTTAATATTAACCTATAATATTCAAACTCGGTCAGAAATTAAGGTTCAATGTACCAAAGAATCGTACCAATGGAAACTTTTATAGGCTAATTAGGGGACCAACAAGGGACCAAAATACGTTTTGTTTACTTATCGGGAAAGGGTACTAAAAGCTAAATATTCGCGAGAGCTTCGTGTGAAGCGTAGCGTGGTTGGTAGAAAGCTGCGGCAAAGTAGCCCTGGAGAACCTGGGCTCGAAACCCTGCGGCGATAGGAGATTTTTAATTTTTTTCATTGTTTATTTTATTTCATATTATTTTTTAACTTGTTTTAGCGTCAATAACGTTTTCTTATTATAGAAATTACTATTCTTCTTTTGAAAAACAGCAATGAATAGCATAAAAGCGGATAAATTACGGATAATTTTTTTATTTATCTATTTATTTTTATTATTATTTTAACTACAAGTCTGTTCATATTTTACCAAAAATAAAGCGTTTTTCAAATAAAAATAAGCATATCTCGGTCTTAAAGCGCGGATAATGTCTGAAAAACAGTCAAATATGGTCTTTGGAGGCATGCGAACTTCACCCCCATAACTCCCTTTAATATTAACCTATAATATTCAAACTCGGTCAGAAATTAAGGTTCAATGTACCGAAGAATCGTACCAAAGGAAACTTTTATAGGCTTATTAGGGGACCAATAAAGGACCAAAATACGTTTTTTTACTTATCGGGAAAGGGTACTAAAAGCTAAATATTCGCGAGAGCTTCGTGTGAAGCGTAGCGTGGTTGGTAGAAACCTGCGGCAAAGTAGCCCTGGAGAACCTGGGTTCGAAACCCTGCGGCGGTTTGAGATTTTTAATTTTTTTCATTGTTTATTTTATTTCATATTATTTTTTAACTTGTTTTAGCGTCAATAACGTTTTCTTATTATAGAAATTACTATTCTTCTTTTGAAAAACAGCAATGAATAGCATAAAAGCGGATAAATTACGGATAATTTTTTTATTTATTTATTTATTTTTATTATTATTTTAACTACAAGTTTTTTCAAAATTTAACAAAAATAAAGTGTTTTTTGAATAAAAATAAGTATATCTCGGTCTTAAAGCGCGAATAATGTCTGAAAAACAGTCAAATATGGTCTTTGGAGACATGCGAACTTCACCCCCATAACTCCCTTTAATATTAACCTATAATATTCAAACTCGGTCAGAAATTAAGGTTCAATGTACCGAAGAATCGTACCAAAGGAAACTTTTATAGGCTAATTAGGGGACCAACAATGGACCAAAATACGTATTGTTTACTTATCGGTAAAGGGTACTTAAAGCTAAATATTCGCGAGAGCTCCGTGTGAAGCGTAGCGTGGTTGGCAGAAAGCTGCGGCAAAGTAGCCCTGGAGAACCTGGGCTCGAAACCTTGCGGCGATTGGAGATTTTTAATTTTTTTCATTGTTTATTTTATTTCATATTATTTTTTAACTTGTTTTAGCGTCAATAACGTTTTCTTATTATAGAAATTACTATTCTTCTTTTGAAAAACAGCAATGAATAGCATAAAAGCGGATAAATTTCGGATAATTTTTTTATTTATCTATTTATTTTTATTATTATTTTAACTACAAGTCTGTTCATATTTTACCAAAAATAAAGCGTTTTTCAAATAAAAATAAGCATATCTCGGTCTTAAAGCGCGGATAATGTCTGAAAAACAGTCAAATATGGTCTTCGGTGGCATGCGAACTTCACCCCCATAACTCCCTTTAATATTAACCTATAATATTCAAACTCGGTCAGAAATTAAGGTTCAATGTACCGAAGAATCGTACCAAAGGAAACTTTTATAGGCTAATTAGGGGACTACAAAGGACCAAAATACGTTTTGTTTACTTATCGGAAAAGGGTACTTAAAGCTAAATATTCGCAAAAGCTTCGTGTGAAGCGAAGCGTGGTAGGTAGAATGCTGCGGCAAAGTAGCCCTGGAGAACCTGGGTTCGAAACCCTGCGGCGATTTGAGATTTTAAATTTTTTTCATTGTTTATTTTATTTCATATTATTTTTTAACTTGTTTTAGCGTCAATAACGTTTTCTTATTATAGAAATTACTATTCTTCTTTTGAAAAACAGCAATGAATAGCATAAAAGCGGATAAATTACGGATAATTTTTTTATTTATCTATTTATTTTTATTATTATTTTAACTACGAGTCTGTTCATATTTTACCAAAAATAAAGCGTTTTTCAAATAAAAATAAGCATATCTCGGTCTTAAAGCGCGGATAATGTCTGAAAAACAGTCAAATATGGTCTTTGGAGGCATGCGAACTTCACCCCCATAACTCCCTTTAATATTAACCTATAATATTCAAACTCGGTCAGAAATTAAGGTTCAATGTACCGAAGAATCGTACCAAAGGAAACTTTTATAGGCTAATTAGGGGACCAACAAAGGACCAAAATACGTTTTGTTTACTTATCGGGAAAGGGTACTAAAAGCTAAATATTCGCGAGAGCTTCGTGTGAAGCGTAGCGTGGTTGGTAGAAAGCTGCGGCAAAGTAGCCCTGGAGAACCTGGGCTCGAAACCCTGCGGCGATTGGAGATTTTTAATTTTTTTCATTGTTTATTTTATTTCATATTATTTTTTAACTTGTTTTAGCGTCAATAACGTTTTCTTATTATAGAAATTACTATTCTTCTTTTGAAAAACAGCAATGAATAGCATAAAAGCGGATAAATTACGGATAATTTTTTTATTTATTTATTTATTTTTATTATTATTTTAACTACAAATTTTTTCATATTTTAACAAAAATAAAGTGTTTTTTAAGTAAAAATAAGTATATCTCGGCCTTAAAGCGCGAAAAATGTCTGAAAAACAGTCAAATATGGTCTTTGGAGGCATGCGAACTTCACCCCCATAACTCCCTTTAATATTAACCTATAATATTCAAACTCGGTCAGAAATTAAGGTTCGATGTACCGAAGAATCGTACCAAAGGAAACTTTTATAGGCTAATTAGGGGACCAACAAAGGACCAAATTACGTTTTGTTTACTTATCGGAAAAGGGTACTTAAAGCTAAATATTCGCAAAAGCTTCGTGTGAAGCGTAGCGTGGTTGGTAGAATGCTGCGGCAAAGTATCCCTGGAGAACCTGGGTTCGAAACCCTGCGGCGATTTGAGATTTTAAATTTTTTTCATTGTTTATTTTATTTCATATTATTTTTTAACTTGTTTTAGCGTCAATAACGTTTTCTTATTATAGAAATTACTATTCTTCTTTTGAAAAACAGCAATGAATAGCATAAAAGCGGATAAATTACGGATAATTTCTTTATTTATTTATTTATTTTTATTATTATTTTAACTACAAGTTTTTTCAAATTTTAACAAAAATAAAGTGTTTTTTGAATAAAAATAAGTATATCTCGGTCTTAAAGCGCGAATAATGTCTGAAAAACAGTCAAATATGGTCTTTGGAGGCATGCGAACTTCACCCCCATAACTCCCTTTAATATTAACCTATAATATTCAAACTCGGTCAGAGATTAAGGTTCAATGTACCGAAGAATCGTACCAAAGGAAACTTTTATAGGCTTATTAGGGGACCAATAAAGGACCAAAATACGTTTTTTTACTTACCGGGAAAGGGTACTAAAAGCTAAATATTCGCGAGAGCTTCGTGTGAAGCTTAGCGTGGTTGGTAGAAAGCTGCGCCAAAGTAGCCCTGGGGAACCTGGGCTCGAAACCCTGCCGCGATTGGAGATTTTTAATTTTTTTCATTGTTTATTTTATTTCATATTATTTTTTAACTTGTTTTAGCGTCAATAACGTTTTCTTATTATAGAAATTACTATTCTTCTTTTGAAAAACAGCAATGAATAGCATAAAAGCGGATAAATTACGGATAATTTTTTTATTTATTTATTTATTTTTATTATTATTTTAACTACAAGTTTTTTCAAATTTTAACAAGAATAAAGTGTTTTTTGAATAAAAATAAGTATATCTCGGTCTTAAAGCGCGAATAATGTCTGAAAAGCAGTCAAATATGGTCTTTGGAGGCATGCGAACTTCACCCCCATAACTCCCTTTAATATTAACCTATAATATTCAAACTGGGTCAGAAATTAAGGTTCAATGTAACGAAGAATCGTACCAATGGAAACTTTTATAGGCTAATTAGGGGACCAACAAAGGACCAAAATACGTTTTGTTTACTTATCTGGAAAGGGTACTAAAAGCTAAATATTTGCGAGAGCTTCGTGTGAAGCGTAGCGTGGTTGGTAGAAAGCTGCGGCAAAGTAGCCCTGGAGAACCTGGGCTCGAAACCCTGCGGCGATTGGAGATTTTTAATTTTTTTCATTGTTTATTTTATTTCATATTATTTTTTAACTTGTTTTAGCGTCAATAACGTTTTCTTATTATAGAAATTACTATTCTTCTTTTGAAAAACAGCAATGAATAGCATAAAAGCGGATAAATTACGGATGATTTTTTTATTTATCTATTTATTTTTATTATTATTTTAACTACAAGTCTGTTCATATTTTACCAAAAATAATGCGTTTTTTGAATAAAATTAAGTATATCTCGGTCTTAAAGCGCGAATAATGTCTGAAAAACAGTCAAATATGGTCTTTGGAGGCATGCGAACTGCACCCCCATAACTCCCTTTAATATTAACCTATAATATTCAAACTCGGTCAGAAATTAAGGTTCAATGTACCGAAGAATCGTACCAAAGGAAACTTTTATAGGCTTATTAGTGGACCAATAAAGGACCAAAATACGTTTTTTTACTTACCGGGAAAGGGTACTAAAAGCTAAATATTCGCGAAAGCTTCGTGTGAAACGTAGCGTGGTTGGCAGAATGCTGCGGCAAAGTTGTCCTGGAGAACCTGGGTTCGAAACCCTGCGGCGAATTGAAATTTTTAATTTTTTTCATTGTTTATTTTATTTCATATTATTTTTTAACTTGTTTTAGCGTCAATAACGTTTTCTTTTTATAGAAATTACTATTCTTCTTTTGAAAAACAGCAATGAATACCATAAAAGCGGATAAATTATGGATAATTTTTTTATTTATCTATTTATTTTTATTATTATTTTAACTACAAGTCTTTTCATATTTTACCAAAAATAAAGCGTTTTTCAAATAAAAATAAGTATATCTCGGTCTTAAAGCGCGGATAATGTCTGAAAAACAGTCAAATATGGTCTTTGGGGGCATGCGAACTTTACCCCCGTAACTCCCTTTAATATTAACCTATAATATTCAAACTCGGTCAGAAATTAAGGTTCAATGTACCGAAGAATCGTAAAAAAGGAAACTTTTATAGGCTTATTAGGGGACCAATAAAGGACCAAAATACGTTTTTTTACTTATCGGGAAAGGGTACTAAAAGCTAAATATTCGCGAGAGCTTCGTGTGAAGCGTAGCGTGGTTGGTAGAAAGCTGCGGCAAAGTAGCCCTGGAGAACCTGGGCTCGAAACCCTGCGGCGATGGGAGATTTTTAATTTTTTTCATTGTTTACTTTATTTCATATTATTTTTTAACTTGTTTTAGCGTCAATAACGTTTTCTTATTATAGAAATTACTATTCTTCTTTTGAAAAACAGCAATGAATAGCATAAAAGCGGATAAATTACGGATAATTTTTTTATTTATTTATTTATTTTTTAGTATTATTTTAACTAAAAGTCTTTCCATATTTTAACAAAAATAAAGTGTTTTTTGAAAAAAAATAAGTATATCTCGGTCTTAAAGCGCGGATAATGTCTGAAAAACAGTCAAATATGGTCTTTGGAGGCATGCGAACTTCACCCCCATAACTCCCTTTAATATTAACCTATAAAATTCAAACTCGGTCAGAAATTAAGGTTCAATGTACCGAAGAATCGTACCAAAGGAAACTTTTATAGGCTAATTAGGGGACCAACAAAGGACCAAAATACGTTTTGTTTACTTATCGGAAAAGGGAACTTAAAGCTAAATATTCGCAAAAGCTTCGTGTGAAGCGTAGCGCGGTTGGTAGAATGCTGCGACAAAGTAGCCCTGGAGAACCTGGGTTCGAAACCCTGCGGCGATTTGAGATTTTAAATTTTTTTCATTGTTTATTTTATTTCATATTATTTTTTAACTTGTATTAGCGTCAATAACGTTTTCTTATTATAGAAATTACTATTCTTCTTTTGAAAAACAGCAATGAATAGCATAAAAGCGGATAAATTACGGATAATTTTTTTATTTATCTATTTATTTTTATTTTTATTTTAACTACAAGTCTTTTCATATTTTACCAAAAATAAAGCGTTTTTCAAATAAAAATAAGTATATCTCGGTCTTAAAGCGCGGATAATGTCTGAAAAACAGTCAAATATGGTCTTTGGAGGCATGGAAACTTCACCCCCATAACTCCCTTTAATATTAACCTATAATATTCAAACTCGGTCAGAAATTAAGGTTCAATGTACCGAAGAATCGTACCAAAGGAAACTTTTATAGGCTTATTAGGGGACCAATAAAGGACCAAAATACGTTTTTTTACTTACCGGGAAAGGGTACTAAAAGCTAAATATTCGCGAGAGCTTCGTGTGAAGCGTAGCGCGGTTGGTAGAAAGCTGCGCCAAAGTAGCCCTGGGGAACCTGGGCTCGAAACCCTGCGGCGATTGGAGATTTTTAATTTTTTTCATTGTTTATTTTATTTCATATTATTTTTTAACTTGTTTTAGCGTCAATAACGTTTTCTTATTATAGAAATTACCATTCTTCTTTTGAAAAACAGCAATGAATAGAATAAAAGCGGATAAATTACGGATAATTTTTTTATTTATCTATTTATTTTTAATGTTATTTTAACTACAAGTCTTTTCATATTTTACCAAAAATAAAGCGTTTTTCAAATAAAAATAAGTATATCTCGGTCTTAAAGCGCAGATAATGTCTGAAAAACAGTCAAATATGGTCTTTGGAGGCATGCGAACTTCACCACCATAACTCCCTTTAATATTAACCTATAATATTCAAACTCGGTCAGAAATTAAGGTTCAATGTACCGAAGAATCGTACCAAAGGAAACTTTTATAGGCTTATTAGTGGACCAATAAAGGACCAAAATACGTTTTTTTACTTACCGGGAAAGGGTACTAAAAGCTAAATATTCGCGAAAGCTTCGTGTGAAACGTAGCGTGGTTGGCAGAATGCTGCGGCAAAGTTGTCCTGGAGAACCTGGGTTCGAAACCCTGCGGCGAATTGAAATTTTTAATTTTTTTCATTGTTTATTTTATTTCATATTATTTTTTAACTTGTTTTAGCGTCAATAACGTTTTCTTTTTATAGAAATTACTATTCTTCTTTTGAAAAACAGCAATGAATACCATAAAAGCGGATAAATTACGGATAATTTTTTTATTTATCTATTTATTTTTATTATTATTTTAACTACAAGTCTTTTCATATTTTACCAAAAATAAAGCGTTTTTCAAATAAAAATAAGTATATCTCGGTCTTAAAGCGCGGATAATGTCTGAAAAACAGTCAAATATGGTCTTTGGGGGCATGCGAACTTTACCCCCGTAACTCCCTTTAATATTAACCTATAATATTCAAACTCGGTCAGAAATTAAGGTTCAATGTACCGAAGAATCGTAAAAAAGGAAACTTTTATAGGCTTATTAGGGGACCAATAAAGGACCAAAATACCTTTTTTTACTT
The DNA here is from genome assembly GCF_982258835.1 of Parasteatoda tepidariorum. Lineage (NCBI taxonomy): Eukaryota > Metazoa > Arthropoda > Arachnida > Araneae > Theridiidae > Parasteatoda > Parasteatoda tepidariorum. The sequence goes on from NC_141760.1 coordinate 98,143,890, forward strand.
ATCGGGAAAGGGTACTAAAAGCTAAATATTCGCGAGAGCTTCGTGTGAAGCGTAGCGTGGTTGGTAGAAAGCTGCGGCAAAGTAGCCCTGGAGAACCTGGGCTCGAAACCCTGCGGCGATGGGAGATTTTTAATTTTTTTCATTGTTTACTTTATTTCATATTATTTTTTAACTTGTTTTAGCGTCAATAACGTTTTCTTATTATAGAAATTACTATTCTTCTTTTGAAAAACAGCAATGAATAGCATAAAAGCGGATAAATTACGGATAATTTTTTTATTTATTTATTTATTTTTTAGTATTATTTTAACTAAAAGTCTTTCCATATTTTAACAAAAATAAAGTGTTTTTTGAAAAAAAATAAGTATATCTCGGTCTTAAAGCGCGGATAATGTCTGAAAAACAGTCAAATATGGTCTTTGGAGGCATGCGAACTTCACCCCCATAACTCCCTTTAATATTAACCTATAAAATTCAAACTCGGTCAGAAATTAAGGTTCAATGTACCGAAGAATCGTACCAAAGGAAACTTTTATAGGCTAATTAGGGGACCAACAAAGGACCAAAATACGTTTTGTTTACTTATCGGAAAAGGGTACTTAAAGCTAAATATTCGCAAAAGCTTCGTGTGAAGCGTAGCGCGGTTGGTAGAATGCTGCGACAAAGTAGCCCTGGAGAACCTGGGTTCGAAACCCTGCGGCGATTTGAGATTTTAAATTTTTTTCATTGTTTATTTTATTTCATATTATTTTTTAACTTGTTTTAGCGTCAATAACGTTTTCTTATTATAGAAATTACTATTCTTCTTTTGAAAAACAGCAATGAATAGCATAAAAGCGGATAAATTACGGATATTTTTTTTATTTATCTATTTATTTTTATTATTATTTTAACTACAAGTCTTTTCATATTTTACCAAAAATAAAGCGTTTTTCAAATAAAAATAAGTATATCTCGGTCTTAAAGCGCGGATAATGTCTGAAAAACAGTCAAATATGGTCTTTGGAGGCATGGAAACTTCACCCCCATAACTCCCTTTAATATTAACCTATAATATTCAAACTCGGTCAGAAATTAAGGTTCAATGTACCGAAGAATCGTACCAAAGGAAACTTTTATAGGCTTATTAGGGGACCAATAAAGGACCAAAATACGTTTTTTTACTTACCGGGAAAGGGTACTAAAAGCTAAATATTCGCGAGAGCTTCGTGTGAAGCGTAGCGCGGTTGGTAGAAAGCTGCGCCAAAGTAGCCCTGGGGAACCTGGGCTCGAAACCCTGCGGCGATTGGAGATTTTTAATTTTTTTCATTGTTTATTTTATTTCATATTATTTTTTAACTTGTTTTAGCGTCAATAACGTTTTCTTATTATAGAAATTACCATTCTTCTTTTGAAAAACAGCAATGAATAGCATAAAAGCGGATAAATTACGGATAATTTTTTTATTTATCTATTTATTTTTAATGTTATTTTAACTACAAGTCTTTTCATATTTTACCAAAAATAAAGCGTTTTTCAAATAAAAATAAGTATATCTCGGTCTTAAAGCGCAGATAATGTCTGAAAAACTGTCAAATATGGTCTTTGGAGGCTTGCGAACTTCACCCCCATAACTCCCTTTAATATTAACCTATAATATTCAAACTCGGTCAGAAATTAAGGTTCAATGTACCGAAGAATCGTACCAAAGGAAACTTTTATAGGCTTATTAGGGGACCCATAAAGGACCAAAATACGTTTTTTTACTTACCGGGAAAGGGTACTAAAAGCTAAATATTCGCGAAAGCTTCGTGTGAAACGTAGCGTGTATGGCAGAATGCTGCGGCAAAGTTGTCCTGGAGAACCTGGGTTCGAAACCCTGCGGAGAATTGAAATTTTTAATTTTTTTCATTGTTTATTTTATTTCATATTATTTTTTAACTTGTTTTAGCGTCAATAACGTTTTCTTTTTATAGAAATTACTATTCTTCTTTTGAAAAACAGCAATGAATAGCATAAAAGCGGATAAATTACGGATAATTTTTTTATTTATCTATTTATTTTTATTATTATTTTAACTACAAGTCTTTTCATATTTTACCAAAAATAAAGCGTTTTTCAAATAAAAATAAGTATATCTCGGTCTTAAAGCGCGGATAATGTCTGAAAAACAGTCAAATATGGTCTTTGGGGGCATGCGAACTTCACCCCCGTAACTCCCTTTAATATTAACCTATAATATTCAAACTCGGTCAGAAATTAAGGTTCAATGTACCGAAGAATCGTAAAAAAGGAAACTTTTATAGGCTTATTAGGGGACCAATAAAGGACCAAAATACGTTTTTTTACTTATCGGGAAAGGGTACTAAAAGCTAAATATTCGCGAGAGCTTCGTGTGAAGCGTAGCGTGGTTGGTAGAAAGCTGCGGCAAAGTAGCCCTGGAGAACCTGGGCTCGAAACCCTGCGGCGATGGGAGATTTTTAATTTTTTTCATTGTTTACTTTATTTCATATTATTTTTTAACTTGTTTTAGCGTCAATAACGTTTTCTTATTATAGAAATTACTATTCTTCTTTTGAAAAACAGCAATGAATAGCATAAAAGCGGATAAATTACGGATAATTTTTTTATTTATTTATTTATTTTTATTATTATTTTAACTACAAGTCTTTTCATATTTTAACAAAAATAAAGTGTTTTTTGAATAAAAATAAGTATATCTCGGTCTTAAAGCGTGAATAATGTCTGAAAAACAGTCAAATATGGTCTTTGGAGGCATGCGAACCTCACCCCCATAACTCCCTTTAATATTAACCTATAATATTCAAACTCGGTCAGAAATTAAGGTTCAATGTACCGAAGAATCGTACCGAAGGAAACTTTTATAGGCTAATTAGGGGACCAACAATGGACCAAAATACGTATTGTTTACTTATCGGAAAAAGGGTACTAAAAGCTAAATATTCGCGAGAGCTTCGTGTGAAGCGTAGCGTGGTTGGTAGAAAGCTGCGCCAAAGTAGCCCTGGGGAACCTGGGCTCAAAACCCTGCGGCGATTGGAGATTTTTAATTTTTTTCATTGTTTATTTTATTTCATACTAGCCGCCTGAGGCGGCCAGTTGTCCGCCACGCTAAAGATTTTCACAAATAAAGTTTTTTAAAACATAGCAGGAAATCTGAAGATTAGTGGACAATTAAAGTGTTCCTGTCCTGCAATTTTGTCTTAAATTCCTATTTTATATATTATATAGCTACAATGCTTAAGAAGAAAAAACTAAAATGCTAAATACATGAAAAGAACACGAAAACGAATTAATTTTTTATGGTATCAATTTCTATTTCTATATAATTTTTTATTGTATCAATTTCTATATCTATATCGCTACAAAAATTATCGCCTTCGCTTAAGAAAAAAAAATAGAGCTTTTAAAGAAGAAGAAAAACTTATTATAACAATTATGAACAGCGACAAATATATCAAAGCGAAGCGTTCTATTTACGTATCGAATATGTTGCCACATCTTTAATACAAAAGTTAAACTTTTCTCCACTTTGATAAATGTAAACTAATGCGAACCTTACAATTAAATTATTAATTCCTTCGTATATTATTGGTTTAAGTTGTCGAAAATTAATATTTCAATTGTAAGGTTCGCATTAGCATACATTAGCTCTTTGAAGCAAAAATAGATGATGAGTCGGCCTGTCTAATTCAGAGGTTCTAGTTTTTTGAATATGGCTCTTTGAAGACGATTGTTACGTCAAGCGCTCAGGTATTATAATTTTGATCTAGTTGCGCTTGTATAATTTCGATCTAGTTGCTCTTTCTACGTCATTTTGTTAACATCGTTTGGTTTGTTGTTTAACATCGTTTGGTTTGTTATTTCTAAGTTAACTTTCAAAAAATTGACTGGCAACAGCCAATTTTTTGAAAGCAACGAAAAAACATAGATTTTCTTACAAAATGACTTATAACTAAAAACTAATCCAAATTTTTGAAAAAGAAAAAAAATACTTCTTCATTATGTCAAAACACAATTATGTGCCGAGTTTCGTGCCTGGGCGAGGCTTCTGGGGCGATATATTGTGATTACAGACACACACACACACACACACACAGCCGCTTTTATTATTATGTATAGATTATTTTTTAACTTGTTTTAGCGTCAATAACGTTTTCTTATTATAGAAATTACCATTCTTCTTTTGAAAAACAGCAATGAATAGCATAAAAGCGGATAAATTACGGATAATTTTTTTATTTATCTATTTATTTTTATTATTATTTTAACTACAAGTCTTTTCATATTTTACCAAAAATAAAGCGTTTTTCAAATAAAAATAAGTATATCTCGGTCTTAAAGCGCGGATAATGTCTGAAAAACAGTCAAATATGGTCTTTGGAGGCATGCGAACTTCACCCCCATAACTCCCTTTAATATTAACCTATATTATTCAAACTCGGTCAGAAATTAAGGTTCAATGTACCGAAGAATCGTACCAAAGGAAACTTTTATAGGCTTATTAGGGGACCCATAAAGGACCAAAATACGTTTTTTTACTTACCGGGAAAGGGAACTAAAAGCTAAATATTCGCGAGAGCTTCGTGTGAAGCGTAGCGTGGTTGGTAGAAAGCTGCGCCAAAGTAGCCCTGGGGAACCTGGGCTCGAAACCCTGCGGCGATTGGAGATTTTTAATTTTTTTCATTGTTTATTTTATTTCATATTATTTTTTAACTTGTTTTAGCGTCAATAACGTTTTCTTATTATAGAAATTACTATTCTTCTTTTGAAAAACAGCAATGAATAGCATAAAAGCGGATAAATTACGGATAATTTTTTTATTTATTTATTTATTTTTATTATTATTTTAACTACAAGTCTTTTCATATTTTAACAAAAATAAAGTGTTTTTTGAATAAAAATAAGTATATCTCGGTCTTAAAGCGCGAATAATGTCTGAAAAACAGTCAAATATGGTCTTTGGAGGCAAGCGAACTTCACCCCCATAACTCCCTTTAATATTAACCTATAATATTCAAACTCGGTCAGAAATTAAGGATCAATGTACCGAAGAATCGTACCAAAGGAAACTTTTATAGGCTAATTAGGGGACCAACAATGGACCAAAATACGTTTTGTTTACTTATCGGAAAAGGGTACTTAAAGCTAAATATTCGCAAAAGCTTCGTGAGAAGCGTAGCGTGGTTGGTAGAATGCTGCGGCAAAGTAGCCCTGGAGAACCTGGGTTCGAAACCCTGCGGCGATTTGAGATTTTAAATTTTTTTCATTGTTTATTTTATTTCATATTATTTTTTAACTTGTTTTAGCGTCAATAACGTTTTCTTTTTATAGAAATTACTATTCTTCTTTTGAAAAACAGCAATGAATAGCATAAAAGCGGATAAATTACGGATAATTTTTTTATTTATCTATTTATTTTTATTATTATTTTAACTACAAGTCTTTTCTTATTTTACCAAAAATAAAGCGTTTTTCAAATAAAAATAAGTATATCTCGGTCTTAAAGCGCGGATAATGTCTGAAAAACAGTCAAATATGGTCTTTGGGGGCATGCGAACTTCACCCCCGTAACTCCCTTTAATATTAACCTATAATATTCAAACTCGGTCAGAAATTAAGGTTCAATGTACCGAAGAATCGTACCAAAGGAAACTTTTATAGGCTAATTAGGGGACCAATAAAGGACCAAAATACGTTTTTTTACTTATCGGGAAAGGGTACTAAAAGCTAAATATTCGCGAGAGCTTTGTGTGAAGCGTAGCGTGGTTGGTAGAAAGCTGCGGCAAAGTAGCCCTGGAGAACCTGGGCTCGAAACCCTGCGGCGATGGGAGATTTTTAATTTTTTTCATTGTTTACTTTATTTCATATTATTTTTTAACTTGTTTTAGCGTCAATAACGTTTTCTTATTATAGAAATTACTATTCTTCTTTTGAAAACAGCAATGAATAGCATAAAAGCGGATAAATTACGGATAATTTTTTTATTTATTTATTTATTTTTATTATTATTTTAACTACAAGTCTTTTCATATTTTAACAAAAATAAAGTGTTTTTTGAATAAAAATAAGTATATCTCGGTCTTAAAGCGCGAATAATGTCTGAAAAACAGTCAAATATGGTCTTTGGAGGCATGCGAACTTCACCCCCATAACTCCCTTTAATATTAACCTATAATATTCAAACTCGGTCAGAAATTAAGGTTCAATGTACCGAAGAATCGTACCAAAGGAAACTTTTATAGGCTAATTAGGGGACCAACAATGGACCAAAATACGTATTGTTTACTTATCGGAAAAGGGTACTTAAAGCTAAATATTCGCGAGAGCTCCGTGCGAAGCGTAGCGTGGTTGGTAGAAAGCTGCGGCAAAGTAGCCCTGGAGAACCTGGGCTCGAAACCCTGCGGCGATAGGAGAATTTTAATTTTTTTCATTGTTTATTTTATTTCATATTATTTTTTTAACTTGTTTTAGCGTCAATAACGTTTTCTTATTATAGAAATTACTATTCTTCTTTTGAAAAACAGCAATGAATAGCATAAAAGCGGATAAATTACGGATAATTTTTTTATTTATCTATTTATTTTTATTATTATTTTAACTACAAGTCTTTTCATATTTTACCAAAAATAAAGCGTTTTTCAAATAAAAATAAGTATATCTCGGTCTTAAAGCGCGGATAATGTCTGAAAAACAGTCAAATATGGTCTTTGGAGGCATGCGAACTTCACCCCCATAACTCCCTTTAATATTAACCTATAATATTCAAACTCGGTCAGAAATTAAGGTTCAATGTACCGAAGAATCGTACCAAAGGAAACTTTTATAGGCTTATTAGGGGACCAATAAAGGACCAAAATACGTTTTTTTACTTACCGGGAAAGGGTACTAAAAGTTAAATATTCGCGAGAGCTTCGTGTGAAGCGTAGCGTGGTTGGTAGAAAGCTGCGCCAAAGTAGCCCTGGGGAACCTGGGCTCGAAACCCTGCGGCGATTGGAGATTTTTAATTTTTTTCATTGTTTATTTTATTTCATATTATTTTTTAACTTGTTTTAGCGTCAATAACGTTTTCTTATTATAGAAATTACTATTCTTCTTTTGAAAAACAGCAATGAATAGCATAAAAGCGGATAAATTACGGATAATTTTTTTATTTATTTATTTATTTTTATTATTATTTTAACTACAAGTCTTTTCATATTTTAACAAAAATAAAGTGTTTTTTGAATAAAAATAAGTATATCTCGGTCTTAAAGCGCGAATAATGTCTGAAAAACAGTCAAATATGGTCTTTGGAGGCATGCGAACTTCACCCCCATAACTCCCTTTAATATTAACCTATAATATTCAAACTCGGTCAGAAATTAAGGTTCAATGTACCGAAGAATCGTTCCAAAGGAAACTTTTATAGGCTAATTAGGGGACCAACAATGGACCAAAATACGTATTGTTTACTTATCGGTAAAGGGTACTTAAAGCTAAATATTCGCGAGAGCTCCGTGTGAAGCGTAGCGTGGTTGGTAGAAAGCTGCGGCAAAGTAGCCCTGGAGAACCTGGGCTCGAAATCCTGCGGCGATTGGAGAATTTTAATTTTTTTCACTGTTTATTTTATTTCATATTATTTTTTAACTTGTTTTAGCGTCAATAACGTTTTCTTATTATGGAAATTACTATTCTTCTTTTGAAAAACAGCAATGAATAGCATAAAAGCGGATAAATTACGGATAATTTTTTTATTTATCTATTTATTTTTATTATTATTTTAACTACAAGTCTTTTCATATTTTACCAAAAATAAAGCGTTTTTCAAATAAAAATAAGTATATCTCGGTCTTAAAGCGCGGATAATGTCTGAAAAACAGTCAAATATGGTCTTTGGAGGCATGCGAACTTCACCCCCATAACTCCCTTTAATATTAACCTATAATATTCAAACTCGGTCAGAAATTAAAGTTCAATGTACCGAAGAATCGTACCGAAGCCCTGGGGAACCTGGGCTCGAAACCCTGCGGCGATTGGAGATTTTTAATTTTTTTCATTGTTTATTTTATTTCATATTATTTTTTAACTTGTTTTTGCGTCAATAACGTTTTCTTATTATAGAAATTACTAATCTTCTTTTGAAAAACAGCAATGAATAGCATAAAAGCGGATAAATTACGGATAATTTTTTTATTTATTTATTTATTTTTATTATTATTTTAACTACAAGTCTTTTCATATTTTAACAAAAATAAAGTGTTTTTTGAATAAAAATAAGTATATCTCGGTCTTAAAGCGCGAATAATGTCTGAAAAACAGTCAAATATGGTCTTTGGAGGCATGCGAACTTCACCCCCATAACTCCCTTTAATATTAACCTATAATATTCAAACTCGGTCAGAAATTCAGGTTCAATGTACCGAAGAATCGTAAGAAAGGGAACTTTTATAGGCTAATTAGGGGACCAACAATGGACCAAAATACGTATTGTTTACTTATCGGTAAAGGGTACTTAAAGCTAAATATTCGCGAGAGCTCCGTGTGAAGCGTAGCGTGGTTGGTAGAAAGCTGCGGCAAAGTAGCCCTGGAGAACCTGGGTTCGAAACCCTGCGGCGATTTGAGATTTTAAATTTTTTTCATTGTTTATTTTATTTCATAATATTTTTTAACTTGTTTTAGCGTCAATAACGTTTTCTTATTATAGAAATTACTATTCTTCTTTTAAAGACAGCAAGGAATAGCATATAAGCGGATAAATTACGGATAATTTTTTTATTTATTTATTTATTTTTTATTATTATTTTAACTACAAGTCTTTCCATATTTTAACAAAAATAAAGTGTTTTTTGAATAAAAATAAGTATATCTCGGTCTTAAAGCGCGAATAATGTCTGAAAAACATTCAAATATCGTCTTTGGAGGCATGCGAACTTCACCCCCATAACTCCCTTTAATATTAACCTATAATATTCAAACTCGGTCAGAAATTAAGGTTCAATGTACCGAAGAATCGTACCAAAGGAAACTTTTATAGGCTAATTAGGGGACTACAAAGGACCAAAATACGTTTTGTTTACTTATCGGAAAAAAGGGTACTTAAAGCTAAATATTCGCAAAAGCTTCGTGTGAAGCGTAGCGTCGTTGGTAGAATGCTGCGGCAAAGTAGCCCTGGAGTACCTGGGTTCGAAACCCTGCGGCGAATTGAAATTTTTAATTTTTTTCATTGTTTATTTTATTTCATATTATTTTTTAACTTGTTTTAGCGTCAATAACGTTTTCTTTTTATAGAAATTACTATTCTTCTTTTGAAAAACAGCAATGAATAGCATAAAAGCGGATAAATTACGGATAATTTTTTTATTTATCTATTTGTTTTTATTATTATTTTAACTACAAGTCTTTTCATATTTTACCAAAAATAAAGCGTTTTTCAAATAAAAATAAGCATATCTCGGTCTTAAAGTGCGGATATTGTCTGAAAAACAGTCAAATATGGTCTTTGGAGGCATGCGAACCTCACCCCCATAACTCCCTTAATATTAACCTATAATATTCAAACTCGGTCAGAAATTAAGGTTCAATGTACCGAAGAATCGTACCAAAAGAAACTTTTATAGGCTAATTAGGGGACTACAAAGGACCAAAATACGTTTTGTTTACTTATCGGAAAAGGGTACTTAAAGCTAAATATTCGCAAAAGCTTCGTGTGAAGCGTAGCGTGGTTGGTAGAATGCTGCGGCAATGTAGCCCTGTGGAACCTGGGTTCGAAACCCTGCGGCGATTTGAGATTTTAAATTTTTTTCATTGTTTATTTTATTTCATATTATTTTTTAACTTGTTTTAGCGTCAATAACGTTTTCTTATTATAGAAATTACTATTCTTCTTTTGAAAAACAGCAATGAATAGCATAAAAGCGGATAAATTACGGATAATTTTTTTATTTATCTATTTGTTTTTATTATTATTTTAACTACAAGTCTTTTCATATTTTACCAAAAATAAAGCGTTTTTCAAATAAAAATAAGCATATCTCGGTCTTAAAGTGCGGATATTGTCTGAAAAACAGTCAAATATGGTCTTTGGAGGCATGCGAACTTCACCCCCATAACTCCCTTTAATATTAACCTATAATATTCAAACTCGGTCAGAAATTAAGGTTCAATGTACCGAAGAATCGTACCAAAGGAAACTTTTATAGGCTTATTAGGGGACCAATAAAGGACCAAAATACGTTTTTTTACTTATCGGGAAAGGGAACTAAAAGCTAAATATTCGCGAGAGCTTCGTGTGAAGCGTAGCGTGGTTGGTAGAAAGCTGCGGCAAAGTAGCCCTGGAGAACCTGGGCTCTAAACCCTGCGGCGATTGGAGATTTTTAATTTTTTTCATTGTTTACTTTATTTCATATTATTTTTTAATTTGTTTTAGCGTCAATAACGTTTTCTTATTATAGAAATTACTATTCTTCTTTTGAAAAACAGCAATGAATAGCATAAAAGCGGATAAATTACGGGTAATTTTTTTATTTATTTATTTATTTTTTCGTATTACTTTAACTAAAAGTCTTTCCATATTTTAACAAAAATAAAGTGTTTTTTGAAAAAAAATAAGTATATCTCGGAATTAAAGCGCGTATAATGTCTGAAAAACAGTCAAATATGGTCTTTGGAGGCATGCGAACTTCACCCCCATAACTCCCTTTAATATTAACCTATAATATTCAAACTCGGTCAGAAGTGAAGGTTCAATGTAACGAAGAATCGTACCAAAGGAAACTTTTATAGGCTAATTAGGGGACCAACAATGGACCAAAATACGTTTTGTTTACTTATCGGTAAAGGGTACTTAAGGCTAAATATTCGCGAGAGCTTCGTGTGAAGCGTGGCGTGGTTAGTAGAGTGCTGCGGACAAGTTATCCCTATAGAACCAGGGTTCGAAACCCAGCGGCGATTTGAGGTTTTTAATTTTTTTCATTGTTTATTTTATTTCATATTATTTTTTAACTTGTTTTAGCGTCAATAACGTTTTCTTATTATAGAAATTACTATTCTTCTTTTGAAAAACAGCAATGAATAGCATAAAAGCGGATAAATTACGGATAATTTTTTTATTTATCTATTTATTTTTATTATTATTTTAACTACAAGTCTGTTCATATTTTACCAAAAATAAAGCGTTTTTCAAATAAAAATAAGCATATCTCGGTCTTAAAGCGCGGATAATGTCTGAAAAACAGTCAAATATGGTCTTGGAGGCATGCGAACTTCACCCCCATAACTCCCTTTAATATTAACCTATAATATTCAAACTTGGTAAGAAATTAAGGTTCAATGTACCGAAGAATCGTACCAAAGGAAACTTTTATAGGCTAATTAGGGGACCAACAAAGGACCAAAATACGTTTTGTTTACTTATCGGGAAAGGGTACTAAAAGCTAAATATTCGCGAGAGCTTCGTGTGAAGCGTAGCGTGGTTGGTAGAAAGCTGCGGCAAAGTAGCCCTGGAGAACCTGGGCTCGAAACCCTGCGGCGATTGGAGATTTTTAATTTTTTTCATTGTTTACTTTATTTCATATTATTTTTTAACTTGTTTTAGCGTCAATAACGTTTTCTTATTATAGAAATTACTATTCTTCTTTTGAAAAACAGCAATGAATAGCATAAAAGCGGATAAATTACGAATAATTTTTTTATTTATTTATTTATTTTTATTATTATTTTAACTACATTTCTTTTCATATTTTAACAAAAATAAAGTGTTTTTTGAATAAAAATAAGTATATCTCGGTCTTAAAGCGCGTATAATGTTTGAAAAACAGTCAAATATGGTCTTTGGAGGCATGCGACTTTCACCCCCATAACTCCCTTTAATATTAACCTATAACATTCAAACTCGGTCAGAAATTAAGGTTCAATTTACGGAAGAATCGTGCCAAAGGAAACTTTTATAGGCTAATTAGGGGACCAACAAAGGACCAAAATACGTTTTGTTTACTTATCGGAAAAAGGGTACTTAAAGCTAAATATTCGGCAAAGCTTCGTGTGAAGCGTAGCGTGGTTGGTAGAATGCTGCGGCAAGGTAGCCCTGGAGAACCTGGGTTCGAAACCCTGCGGTGACTTGAGATTTTTAATATTTTTTATTGTTTATTTTATTTCATATTATTTTTTAACTTGTTTTAGCGTCAATAACGTTTTCTTATTATAGAAATTACTATTCTTCTTTTGAAAAACAGCAATGAATAGCATAAAAGCGGATAAATTACGGATAATTTTTTTATTTATTTATTTATTTTTATTATTATTTTAACTACAAGTCTTTTCATATTTTAACAAAAATAAAGTGTTTTTTGAAAAAAATAAGTATATCTCGGTCTTAAAGAGCGTATAATGTCTGAAAAACAGTCAAATATGGTCTTTGGAGGCATGCGAACTTCACCCCCATAACTCCCTTTAATATTAACCTATAATATTCAAACTCGGTCAGAAGTTAAGGTTCAATGTAACGATGAATCGTACCAAAGGAAACTTTTATAGGCTAATTAGGGGACCAACAATGGACCAAAATACGTTTTGTTTACTTATCGGTAAAGGGTACTTAAGGCTAAATATTCGCGAGAGCTTCGTGTGAAGCGTAGCGTGGTTGGTAGAATGCTGCGGCAAAGTAGCCCTGGAGAACCTGGGTTCGAAACCCTGCGGCGATTTGAGTTTTTTAATTTTTTTCATTGTTTATTTTATTTCATATTATTTTTTATCTTGTTTTAGCGTCAATAACGTTTTCTTGTTATAGAAATTACTATTTTTCTTTTGAAAAACAGCAATGAATAGCATATAAGCGGATAAATTACGGATAATTTTTTTATTTATTTATTTATTTCTTATTATTATTTTAACTACAAGTGTTTCCATATTTTAACTAAAATAAAGTGTTTTTTGAAAAAAAATAAGTATATCTCGGCCTTAAAGCGCGTATAATGTCTGAAAAACAGTCAAATATGGTCTTTGGAGGCATGCGAACTTCACCCCCATAACTCCCTTTAATATTAACCTATAATATTCAAACTCGGTCAGAAATTAAGGTTCAATGTACCGAAGAATCGTACCAAAGGAAACTTTTATAGGCTAACTAGGGGACCAACAAAGGACCAAAATACGTTTTGTTTACTTATCGGAAAAGGGTACTTAGAGCTAAATATTCGCAAAAGCTTCGTGTGAAGCGTAGCGTGGTTGGTAGAATGCTGCGACAAAGTAGCCCTGGAGAACCTGGTTTCGAAACCCTGCGGCGATTTGAGATTTTAAATTTTTTTTCATTGTTTATTTTATTTCATATTATTTTTTAACTTGTTTTAGCGTCAATAACGTTTTCTTATTATAGAAATTACTATTCTTCTCTTGAAAAACAGCAATGAATAGCATAAAAGCGGATAAATTACGGATAATTTTTTTATTTATCTATTTATTTTTATTATTATTTTAACTACAAGTCTGTTCATATTTTACCAAAAATAAAGCGTTTTTCAAATAAAAATAAGCATATCTCGGTCTTAAAGCGCGGATAATGTCTGAAAAACAGTCAAATATGGTCTTTGGAGGCATGCGAACTTCACCCCCATAACTCCCTTTAATATTAACCTATAATATTCAAACTTGGTAAGAAATTAAGGTTCAATGTACCGAAGAATCGTACCAAAGGAAACTTTTATAGGCTAATTAGGGGACCAACAAAGGACCAAAATACGTTTTGTTTACTTATCGGGAAAGGGTACTAAAGGCTAAATATTCGCGAGAGCTTCGTGTGAAGCGTAGCGTGGTTGGTAGAAAGCTGCGGCAAAGTAGCCCTGGAGAACCTGGGCTCGAAACCCTGCGGCGATTGGAGATTTTTAATTTTTTTCATTGTTTACTTTATTTCATATTATTTTTTAACTTGTTTTAGCGTCAATAACGTTTTCTTATTATAGAAATTACTATTCTTCTTTTGAAAAACAGCAATGAATAGCATAAAAGCGGATAAATTACGGATAATTTTTTTATTTATTTATTTATTTTTATTATTATTTTAACTACATTTCTTTTCATATTTTAACAAAAATAAAGTGTTTTTTGAATAAAAATAAGTATATCTCGGTCTTAAAGCGCGTATAATGTTTGAAAAACAGTCAAATATGGTCTTTGGAGGCATGCGAACTTCACCCCCATAACTCCCTTTAATATTAACCTATAACATTCAAACTCGGTCAGAAATTAAGGTTCAATTTACGGAAGAATCGTACCAAAGGAAACTTTTATAGGCTAATTAGGGGACCAACAAAGGACCAAAATACGTTTTGTTTACTTATCGGTAAAGGGTACTTAAGGTTAAATATTCGCGAGAGCTTCGTGTGAAGCGTGGCGTGGTTGGTAGAGTGCGGTGGACAAGTTATCCCTCTAGAACCAGGGTTCGAAACCCAGCGGCGATTTGAGGTTTTTGATTTTTTTCATTGTTTATTTTATTTCATATTATTTTTTAACTTGTTTTAGCGTCAATAACGTTTTCTTATTATAGAAATTACTATTCTTCTTTTGAAAAACAGCAATGAATAGCATAAAAGCGGATAAATTACGGATAATTTTTTTATTTATCTATTTATTTTTATTATTATTTTAACTACAAATCTTTTCATATTTTACCAAAAATAAAGTGTTTTTCAAATAAAAATAAGCATATCTCGGTCTTAAAGCGCGGATAATGTCTGAAAAACCGTCAAATATTGTCTTTGAAGGCATGTGAACTTCTCCCCCATAACTCCCTTTAATATTAACCTATAACATTCAAACTCGGTCAGAAATTAAGGTTCAATGTACGGAAGAATCGCACCAAAGGAAACTTTTATAGGCTAATTAGGGGACCAACAAAGGACCAAAATACGTTTTGTTCACTTATCGGAAAAAGTGTACTTAAAGCTAAATATTCGCCAAAGCTTCGTGTGAAGCGTAGCGTGGTTGGTAGAATGCTGCGGCAAGGTAGCCCTGGAGAACCTGGGTTCGAAACCCTGCGGTGACTTGAGATTTTTAATATTTTTTATTGTTTATTTTATTTCATATTATTTTTTAACTTGTTTTAGCGTCAATAACGTTTTCTTATTATAGAAATTACTATTCTTCTTTTGAAAAACAGCAATGAATAGCATAAAAGCGGATAAATTACGGATAATTTTTTTATTTATTTATTTATTTTTATTACTATTTTAACTACAAGTCTTTTCATATTTTAACAAAAATAAAGTGTTTTTTGAATAAAAATAAGTATATCTCGGTCTTAAAGCGCGTATAATGTCTGAAAAACAGTCAAATATGGTCTTTGGAGGCATGCGAACTTCACCCCCATAACTCCCTTTAATATTAACCTATAACATTCAAACTCGGTCAGAAATTAGATTCAATGTACGGAAAAATCGTACCAAAGGAAACTTTTATAGGCTAATTAGGGGACCAACAAAGGACCAAAATACGTTTTGTTTACTTATCGGAAAAAGGGTACTTAAAGCTAAATATTCGCCAAAGCTTCGTGTGAAGCGTAGCGTGGTTGGTAGAATGCTGCGGCAAGGTAGCCCTGGAGAACCTGGGTTCGAAACCCTGCAGCGACTTGATATTTTTAATATTTTTTATTGTTTATTTTATATCATATTATTTTTTAACTTGTTTTAGCGTCAATAACGTTTTCTTATTATAGAAATTACCATTCTTCTTTTGAAAAACAGCAATGAATAGCATAAAAGCGGATAAATTACGGATAATTTATTTATTTATTTATTTATTTTTATTATTATTTTAACTACATTTCTTTTCATATTTTAACGAAAATAAAGTGTTTTTTGAATAAAAATAAGTATATCTCGGTCTTAAATCGCGTATAATGTCTGAAAAACAGTCAAATATGGTCTTTGGAGGCATGCGAACTTCACCCCCATAACTCCCTTTAATATTAACCTATAATATTCAAACTCGGTCAGAAGTTAAGGTTCAATGTAACGATGAATCGTACCAAAGGAAACTTTTATAGGCTAATTAGGGGACCAACAATGGACCAAAATACGTTTTGTTTACTTATCGGTAAAGGGTACTTAAGGCTAAATATTCGCGAGAGCTTCGTGTGAAGCGTAGCGTGGTTGGTGGAATGCTGCGGCAAAGTAGCCCTGGAGAACCTGGGTTCGAAACCCTGCGGCGATTTGAGATTTTTAATTTTTTTCATTGTTTATTTTATTTCATATTATTTTTTAACTTGTTTTAGCGTCAATAACGTTTTCTTATTATAGAAATTACTATTCTTCTTTTGAAAAACAGCAATGAATAGCATATAAGCGGATAAATTACGGATAATTTTTTTATTTATTTATTTATTTCTTATTATTATTTTAACTACAAGTCTTTCCATATTTTAACAAAAATAAAGTGTTTTTTGAATAAAAATAAGTATATCTCGGTCTTAAAGCGCGAATAATGTCTGAAAAACAGTCAAATATGGTCTTTGGAGGCATGCGAACTTCACCCCCATAACTCCCTTTAATATTAACCTATAATATTCAAACTCGGTCAGAAATTAAGGTTTAATATACCGAAGAATCGTACCAAAGGAAACTTTTATAGGCTTATTAGGGGACCAATAAAGGACCAAAATACGTTTTTTTACTTACCGGGAAAGGGTACTAAAAGCTAAATATTCGCGAGAGCTCCGTGCGAAGCGTAGCGTGGTTGGTAGAAAGCTGCGGCAAAGTAGCCCTGGAGAACCTGGGCTCGAAACCCTGCGGCGATAGGAGAATTTTAATTTTTTTCATTGTTTATTTTATTTCATATTATTTTTTTAACTTGTTTTAGCGTCAATAACGTTTTCTTATTATAGAAATTACTATTCTTCTTTTGAAAAACAGCAATGAATAGCATAAAAGCGGATAAATTACGGATAATTTTTTTATTTATCTATTTATTTTTATTATTATTTTAACTACAAGTCTTTTCATATTTTACCAAAAATAAAGCGTTTTTCAAATAAAAATAAGTATATCTCGGTCTTAAAGCGCGGATAATGTCTGAAAAACAGTCAAATATGGTCTTTGGAGGCATGTGAACTTCACCCCCATAACTCCCTTTAATATTAACCTATAATATTCAAACTCGGTCATAAATTAAGGTTCAATGTACCGAAGAATCGTACCAAAGTAAACTTTTATAGGCTTATTAGGGGACCAATAAAGGACCAAAATACGTTTTTTAACTTACCAGGAAAGGGTACTAAAAGCTAAATATTCGCGAGAGCTTCGTGTAAAGCGTAGCGTGGTTGGTAGAATGCTGCGGCAAAGTAGCTCTGGAGAACCTGGGTTCGAAACTCTGCGGCGATTTGAGGTTTTTAATTTTTTTCATTGTTTATTTTATTTCATATTATTTTTTAACTTGTTTTAGCGTCAATAACGTTTTCTTATTATAGAAATTACTATTCTTCTTTTGTAAAACAGCAATGAATAGCATAAAAGCGGATAAATTACGGATAATTTTTTTATTTATTTATTTATTTTTTATTATTATTTTAACTACAAGTCTTTCCATATTTTAACAAAAATAAAGTGTTTTTTGAATAATAATAAGTATATCTCGGACTTAAAGTGCGAATAATGTCTGAAAAACAGTCAAATATGGTCTTTGGAGGTATGCGAACTTCACCCCCCATAACTCCCTTTAATATTAACCTATAATATTCAAACTCGGTCAGAAGTTAAGGTTCAATGTAACGAAGAATCGTACCAAAGGAAACTTTTATAGGCTAATTAGGGGACCAACAATGGACCAAAATACGTTTTGTTTACTTATCGGCAAAGGGTACTTAAGGCTAAATATTCGCGAGAGCTTCGTGTGAAGCGTGGCGTGGTAGGTAGAGTGCTGCGGACAAGTTATCCCTATAGAACCTGGGTTCGAAACCCTGCGGCGACTTGAGATTTTTAATATTTTTCATTGTTTATTTTATTTCATATTATTTTTTAACTTGTTTTAGCGTCAATAACGTTTTCTTATTATAGAAATTACTATTCTTCTTTTGAAAAACAGCAATGAATAGCATAAAAGCGGATAAATTACGGATAATTTTTTTATTTATTTATTTATTTTTATTATTATTTTAACTATATTTCTATTCATATTTTAACAAAAATAAAGTGTTTTTTGAATAAAAATAAGTATATCTCGGTCTTAAAGCGCGTATAATGTCTGAAAAACAGTCAAATATGGTCTTTGGAGGCATGCGAACTTCACCCCCATAACTCCCTTTAATATTAGCTTATAATATTCAAACTCGGTCAGAAATTAAGGTTTAATATACCGAAGAATCGTACCAAAGGAAACTTTTATAGGCTTATTAGGGGACCAATAAAGGACCAAAATACGTTTTTTTACTTACCGGGAAAGGGTACTAAATGCTAAATATTCGCGAGAGATTCGTCTAAAGCGTAGCGTGGTTGGTAGAATGCTGCGGCAAAGTAGCCCTGGAGAACCTGGGTTCGAAGCCCTCCTGCGATTTGAGATTTTCAAATTTTTTCATTGTTTATTTTATTTCATATTATTTTTTAACTTGTTTTAGCGTCAATAACGTTTTCTTATTATAGAAATTACTATTCTTCTTTTGAAAAACAGCAATGAACAGCATATAAGCGGATAAATTACTGATAATTTTTTTATTTATTTATTTATTTTTTATTATTATTTTAACTACAAGTCTTTCCATATTTTAACAAAAATAAAGTGTTTTTTGAATAATAATAAGTATATCTCGGACTTAAAGTGCGAATAATGTCTGAAAAACAGTCAAATATGGTCTTTGGAGGCATGCGAACTTCACCCCCCATAACTCCCTTTAATATTAACCTATAATATTCAAACTCGGTCAGAAATTAAGGTTCAATGTAACGAAGAATCGTACCAAAGGAAACTTTTATAGGCTAATTAGGGGACCAACAAAGGACCAAAATACGTATTGTTTACTTATCGGTAAAGGGTACTTAAAGCTAAATATTCGCGAGAGCTTCGTGTGAAGCGTAGCGTGGTTGGTAGAAAGCTGCGGCAAAGTAGCCCTGCAGAACCTGGGTTCGAAACCTTGCGGCGATTTGAGGTTTTTAATTTTTTTCATTGTTTATTTTATTTCATATTATTTTTTATCTTGTTTTAGCGTCAATAACGTTTTCTTATTATAGAAATTACTATTCTTCTTTTGAAAAACAGCAATGAATAGCATAAAAGCGGATAAATTACGGATAATTTTTTTATTTATTTATTTATTTTTTATTATTATTTTAACTACAAGTCTTTCCATATTTTAACAAAAATAAAGTGTTTTTTGAATAATAATAAGTATATCTCGGACTTAAAGTGCGAATAATGTCTGAAAAACAGTCAAATATGGTCTTTGGAGGCATGTGAACTTCACCCCCACAACTCCCTTTAATATTAACCTATAATATTCAAACTCGGTCATAAATTAAGGTTCAATGTACCGAAGAATCGTACCAAAGGAAACTTTTATAGGCTTATTAGGGGACCAATAAAGGACCAAAATACGTTTTTTAACTTACCAGGAAAGGGTACTAAAAGCTAAATATTAGCGAGAGCTTCGTGTAAAGCGTAGCGTGGTTGGTAGAATGCTGCGGCAAAGTAGCTCTGGAGAACCTGGGTTCGAAACTCTGCGGCGATTTGAGGTTTTTAATTTTTTTCATTGTTTATTTTATTTCATATTATTTTTTAACTTGTTTTAGCGTCAATAACGTTTTCTTATTATAGAAATTACTATTCTTCTTTTGTAAAACAGCAATGAATAGCATAAAAGCGGATAAATTACGGATAATTTTTTTATTTATTTATTTATTTTTTATTATTATTTTAACTACAAGTCTTTCCATATTTTAACAAAAATAAAGTGTTTTTTGAATAATAATAAGTATATCTCGGACTTAAAGTGCGAATAATGTCTGAAAAACAGTCAAATATGGTCTTTGGAGGTATGCGAACTTCACCCCCCATAACTCCCTTTAATATTAACCTATAATATTCAAACTCGGTCAGAAGTTAAGGTTCAATGTAACGAAGAATCGTACCAAAGGAAACTTTTATAGGCTAATTAGGGGACCAACAATGGACCAAAATACGTTTTGTTTACTTATCGGCAAAGGGTACTTAAGGCTAAATATTCGCGAGAGCTTCGTGTGAAGCGTGGCGTGGTAGGTAGAGTGCTGCGGACAAGTTATCCCTATAGAACCTGGGTTCGAAACCCTGCGGCGACTTGAGATTTTTAATATTTTTCATTGTTTATTTTATTTCATATTATTTTTTAACTTGTTTTAGCGTCAATAACGTTTTCTTATTATAGAAATTACTATTCTTCTTTTGAAAAACAGCAATGAATAGCATAAAAGCGGATAAATTACGGATAATTTTTTTATTTATTTATTTATTTTTATTATTATTTTAACTATATTTCTATTCATATTTTAACAAAAATAAAGTGTTTTTTGAATAAAAATAAGTATATCTCGGTCTTAAAGCGCGTATAATGTCTGAAAAACAGTCAAATATGGTCTTTGGAGGCATGCGAACTTCACCCCCATAACTCCCTTTAATATTAACCTATAATATTCAAACTCGGTCAGAAGTTAAGGTTCAATGTAACGAAGAATCGTACCAAAGGAAACTTTTATAGGCTAATTAGGGGACCAACAATGGACCAAAATACGTTTTGTTTACTTATCGGTAAAGGGTACTTAAGGCTAAATATTCGCGAGAGCTTCGTGTGAAGCGTAGCGTGGTTGGTAGAATGCTGCGGCAAAGTAGCCCTGGAGAACCTGGGTTCGAAACCCTGCGGCGATTTGACATTTTTAATTTTTTTCATTGTTTATTTTATTTCATATTATTTTTTAACTTGTTTTAGCGTCAATAACGTTTTCTTATTATAGAAATTACTATTCTTCTTTTGAAAAACAGCAATGAATAGCTTATAAGCGGATAAAATACGGATAATTTTTTTATTTATTTCTTTCTTTCTTATTATTATTTTAACTACAAGTCTTTCCATATTTTAACAAAAATAAAGTGTTTTTTGAATAAAAATAAGTATATCTCGGTCTTAAAGCACGAATAATGTCTGAAAAACAGTCAAATATGGTCTTTGGAGGCATGCGAACTTCACCCCCTTAACTCCCTTTAATATTAGCTTATAATATTCAAACTCGGTCAGAAATTAAGGTTCAATGTAACGAAGAATCGTACCAAAGGAAACTTTTATAGGCTAATTAGGGGACCAACAAAGGACCAAAATACGTATTGTTTACTTATCGGTAAAGGGTACTTAAAGCTAAATATTCGCGAGAGCTTCGTGTGAAGCGTAGCGTGGTTGGTAGAAAGCTGCGGCAAAGTAGCCCTGCAGAACCTGGGTTCGAAACCTTGCGGCGATTTGAGGTTTTTAATTTTTTTCATTGTTTATTTTATTTCATATTATTTTTTATCTTGTTTTAGCGTCAATAACGTTTTCTTATTATAGAAATTACTATTCTTCTTTTGAAAAACAGCAATGAATAGCATAAAAGCGGATAAATTACGGATAATTTTTTTATTTATTTATTTATTTTTTATTATTATTTTAACTAGAAGTCTTTCCATATTTTAACAAAAATAAAGTGTTTTTTGAATAATAATAAGTATATCTCGGACTTAAAGTGCGAATAATGTCTGAAAAACAGTCAAATATGGTCTTTGGAGGCATGTGAACTTCACCCCCACAACTCCCTTTAATATTAACCTATAATATTCAAACTCGGTCATAAATTAAGGTTCAATGTACCGAAGAATCGTACCAAAGGAAACTTTTATAGGCTTATTAGGGGACCAATAAAGGACCAAAATACGTTTTTTAACTTACCAGGAAAGGGTACTAAAAGCTAAATATTAGCGAGAGCTTCGTGTAAAGCGTAGCGTGGTTGGTAGAATGCTGCGGCAAAGTAGCTCTGGAGAACCTGGGTTCGAAACTCTGCGGCGATTTGAGGTTTTTAATTTTTTTCATTGTTTATTTTATTTCATATTATTTTTTAACTTGTTTTAGCGTCAATAACGTTTTCTTATTATAGAAATTACTATTCTTCTTTTGTAAAACAGCAATGAATAGCATAAAAGCGGATAAATTACGGATAATTTTTTTATTTATTTATTTATTTTTTATTATTATTTTAACTACAAGTCTTTCCATATTTTAACAAAAATAAAGTGTTTTTTGAATAATAATAAGTATATCTCGGACTTAAAGTGCGAATAATGTCTGAAAAACAGTCAAATATGGTCTTTGGAGGTATGCGAACTTCACCCCCCATAACTCCCTTTAATATTAACCTATAATATTCAAACTCGGTCAGAAGTTAAGGTTCAATGTAACGAAGAATCGTACCAAAGGAAACTTTTATAGGCTAATTAGGGGACCAACAATGGACCAAAATACGTTTTGTTTACTTATCGGCAAAGGGTACTTAAGGCTAAATATTCGCGAGAGCTTCGTGTGAAGCGTGGCGTGGTAGGTAGAGTGCTGCGGACAAGTTATCCCTATAGAACCTGGGTTCGAAACCCTGCGGCGACTTGAGATTTTTAATATTTTTCATTGTTTATTTTATTTCATATTATTTTTTAACTTGTTTTAGCGTCAATAACGTTTTCTTATTATAGAAATTACTATTCTTCTTTTGAAAAACAGCAATGAATAGCATAAAAGCGGATAAATTACGGATAATTTTTTTATTTATTTATTTATTTTTATTATTATTTTAACTATATTTCTATTCATATTTTAACAAAAATAAAGTGTTTTTTGAATAAAAATAAGTATATCTCGGTCTTAAAGCGCGTATAATGTCTGAAAAACAGTCAAATATGGTCTTTGGAGGCATGCGAACTTCACCCCCATAACTCCCTTTAATATTAACCTATAATATTCAAACTCGGTCAGAAGTTAAGGTTTAATGTAACGAAGAATCGTACCAAAGGAAACTTTTATAGGCTAATTAGGGGACCAACAATGGACCAAAATACGTTTTGTTTACTTATCGGTAAAGGGTACTTAAGGCTAAATATTCGCGAGAGCTTCGTGTGAAGCGTAGCGTGGTTGGTAGAATGCTGCGGCAAAGTAGCCCTGGAGAACCTGGGTTCGAAACCCTGCGGCGATTTGACATTTTTAATTTTTTTCATTGTTTATTTTATTTCATATTATTTTTTAACTTGTTTTAGCGTCAATAACGTTTTCTTATTATAGAAATTACTATTCTTCTTTTGAAAAACAGCAATGAATAGCTTATAAGCGGATAAAATACGGATAATTTTTTTATTTATTTCTTTCTTTCTTATTATTATTTTAACTACAAGTCTTTCCATATTTTAACAAAAATAAAGTGTTTTTTGAATAAAAATAAGTATATCTCGGTCTTAAAGCACGAATAATGTCTGAAAAACAGTCAAATATGGTCTTTGGAGGCATGCGAACTTCACCCCCTTAACTCCCTTTAATATTAGCTTATAATATTCAAACTCGGTCAGAAATTAAGGTTTAATATACCGAAGAATCGTACCAAAGGAAACTTTTATAGGCTTATTAGGGGACCAATAAAGGACCAAAATACATTTTTTTACTTACCGGGAAAGGGTACTAAATGCTAAATATTCGCGAGAGATTCGTCTAAAGCGTAGCGTGGTTGGTAGAATGCTGCGGCAAAGTAGCCCTGGAGAACCTGGGTTCGAAGCCCTCCTGCGATTTGAGATTTTCAATTTTTTTCATTGTTTATTTTATTTCATATTATTTTTTAACTTGTTTTAGCGTCAATAACGTTTTCTTATTATAGAAATTACTATTCTTCTTTTGAAAAACAGCAATGAACAGCATATAAGCGGATAAATTACTGATAATTTTTTTATTTATTTATTTATTTTTTATTATTATTTTAACTACAAGTCTTTCCATATTTTAACAAAAATAAAGTGTTTTTTGAATAATAATAAGTATATCTCGGACTTAAAGTGCGAATAATGTCTGAAAAACAGTCAAATATGGTCTTTGGAGGCATGCGAACTTCACCCCCCATAACTCCCTTTAATATTAACCTATAATATTCAAACTCGGTCAGAAATTAAGGTTCAATGTAACGAAGAATCGTACCAAAGGAAACTTTTATAGGCTAATTAGGGGACCAACAAAGGACCAAAATACGTATTGTTTACTTATCGGTAAAGGGTACTTAAAGCTAAATATTCGCGAGAGCTTCGTGTGAAGCGTAGCGTGGTTGGTAGAAAGCTGCGGCAAAGTAGTCCTGCAGAACCTGGGTTCGAAACCTTGCGGCGATTTGAGGTTTTTAATTTTTTTCATTGTTTATTTTATTTCATATTATTTTTTATCTTGTTTTAGCGTCAATAACGTTTTCTTATTATAGAAATTACTATTCTTCTTTTGAAAAACAGCAATGAATAGCATAAAAGCGGATAAATTACGGATAATTTTTTTATTTATTTATTTATTTTTTATTATTATTTTAACTACAAGTCTTTCCATATTTTAACAAAAATAAAGTGTTTTTTGAATAATAATAAGTATATCTCGGACTTAAAGTGCGAATAATGTCTGAAAAACAGTCAAATATGGTCTTTGGAGGCATGTGAACTTCACCCCCATAACTCCCTTTAATATTAACCTATAATATTCAAACTCGGTCATAAATTAAGGTTCAATGTACCGAAGAATCGTACCAAAGGAAACTTTTGTAGGCTTATTAGGGGACCAATAAAGGACCAAAATACGTTTTTTAACTTACCAGGAAAGGGTACTAAAAGCTAAATATTCGCGAGAGCTTCGTGTAAAGCGTAGCGTGGTTGGTAGAATGCTGCGGCAAAGTAGCTCTGGAGAACCTGGGTTCGAAACTCTGCGGCGATTTGAGGTTTTTAATTTTTTTCATTGTTTATTTTATTTCATATTATTTTTTAACTTGTTTTAGCGTCAATAACGTTTTCTTATTATAGAAATTACTATTCTTCTTTTGAAAAACAGCAATGAATAGCATAAAAGCGGATAAATTACGGATAATTTTTTTATTTATTTATTTATTTTTTATTATTATTTTAACTACAAGTCTTTCCATATTTTAACAAAAATAAAGTGTTTTTTGAATAATAATAAGTATATCTCGGACTTAAAGTGCGAATAATGTCTGAAAAACAGTCAAATATGGTCTTTGGAGGCATGCGAACTTCACCCCCCATAACTCCCTTTAATATTAACCTATAATATTCAAACTCGGTCAGAAGTTAAGGTTCAATGTAACGAAGAATCGTACCAAAGGAAACTTTTATAGGCTAATTAGGGGACCAACAATGGACCAAAATACGTTTTGTTTACTTATCGGCAAAGGGTACTTAAGGCTAAATATTCGCGAGAGCTTCGTGTGAAGCGTGGCGTGGTAGGTAGAGTGCTGCGGACAAGTTATCCCTATAGAACCTGGGTTCGAAACCCTGCGGCGACTTGAGATTTTTAATATTTTTCATTGTTTATTTTATTTCGTATTATTTTTTAACTTGTTTTAGCGTCAATAACGTTTTCTTATTATAGAAATTACTATTCTTCTTTTGAAAAACAGCAATGAATAGCATAAAAGCGGATAAATTACGGATAATTTTTTTATTTATTTATTTATTTTTATTATTATTTTAACTATATTTCTATTCATATTTTAACAAAAATAAAGTGTTTTTTGAATAAAAATAAGTATATCTCGGTCTTAAAGCACGAATAATGTCTGAAAAACAGTCAAATATGGTCTTTGGAGGCATGCGAACTTCACCCCCTTAACTCCCTTTAATATTAGCTTATAATATTCAAACTCGGTCAGAAATTAAGGTTCAATATACCGAAGAATCGTACCAAAGGAAACTTTTATAGGCTTATTTGGGGACCAACAAAGGACCAAAATACGTTTCGTTTACTTATCGGTAAAAAGGGTACTTAAAGCTAAATATTCGCGAGAGCTTCGTGTGAAGCGCTGCGTGGTTGGTAGAGTGCTGCGGACAAGTTAACCCTGGAGAACCTAGGTTCGAAACCCACCGACGATTTCAGATTTTTAATTTTTTTCATTGTTTATTTCATTTCATATTACTTTTTTAATGTGTTTTAGCGTGAATAACGTTTTCTTATTATAAAAATTATTATTTTCCTTTGAAAAACAGCAAATAATAGCATAAAACCGATTAAATTACGGATATTTTTTTTATTTATTTTTTATTATTATTTTATCAACAAGTCTTTCCATATTTTACCGAAAATAAAGTGTTTTTTATATGAAAATAAGTATATCTCGGTCTTAAATCGCGAATCATGGCAGAAAAACAGACAAATATGGTTTCTGGAGGCATGCACACATCACCCCCCTTAACCAGGGCCGTAACTACGCCGGAGCACCGCCCCGTGGCCCTGACGGTCAAGGGGGCCCCATATGAAAAGACCACATCATGTTTTTTCAAAATACAGTACTCTAATTATATATATGTAGGAAAGAAATTGTGTTAAGATAGAGTTGCTGAAAATTTTCTTTTTTGTAATTACGTACCTGCTATAACATAAAGGATAGGGTAAAAAACGGTATAACAGCTTTTCGCGAATTATTTCCCTTTCTCATAAGAACAAACACGCTTTGCAGAGAAGGGGAAAGGCCACAGCTGCTTGTAGTTGATTGTTAACACTTTCTGTATATTGCACTCCTGGTTTTCATTGTTTCCTCTACTATCTAGCGTCAGACCCAGTGGCTTGCCAACCAGGGGAAGGCAGAGAGCGCCTCTAAAATTTAAGTGATGGGGCAAACGATGCGTTTCGCTCCTCCTGAAATTTAGACACTCACAAAACTAAAGTATAATTGAGAATTTTTTAAAAAAAATTTCAATTTTGAAGCTATTTTTGAAATAAGAAAACTTTATATTCCACTAACATTTATGTGCTTTGCTTCTTCTGATATTTAGTTATTCGCCAAGACGAAGTCCATTAAAATAGGTAATTTTAGAGAAGAAGAAAAAAAAGCTATTCTTTCTCAGCTTTGAAGTTATACATCAAGTAGGAAACTTTATTTTGTAATGGGCGATTAATGTGTTTTTTGACTTTTAATGTGAAAGTGGAAAAAATATTTTAATTTCAATTTTCACTCTATTTTCTTTCGAAATAGTAATGAGGGGGCAAACATAGTGAACATGAGGGGGCGAAATAGCAATGAGTGGGCGTTTCGCCCCTTTTGAAATTTCAAAGCGCTTAAAAATAATAGAAATTGGTAACTAAAAAATTTTTCATCTTTGAATCTTTTTTCCAAATAGAAAACTTTATTTTCTTCTGAAATAAAAGTGAAGGGGATGGGGAATTTGCTTCTCATCTTCTGAAATTTAGACATTAACATTAATAGATTAAAATCAAGTAAAGTAGGAAATTTTAGAGGAAGAAAATTGTTTTGTTTCATAACTTCGACGATATTTTCCAAATAGAAAACTTAATTTTCCTCTTAAATTATAGTAAGGGGGTAGGAAACTTTATTTTCTTCTGAGATAAAGTAAGGGGGGCTGAAATGTGTTTTGTATCTTCTGAAATTTAGACATTTGAAATAATAAAGTCTAGTAATTTTTTTTAAGAAAAAAAAACTTTGAATCTATTTTCCAAAAAGAAGATTTTATTTTCCCCTTAAATTAAAGTGAGGGGGCGAAGAATATAGTTCGTCCCTTCTGAAATTCAGACATTCGCAGGAATAAAGTCAAGTAAAATTTATATTTAACTCTTATTTTCGACTTTAAAGCTATTTTCCAATTCGAAAACTTTATTTCCCTTTTGAAATTTAATTGAGATGGAAAATAATGTGCGCCACCCCTTCTGAAAATTTGACATTCGCTACAATAAAGTAAAGTAGAATTGAGAATTTTAGAAAAAGAAACTACTTTTTTTCCAATTTACTAGCTATTTTCCAAATTGAAGTAGAAATTGCTATTTTATGATTAGCATTATATTTAGAGGAAAAGGAGGCTACTGTGGACATGGGGGACAGGAGCAGACAGCATGAATATTTTCCCCCTAGTCATATATCCTCAGTGAGATGTCGTAAATTGGTAACATTTACGTACAGTGAACCAAAAAAGTACTACCCTGAATAACTATTGATTTAATGATCGGATCTTCACGTTCTAGGACTCCATCTTAATAATTCGAGGGTGTGACATCAAATATGCAAATTAATTAGTGCACGATATTTTATTTTAAGTTACGCAATCAGACGCAAAAACGTACTTTCTCTGAATAAACATAACTTTTGCTCAACAGATTCGATTTTCTAACCCCCGTAATATAGGAGGTAGCTCAAATCTGGAGAATATGGTCCCAATAGTTGGGTCGGTTGAGCTATCCATAGTTTGGACCCCCAAATGTTAATTTTATTTTTTTGTATTTTGCTACAGATCGAGAGCTTTTTAAGGGAATTGAAAAAATTTTGCACATGATTATAAAATTCTGTTAACTAAAGATAATTCCACGCAAGAAATAACTTTTAGTAAATATATATTATTTTTTATTTAATAATAGTCTGATGTTGATCATTTACGTCGCACTAGTGCTGCACAATAGGCTATTGGCGACGGTGTGGGAAACATCCCTTGAGGTTTGATCATTTGTAGAGGGGATGCCCCCCCCCCCGCTTCGGTAGCCCGGTGACCTGCACCCGAAGTCGAGCACTTTATCGTAGAACAGTTTAACGAAGATCAATACCGCACACCCTCGGTCCCTACGCAGACTGACCCAAGTGGTCACCCATCCGCCCTCTGACCGCAGCCAGTGATGCTTGACTTCGGTGATTTGCTAGGAACCGTGTCTTAACGATCTGTCCCCTTTGGGACAATAATATTCTGAAAACTTTTGAATCGTAAGGTATATAGTTTGTTTTTTTTTGTATCATTTTAAAGTATCTAATTCCACATGAAAAATACAAATTTGAGCGAAATTGGTTGAATAGTGCATTAGTTCCTGAGAAACCGAGTTTTATAAATACGACTTTTTTAAAATTTAATTTCTCAGGATTAATCGATTTCGCTGAAATTTTGCATTTTGTCATGTTCAAAACTTACAATGTTTTGTTATCCAATTTATATGCGAACAAATAACTTGTTTTCATAAATATATTCACTGACATAATACATAAATAGCTAAAATGACAGTTAGAGATGGAGTACTGAAAGTTTTTGAAAGGGCCCCCGCCAAAAATGTTTGCCCCAGGGCCCCGAGGAGTGACGTTACGGCACTGGTCTGGATCCATCCCTTCCATTTGTTTTGTATTTACATCTGAAGGTATTGCTATCTTACTAATGATTCGAAGATGCCTTTCACGTTCCCAACATGTTGTAATTTTATCTGACTCACTTTCAGTCCTAACAGCACTCAGATCTGACATTGCTTCCTCACAAAGAATCGTTGACCACATTATATCTTCTCTGGATGCACTTCCAACATCATGCCAATCAGTAGATTTAGTGTGGTTTTCAGGTCACTCCGGGATTCTCAAAGTAGCGCTAACCAGACCAAGAATGTACAACAAATTTTTATCTGCAAGGTACCGACCGAATGATCAAACAACTCCATTAGCAGACCAAGCAATTTGCATTTGCGAGCATTAAATAGTATGCAGACATTCCACATATGTCCCATATAAATGAAGAAAATTACCTCTCTCCTGAAGAAATCAAGGCGCACATTTTCTCGAATTCGTACCAGAACAGGCACCGAACAGAACCACTTGAGGAAAACTGCTACCACATAATCTCTATCTCATCCGCCCACAAATACTATATTGCTAGCCGATGGAAAAATTCTTGGTTTCATAAGTCACAGAAAACAGAATAATAATAGTAATAAAAACAGTGAAACGGAATTTAACTGTTAAATGAGAGAGAAGTAATTTACACTTAAGCAATTTCTTCTATAAATTTTATTTTAAGATATTTCGAATCATGATGTTAAAATTGCAAGCAAATTCTTGATTGCCACTTTATGAGGTTCAAATAATTCGGACCCAGTTAATAATGTGTGTATATATATATATATATATATATATATATCAGCATTGGCACGACAGCCCTTTGTGAGCCTGAGCATTCCTCAGAAGCTTTTCCCATTCTGTCCTTCTTCCACCAATTGTTTTCCAGTTCTTTACTTTTAGGATGGCAAAATCCTCATCTACGCAGTCCTTCCATCTCTTTTTGGGCCTTCCTCTTGGCCTTTTATAGGAGGGGGTTGCATTAGAGACTCTCAATGCTGTTCGTTCTGGGCTCATTCTCACTACATGCCCGGCCCATCTCATTCTACTTAATTTAATAGATTTAATGATATCATCGCCATCAAAGATTATATATATATATATATATATATATATATATATATATATATATATATATAAATACAAGAAAACACGAAGAAAGTTAAGAAAAACAACCCTCTTGTTACAACCCTCTTAAAACCCTCTTGTTACACTCAATTTGCGTTTTTGCTTTCATATTTTGTAATCTGGCAATCTTTCTGCGAAAACATTTTTAAATCATTCTTGAAAAATATCCCGTCCATGTAAGTTGATCTGATTTCGCTACTCGCTATATAGTCCATTTTTATACTGTTTTTTCTTTTTATTTTATTTCATTTTCTGTTTTTACATGTTATTTTTACTTATTTTTACTTTTTGTGTTCTATTTTATTTGTTGTAATTTTTATAAAAAAAAAAAAATTCTGAGTGCTCCTCACACTATTGTATTAATATATTTTGCTTTGGCTTTATTGATACAATATCAGAAAGCACTTTTTTTTGCGGATATAATCGTGTGGGCTGATGAAAAGATTATATCTTTTTTTTTTCCTGTTTTTTTTTTCGGTTTTTTAAACAAAATTTCATCTTTTTTGTTGTTTGTTATTTTTTTTACTTATTATTTCCCCCCTTTTCATATGTCTATAATTTTTCTTTGTTTTATTCTTTACTTTGAACTCTTATATATATATATATATATATATATATATATATATATATATATATATATATATATATATATATATATATATATATATACATATATATATATAAATATATATATAGGAAGGGGAGAGAGTCCCCCCCCCCCAGTATTGAGATTCACCCCGGCGGTCATAAGCTAAGTTATCTCTATTCTGTCTCGCACCAGATCCTAGATGCAGATATGACGTTTCCTGCCTATACTGACCATATCATCCTAGTATGTCCACTTTTAGAACAGCGGCGTACCATACTTCAAACAGAACTTTGTTTCGGGACTTTATCCTGCTCATAACTCATGAACGCTTCAGATAATCACAAACTTTAATCCTTTATTCAATTCTTAAAGGCTATCCATCTACTGCAAAATACACCCAACCATTCACATCAGACCCCTAACTGTGATTAATCGGGCAGTGATCGAATTTTCGATTTGACGTTTAATTCTGCTTGTAACGACTAGAAAACGATTGAAAAAAATATTTTCATCTAGTTGACAGTTCCAGCCAAATTTTAAACATTTCAGAAAGCTGGAAATCGAACAGAATTCCGATTAACGATTTATTCTCATGAGCGATAAATTATGCTTGTAAGCTGTTAGAAAACGACTAAAGCTTACGTTATCATCGGACAGAAGTCTCAAAATGATATTTGAGTACTCTAGTTACTCGGACAGTGGTCAAAATTTCTGTTGAGGAAAATTTTTATTGGGTTATAAAACAACAAATTATTCTAACAGCGGTCTGGAAATGATTGAAATTTATCTTATCAAGTGCATTGTTCCAGAGCATTGAATTGTTGAAACATTGGTACAAATTTAGATTGCAAATTTCCAATCTCTCAAATACGAAACTGAATGAATAAAAACCTAATAAATAAGAAAAATTATCTAATTATTAATTACATAAGTTGCGTTAATAAAAACTGTGCGAAATTTTTTTTGGATGATAATAATTACATTGATGATCCGTCACTGTGTATGTTACGATCAAGCTTGAATTCTGCAACTTTTACATGGATATTTAATATGAAACGCTTCCAATTCAGATTCAATAAATTTATATGACAAGATTTACTTACGGAAATGACTAAGTCGTGCACTAAAGTTGGCATAAACAAAGTGTTTCTACTCTAAAAAGTATACATATGAAGAATCTCAAATTTATATTATGGCATGTAAAAAAAAGCCATCGAAAATTTTTTGAAATCCTTCGCAAAGGAATGGGGACGAACAACAACAACGATTTGTTGGGATGACAAACATCAAAAACAGTTTGATTGCCAGATAATACTTGGAAGTGTTTCCAATTATCCTTTCTTCTCCTTTATTTGAAATAAAATGAAATTCAGTCCCTTCTTCAATAATTCGTTAATTTTCGACAGCTTTTTTTTACTTGGTTTAAGTAATAATTTTAAACTAGTGCGCAGCTCCCCCTGCTCGCTAACGCTCGCCAACCCCCGAAAATTGCTATGCAATCTTAAATGGCTTGCTTCGCAAACCAAGCTCGCTACTAACTTAGGTACATTGCAAATACACAAAATTCTAAGAATTCAAAACAATCATTCAAATCCATATATCAATTTTTTTTTTCAAATTACGTCTTTTTAGTAAATACTAAGTCATTAAAATAAATTTGAATTCAAATAAATGACAAGTAATTCGTTAAACCTATTAGAAATGTGCTATAGTATAAAATCTTAAAGCGTAACAGCACGACTAAGAATCATTTTTCAATGAATAACTAATAACAATAATAAAACAAATAAATTCGTGACATAAATCAAAAATCGTCAAATAAATTCGTAATATATAAATTCGTGAAAAAAAGCGCTTTCGACATAATACTAAAATAGAGATCTATCGACAAAGACTACTCACGTCTGCCTAGCTTAATATTATGAGATTGCCGCAGCTGATAGGGTGAATTTCGGAAGAGATCACATTTGGTGAGAATGCTGTCACTGGTTATTTCAGTTTCCGTTATATGTTGAGCCACCTGAGCTAGATTTGGCATGTGGCAATCATTGTGGCAATTTAGCAGCAATCATTGGTCGATTTTCTAGCGTCGCCATTCAGGGAGTTGTAGTGAGGCTTTTTTTGTCGCCGTGTAAAGGTCTGGTTTCTTAGGACAAGCGCCTTATCTGGGCGTCAGCGGGACGTCAACGTCCCGCTGACGCCAACAAAATTAATGGTTTGTTAGCTCAAGGCCTGGTTTCTTAGAACTAGCGCCTTATCTGGGCGTCAGCGGAAAGTTGACATAGAGCGGACACCAAAAAAATTTTTTTGTTTAGCTCAGCGTGAGCAGTCGGTCCAACGCAGACATTATCTCTCATTGCGCATGCGCTAATAACGTAAACAAATATTTATTTTGAATTTGTATTGATTTTGTTATTGTCGACCAGTGTTTTAGAGAACAAATAATGACTTTGTCCAAGAAAAAACACATTATAGCTGAGCTAAATGAAGAGTGCTATGTTTAATGAAGAAGCTATGTTTAATGTCAAAATCAAAATCTTGACTGATTTCAATGTGCTGTTGAATGTTGTCCGCCATTGCTTCTGTGGTTAACGTCACGTTGTAATCCAACTGCAGTTGAGTTGGACGGCAATTGTAGTTCAAGATGAGCGTTCGATGACGTATGCTATCAAACTCACAAATGGACCAATCAGAGGTTAGCGCTGATTTCCAGCTGACGGCGTCCTGTCCTAAGAAACCAGGCCTTAAGAGTTGTTGTTGTTGTTCATTTACGTCGCACTAGAGCTGCACAATGGGCTATTGGCGATGCCGTGTAAGTGAAATATATATATATATATATTGTATTCCTACCATGCGGACTTTTTTGAGAAGGATTCTACAACATAATAATACGGAGCTAATACCGAGTTCACAGAGCATCTAAGTTTAGCTGTCTGTATTTTTGAATAAAGGCCTTTTATTCTAATAATTATTTTTTGAGAGAATTTGATTTCTTTTTTAGAGTTGAAATGCATGTTATTCGTTAGACACTGTACACCAGTGTATTAAGAAATTAACCAGTGTATTAAGGTACCAGAAATTAAGAGAATTTGTAGACTCGGTCGATTATCTTTGGAATTACTAGATCGATTTTAATGAAATTTGATATGCACATATATTGATACACTACAAAGCAAATGACTATTCAACAAATGTAATACACTCGCTTGACCGTGCGTAACACTCGTTGGAGTCGGAAGGTATGAAACAGTGGTTGCAGAATATAAAAAAAAATTGGTTAATAGGGGGTATGGTCCCCTCTAACAGGTATACAGGCCTTGCAGCGAAATTCCATACTTGAAATAAGGCAGTTTATCATTTCCTGTGGCAATTAGTCTCACTCGTTCAGCAGCGCTGTTTTTATTCCCTGCATGGATCTCGAAGGGGAGTAGCGAGTTGCAATTGAGCCCCAGAGCGTCCCAGACATGCTCTATAGGGTTGAGGTCAGGAGATCTAGCTGACCAATCCATCCGGCGAATATCCTCACTCTCTAAAAATTCATAGACCAGAAGAGCTCTATGTGGCATCGCGTTATCGTCCATTAAAATGAGTTCAGGGCCAACTGCACCCCTAAAAAAGCAAACATAGGGCTCCAAAATTTCAACCCTGTACCTCACAACAGTCGCAGAGCCTCTTACAAAGACATGGAGACTTGTGTGGCCATTCAACATGATGCCTGCTCAGAGTATTAAACCTGCTCCACCATAATGGTTGATTTCGCGTACTTAGGAGGGTAGGTAGCGGATCCTTGGTTCTCTTAATATGAACGTACGGCGAGAATCGGTGTTTAGGCTGAACCGAGACTCATCAGTGAAGATAACGGTCGCCCATTGATCCATACTCCAATCTCTGTGCTCTCTGCGCCATGCTGAACGAACTCTTCTGTTCGTCGAAGTGAGCAGGATACAAACGGCAGGTTTTCTTGCAAACAACCTTGATACACGGGTACCTGTAGCTGCATACAACTCACGAGAGAGCTGAGAGGCTGTAGCCCTTCAGTTACATCTCGCTATAATGGACAAATGGCTATCTTTTCTGGCAATCGTGACTCTTGGACGACCTTGCCTATACTCTCTCTCTCTCTCTCTCTCTCTCTCTCTCTCTCTCTCTATGGATCCTACATCCTGGAGCTGCTTCTATAAGTTACGCACGACGCTGGGCGTTAAATTGAACTCTCTACAAATCTGGACCTTCATCTTACTCGAAATAATTGCTCTCATTTTGTGTATTCATCTTGCACTAAACAATAGGTTCAACACACATTAACATTTAGAGAAGGGAAAAAAGGAAGGCAAAGAATATTTTTATCAAAATACCAGGAATTTTACTACAAAATACCAGGAACAGCTGCTTTACCAGGAGAGCATCCTATATTAAAACATTTAGTACTGTCTGAACATAAGAAAAGGGGACATGCTGGTGTTTCATACACATTGAATTCTCTTAGAGAAAGATTTTGGCTGTTGTGTGGTAGAGGAAAAGTAAAATCTGTATCAAGATCTTGTGTAGTATGCAAGCGTTTTTCTGCCAAACCTTTAGACCCACCAACTGCATCACCACCAAGTGAAAGAGCTCAAGATGCAGATGTTTTCCAAGTAACGGGTGTGGACTTTGCTGGCCCTGTGATTTTGAAAGACAATTCAAAGGGCTGAATATGTATTTTACCTGTGCCGTTTATTTTACAGGGAGTGGATAAGGTGTTAAAAAGGCTTGACAAACTATATTTATAAGAACTGCATAGTGATTTAGAACTTTAAATTAAATTTTATTTCAAATTCTTGCAAGGTGTCATTTTTACCCAAAATATTTTTAAGTTATGTAAGTTAACTCCTTTGTTAGTATTCGCGATCGCAACGAACTATAGGGGGGCGTTGTTGTATGAGACGCTTACCTGCGATTTCTATATGAACCGTCATTCAGTTACTCTGGAGACGTCGTTAATGTAGCGTGTAGCATTGCAACGTTCCTTCTTTAATGTGGCTTATTAAATTTAAAAAAGAAAAATGCTTGATCTTCTTTCTTATACAACCGAAAACAAAATGGTATCTCTTTTTATTAGAGAAGGAACATCCAAAACACATCGGAAAAATATTTGTACATTAACAGAAAAAAATATGTATATTCTTATAAGAGTTAAAACCTAATGCCCGAGAAATAGTATTACTAAATTTAATGATATAACATGAAAGGCCCATTTAAACTTTACATTCTATAGTTTTGAGAATCATATTAGTTCAAAAATTAAAATGAACAAAAAGTGTACATAAGCCTCATAATTTTATGAAATTTAATTTTGTAAACAACGTTTTTTGACAACAATTTTTATCAAAAAATTTCAAGTTTCAATAAAAATCATTATTTAGAAACTAAGAAACGTAAAATAAAGAATGCTGACGAAACAAAAACAAAAAAAAAAAGACAATTCTTTTTTGTCGCCATTTTTAGTGCTACGAATATTCGTCTTTGGGATTTGCCAAAAACAAAACAAGATGCAATTTTATTTTTTCAGGAGGGAAATATTTTACCGAAAAAACGAAAATGTACCAATTCCCACAACATAAAACTTTATCTTGGTAAACGTACGTTTTGGAAATGTTATTTCATTTGGAATCTTATTCATCAGAGTTCATATGGCGATATGATTGTTTTGAATCTATGCTAAACTCTATATCGGCTCATTTTCCACCGAAATCCGATTAACTATTTTGATTTTAAATAAAGTGTTTTATTTTATGAATTGTCGCAAAAATTGTAAGTGTAGATTAGCGACTCTTAAAAACCGCCAAATCTGTAGCGGCGGTGGCGTTAATACGTTAGTACCGAATTTTTATTCCATACTTTTCTGAATCATATTACTTCAAACATTGGAATATACAAGAAGTATACATAAACACATAATGTTATACCATTTAATTTTTCAAAAAAAGTATTTTGAGAACAATTTTTATCAAAAAATTATAAACTAAAAAACGGAAAATAAAGAATTCTTAGGATAAAAAAACGATTTTAAGAATTCTTTACATTGAAATAAAAACTTTCATATTGTTTCTTTTTTTATTATTCTTATAGTTCTTAATCAGACGTAAAAAACCATTCTGTAGAGAACCATCATCAAATGAAAAAAAAATATTTACAAGCAAATTTTTTATTGTAAAAATCATTGCACTTACCTGATTTATGATTCCCGGAGAATTCCAAAATGATAAGTTCCTTGTTTGAAAACTTTATTCTCAAATAATAGATACATAGTTTATACCTTCATTACTTTTAGATAACATACTACACAGCAAAATTTTATAATTGATATGAATTTGAATATGTAGCTAAAAACAGAATAGCTGAATTCTAGTTGAACTTATTCTTTCAAAATTAAAAAAAACTTACCAAGAAAACGATTTAAATTAATTAAGAATCAGCACAAATGGCACTGTAAATTCGTGTAGTAAGTAGTAAGTATGGATCAGAAGGTGAATTAACTTATCAATAAACACGAATTCACATAATAAACAAACTTAACAAGTTTTATTATTAAATATAACAGATCTGTAAAAAATGGCAAGAAAAAGAACGATAATGTTTTTCTTATTAAAAAGCAAGCGCGTGGCTAGATAATGATTGCACGCGACAACTGGTAAACGGTTTCAGCGCAGTGAAAGTATTTAACGATAGGTGGCGGTCGCCACACCATCTCCCCTTCTGGAAAAAAATAATTAAAGTTCAAATTCCTCAGTTAGCTTTTTTGGGAAGTGTACTACTCGTCCAAAACGAGTCTTTTTTATAGCAGCAGGTATTCGATCATTTTCAGTTGGTCGTAAAACAGGAGCATTATGTACCAATTTGGAAGGAATATCTGGCGGTTCTGCTAAATCAGAACTATCTGAGAGTAAATGGGCTGGTTTTACTCTATCAATTGACACTACACAGTTTTTACCTTTTATTCTGATAGTGAAAGTTTTGTCGTTACGACTGTAAACTTCATAGGGTCCAGTGTAAGGTGTATGAAGAGTTGGTTTTACTGCATCAACTCGTAAGAAAACATGTGTGCAAGCAACCAAGTCTTTGAAAACAAAAACGTGTCTTTTGTCGTGAGAAGAGGTCGGAACTGGCTTAAGATCTTGCAGGTGACGATTCAATTTTTGCAAAAACATATTATCGACCTTCTCTATTTCCGAAGAGGTAAAAAATTGTCCCGGAAGACGCAGATTCTCTCCATAAACCAACTCAGCTGGAGAACATCCCAAATCCTCTCTATAAACAGAGCGCAATCCAAGTAACACAGCAGGTAAAGCAAAAGTCCAGTGGATTGAGGTATGACACATAATGGACTGCTTAAGAACCCTATGCCACCTTTCTATCATTCCGTTCGCTTGAGGATGATATGACGTTGTATACGAAAGACGTATACCAAAGTTTTTTGCTAAAGTACGAAATAGTTCACTTCTGAACTGAGATCCTCTATCAGTTGTTATACCTTCAGGAATCCCATATCTAGCAAACCAATGAGTGTAAAGAGCTTGAGCAACTGTCTCGGCTTGTATATTTGTCAACGGTATTGCCTCAGTCCATCTCGTGTACCTATCGATACATGTGAGACAATATGAAAACCCTTGTGAAGAAGGCATAGGTCCAACTAAATCAATGTTTATATGGCTAAATCTTTTGCTTGGAACAATAAATTCTTGCAGCGGCGAGTGAACATGGCGAGAAATCTTTGCTTTTTGACATGCTATGCATGATTTGGCTAGTTTTGCGATTTCTCTTTTCATGTTTGGCCAAATAAAACGATCAGTAATTAGCTTCACAGTAGTTTTAACACCAGGATGAGCAAGGTTATGCATGGCGTCAAATACTTGGGTACGAAATTTTTCAGGAATAAATGGGCGAATGAATTTAGTTGACGTATCACAGAATATGAAATTTTCACTGTTGGGTATTGGAAGTTGTTGAAGTTTAAGACTGGAATTTGTATCAGATAAAATTTGTTGCAATTCGGGATCATTTTTCTGAGAATGAGCGATTTCATCGAAGTTCAATGATTGAGGGAACTTAATGCTATTGATTCTTGAAAAGGCATCTGCAACAGGATTTTGTGATCCGTCAATATGTCGAATGTCACTTGTAAATTGAGCAATGAAATTTAGATGGTTAATTTGTCGAGGAGAGAGTTTGTCATATTTTTGATTCAAGGCATGAGTTAAAGCTTTATGATCAGTGAAAACGATGAAGTCTACTCCTTCTAATATGTATCGGAAATATTTAATAGCTGCAAAAATGGCTAAAAGTTCTCGGTCATATGTGCTGTACTTTTGCTCTGTCATGCTAAGTTTACGAGAGAAAAAACCAAGAGGCTCCCAACTATTGTCCCTGGTTACTTGCTGAATCGATGCTCCAATGGCCTTATCAGAAGCATCACACATTAGTGCAAGTGTTGCTTTAGAATCAGGATGGGCAAGAAAAGTTACATTTTTTAGCTCTTCTTTACATTGAGTAAAAGCATTGTCTGACTCTTCTGACCATACTAAAGGAGTCTTGTCATTTTTCTTTGTGACACCCAACATTCCATTTAAAACAAATTGTTTTTCAGCAGCTCGAGGAAGAAATCGTCTGTAAAAGTTAATAATGCCAAGGAATCTACGAAGCTCATTAACAGTTGAAGGTTTGGGAAAATTCTCAATTATTTGAATTTTTTCAGGAAGTGGAGTTATACCCTTTTGGTCAATAAAGTGACCCAAAAATTTAACTTTGTCAGTAGCAAACACGCATTTAGATAAATTTACTTTCAAATTATGTGCCTTCAACCTACGGAGTACTTCATCTAGATGTAACAAATGCTCTTCAATAGAGGAAGAAGCGATGAGTATATCATCAATGTATACAAAACAGAAGTTTAAACCCTGAAGGATGTGATCAAGGAGTCTCTGCATGGTCTGGGCGGCATTTCTTAACCCAAAGGTCATGTAGTTAAATTCAAATAAACCGAAGGGAGTTATGATAGCGGTTTTCTTTATATCGTCTTTATGCATGGGCACTTGATGGAATGCTTTTTTTAAATCCAAAGTGGAAAAGACAGTTTTTCCATACAAATTCGAGGAAAAGTCATGTAAGTGACGTATGGGATAATTATCCGGTACTGTCTTTGCATTTAATGCCCGAAAATCCCCACAAGGTCTCCAAGATCCATCTGATTTTTTAACTAAATGTAGAGGACTACTCCAACAACTATTAGAAGGGCTGCAAATCCCTTTCTGGACCAAAACAGAAAATTCAGCTTTAGCTGCTTCTAGCTTGTCAGCAGATAATCGTCTAGCCTTAGCTGCCACAGGAGGTCCTTTAGTCTCAATAACATGAGTGGTATCGTGAGTTTGAGTTTGGTTTGGCGTATATTCAATATCATCAAATACGGTATTGTATTTTTTGATGACGCTATCAAGTTCAAAAGAAGATTTTAAAGTAGTTATACTAGGTAAACTGTCTGTACTTATTTTACCTCTAGTGGAAACTGATGTTAATCTGTCAATCAAACATTTTCGCTTTAAATCGACAAGTATATCGTAATTTGACAAAAAATCTGCACCCAAGATAGGTCTGGAAACATCAGCTACCGTGAAAGTCCATTTAAAAAGACGACGTAAACCTATGTCAACAGTTAAAGAACGTTTTCCATAAACAGGAATTTTGGATCCATTAGCAGCTACTAAATTTAAAATTGACTCTTGTTTTTTGCGTTCTGCAACAGATGGTGGTAGGACGGATATATCTGCACCTGTATCTACAAGAAATTTAAGACCTAATGTCTTCTCACAGATGATTAAGCGGCATTTATTTTCTTTGCCATAAACGCCTGCCACCAGCGACGTCTGGCATCCTAGTTTTCCGGCTTAAAACTACAAGGAGGAATGCATTTGTTTGCCCTGTCTCTAAACCGAAAGTGATACCAACACATCCGTGTTTTGCTGTTAGAGCGATCACGACGTGTGTATTCATTCCTGTTTTGGCTACGA
Source organism: Parasteatoda tepidariorum (assembly GCF_982258835.1). Classification (NCBI taxonomy): domain Eukaryota; kingdom Metazoa; phylum Arthropoda; class Arachnida; order Araneae; family Theridiidae; genus Parasteatoda; species Parasteatoda tepidariorum. Next base: position 98,184,971 of record NC_141760.1, read on the forward strand.
CTACGAAATCTCAATGCTTTATCTAGTTTTTTACTCAGTTCATTAATTTGAGTTTGCATGGTAATTATAGTGTCAGATAAACCAACAATTTTGTTTTCAGACTGCAGTGTCGATTTTACCGTAGCAGAGTGAATTTCATTTGAATTTGACACATCGGAAATTTTATCAGCCATCATTGCTAGTTTATTTAATTCGTCAGACGAAGTACTAAGTATAGCTTGCATCTGTGTTGGCAGTCTTTGCAGCCATAACGATCTCAAAAATTTGTCATCCACACTATCGCCAGCTAAATCATGCATTTGGCGAAGCAATGCAGATGGGCGTTTATCGCCTAAATCGATATCTTGAAGGAGTTTTTTAAGTCGTCTCTCTTCCGAATCACTAAATACTTCAATTAGTCTATTTTTTAATGTTTTATACATATCATTAACTGGAGGTGAAGTAATTATATCACTTACTTGCGCCAAGATTTCAGTTTCGATTGATGCAACGACAATATGGTACTTTGTACTGTCTTGTGTTATTCCACTCGTAATGAATTGCGATTCGACTTGCGAAAACCAGATGATAGGATTATCTTTCCAAAATTGTGGACATTTTACTGCAACTCGAGCCAATTCAGTAGTGCCAGTTTCACTTTCATTCGTGTTCGGCATAATTCACAGTTCGTGTCACCAATATAAATTCTCTGTCCGGGTCACCAGTGTAAATTCATGTAGTAAGTAGTAAGTATGGATCAGAAGGTGAATTAACTTATCAATAAACACGAATTCACATAATAAACAAACTTAACAAGTTTTATTATTAAATATAACAGATCTGTAAAAAATGGCAAGAAAAAGAACGATAATGTTTTTCTTATTAAAAAGCAAGCGCGTGGCTAGATAATGATTGCACGCGACAACTGGTAAACGGTTTCAGCGCAGTGAAAGTATTTAACGATAGGTGGCGGTCGCCACAGCACTATTTCAAGTAACTTGGATAATTTTTTATTGTTGTTTTCCGAATTATATGGTTGTTGTTGTTGTTAAGTTGCGTCGCACTAGAGCTGCACAATGGGCTATTGGCGACGGTCTGGGAAACATCCCGGAGGATGATCCGAAGACATGCCATCACAATTTTGATCCTCTGCGGAGGGGATGGCACCCCCGCTTCGGTAGCCCGACGACCTGCACGCGAAGTCGAGCACTTTACGGTAGCACAGTTTAACGAGGACCAATACCGCACACCCTCGGTCCCTACGCAGACTGATCCAAGTGGTCACCCACCCGCACACTGACCGTAGACAGTGATGCTTGACTTCAGTGATCTGCTGGGAACCGTGTCTTAACGATCAGTCCACTGCGGGACCCGAATTATATGGATACAGAAATATATACTATTCTATAACGAAGAATATGCTATATAACTATTACAATTCTGTATGTTCTGAATTCATATTTATTCACTGGAATGACGAAAGCAATGTTGACTTCACTTTAATTCGTAATGAATTGAAGACAGAAGAAATGCATTTTACCTTAATACACACATCTGTAACAGTATCCGAAATCGGAAGTCATCAGTTGCAAGTTTGTTGATAATAGAAATTAAAAATTATTGAGGAATTTTTCTTCAAATGTTTGGCGTGTTCTGTTCCTGAAAGATTTACTAATATTCTGGAGATTTTTTTCAAGTTCTTCGGCCTTTTCCTTAGGGAAATTTTGTTTCCTATTTGCTGCTAAAAAATGGCGTCTGATTCAGTCAATGACTTTGATGGAACTAAATGAAAACGTGATAAATTAATGTCCGATATTTACAGGCTCCCGCTAGACGGCGTACTCGAGCGTTGCGATCGCGAATAGTTAACTTAGGTGGGAGGATGTAAAATATTATGTGCTTATGCGCATCGTATTTTTTGTTAAATAATTTATTCATTATATATCAGTTTATAGATGGCAAAGAGAAGAGTTTTTTGGTTGCCATCGTGATGGTTTAGAATGTAAATAGTTTTGAGAGAGTAAGATATATGTTGTTGTTTTTTTTTAATATAAAAGGAAGATTTATTAACTAAACAATAAAATTACAGCACCGCAGTTTCAGAAACCGCTGAAAGAAAGAATAGCTTCTTCTTTCTGGGAAAAGCTGAACTAGATCTTAGCCTAAGGCTAGGTGCGATTGTCAGCGCCCTCTTGAAAGCCGCACCTTATATCGATTACTACTACTTCTACCCAACGTTTCAAGTTTACTTTTGGGCTATGTTGGTCATGGCCACTTAGCATACGTAGCCAAGAATTAGCAATACCTGACTATAGTCCAGGGAATAGGAAAATGTGTAAAGTAATAAGAAAATAGCACATTGTTTTGCTTCTGTGCAATGTTCACTGTTTATTTTATTTTTTTACTTATCGAAATAAACTTTAATCAGAGGGTCTGTGCATCAATGTGTTGTTTATCTGCCTTATGAATTTCATGTTACAATTATTGTCCTGCGTGTAGTAAAGAGTGCGTGAACCTCATACTTATGAAAAATTGTATATAAGTGTAGTTATGTTTCAGCTTATGCCTTTCAATCAGATGGTCTGTCCCCGACAGTGTGGTTTATCTACCATGTTATTAATATTGTCCTGCATGTAGTAATGAATGCGTGAACCTCATACTCATGTTTATGTTTCAATGAATGTTCATTTAAACTTACCGACAGCTGAAGACGATAATAGTGAGTTTGAATTTACCATTATTTTGTGGAGATCATAATTCATCGGAATCATGAGCTTATCAACTCCTCTTAAAAAGCAATTTCCTCTTAAATTACTGGGCATTGACAATGTTATATGTTCCAATGAAGAGGTACTGGAATTTTTAGAACTTTATGTGCCACCATCATCTATAAGTTATTTACACTTTGATTCATATCAAAAGTTCTATGTAGTTTTCTTGAATGACATAGACTCTGTTTGTACTTTGGTTGGTAAAAGACTTTCTTACAGTCAGTGCAAAATTGACATTTTACCTCTCTTAGACTATTATGTTGTCAGAAATGTATACCCTGATTTAACGAATGAAGATCTTATAGACATATTTCGACCCTTTGGAAATGTTTATGACGTAAAAGCGCATCATGTACTGCCTAACTCTTCCAAGTTCTCTCATGTTTTGAGTGGGAATCGTGAAATAAGTTTTATGTTGCCAGGTCACGAGATAGGGGTGTCTGTTCCAGGAAGTGTAGTTTACATGCCTCATACATTTCACATTATTAAATATTGCCCTGCTTGTAGTACTGAAGGTCATGCCATGCTTCATTGTCCTGACATTGAGGATAATTGTTTACCACAAGAAACTTCAGTTGAATTGGAAAGTGACATAGAATTGGAGGACTTTAATGTAAAAGGCATGTTATCTGATGATGATAAGTTTCTACTTGCAAGTGAGTTGGATACCAAACATGGGGTGTAATGTGTAATGCTTTTTTTCATTTGCATGATTGGAAAAGAATATAAGTTATCCTTGGTGCGTAGCAATTTTAAAAAGTGCTTAAAGATGCTTATTTTAGTTTTTTAATAGCCCTTAAAGGTGCCTTTTTTCATTGGATGTTTTTAAAAAGTGCTTAATTTTCCCTTTTTTAAAATGAGATTTTATCATATGGATTTTCGCTACGAATTATGCCAAAAGACTGAGTTCGCATTGTTCTATTAAACGCTTTCAAAATTAATTCAACCCCAATCTATTTCAGCATATTTTCTGTGATGTTTTTTAGTTTCTTGTGGGCCGCTGCCTGGAAGTTGCCAAGACTTTGTGATTATTTTTCTTTCATTTATTCCAAGCTTAACAGCCAAGCAATTTCATTTAGCACCTCAATTGTTTCAGCTTGCATGAACAGGTACTGATAGCAAACTTACCTCTTCACTATAATCGTACAACTCCAATTTTCGTTAAAAAATTTATGACTCATTATTTCAAAGATAAAATTTATTTTTTAATTATTATATAATTTCATAAGGATCAAAAAATTTCGATTGTAAGGTTTGCGAATTTTTCAATCATTATTAAGTAAAAGAAATTTTTTTTAAGGAGTTATCTTTGTGTTGAATCTCCTATTATAAATGTACTTTTTATTTCATTTACTTTTTAAAACGTTTTTATTTTTGAAAGTTGTTGTGGAGGATAAAGGATTGAACCTTTCGATTGCTATTCTGACTGAACTCTTGGAACCATATTTTCCAGATTGCAGCACTCTGTATATTTTAAGATAGAAAATTCTAAATCTAGTATAGATAAAAATAATTATTTTTACAGCAAGCCTTTTTTCTATCTAATTTAGCTTAAAACTTAGTTTTTGTTAATATATTTTTCATGAATTATATTTTAGTAAGTGAAAATCTGATAATTAGTGACTAAAACATTCTTATTTTTTTATTATTATTTGATGTAAAAATAGTCTTTTATCATTGCTGAACATGAAAGCTTGAGCTTTGTAAAAAAAAAAAAGCATAATTTTGTAACATTTGACCTATTTTGTAGTTACCATTAATGCACATATTACTATGTAATTTGTATTTAAATTTTGATTTATAATCAATAGTTTTGAGTTATTCATGTATAACAAATATTTTATTTAATAACATTTCATATTTTTTCAAATTAGTTATAGAGTACGATATAATTAGGTTAGTGTTAAATAATTATTGCAGAATTTATTTGGATTGTAAACCCTTCAGGTTTTATTAAAACCCATCCACAGATATATAATAAATATATATGTATATGATGAGTATTTTAAATGATTAGACCAAAGTATCCCCCATTTTATTTTAAGATTCATAGTATAGACTGTAGATTTGTATAATATACACTTAAGTAGAATTAAATAAAATTAAAAACATTCTGTAAACACAAAATCTCGATAAAAAAAGCTTTCTACAAGCAAAAATTAATAATCGAAAATTTTAATTTAGGAAAATAAATTTTATTTGTCTCAAAAAAAAACAATTTATTCAAATGAGCGAAGTTTGATATAGTCGCAATTATATTGTAATTTCTGAAACGTGTTTTTCTAATACGAAATTACTAAGTCACAGTAAGTGATCATCGTTTGACAGTCTTGATTTTGCACCAATTTCATCATAAATCCATGTGATTTTTCAGAAATTGTTTTTACAGATTTCTGCTTTTTTTTTTCTTTTTTTTTTTTTTTTTTTTTAATTTACTTATAAAAACTTTTATTATGATATTATTCCGGCAACTGAATTTAGAATTGTGTATTTAAATAGTAACATTTTACTCACACTTACGATTTGCATCAATTTTGTCAAGGATTCCCATTGTTTTTTTATAATCGCTTTTTCAACAGTTATATCTATGTGATTTTTAAAAAATACTGATATTTATAGAAAGATTTTGATATGACTTAGTAAATTCCAATTACGCATCTGAGTAATTACCTATTGATTTTTGCAACGATTTCATCATAAATCCATACAGTTATTAAGAAATTACTGTTACTGATTTTTATATGGTCTCAATGCATTTAATTTAATATTATCACACAGGTGAATTTCAAATTGCAACATTGAATATGAACTTTTTAATGCAAGCATTCCATTTTCATCATGAGGTTACGTGTTTGAACTTTTTTGACAATGATACCCATGGATTTCTAAATAATTTTTAAATAGCGCAAATGTGAATAATCAACTTTCGATTTTCAACATAAATTCAATTTTCCACCAATTTCATCATAAATCCATATGGTTTTCTTAGTGTGATCAAAGAGACATTATTTATGTATATATGTAAATAAATATATTCATTAAATGTATAGGCATAATCATAATGCGGGTAAAATCAAATTTAATATTTGTTGAATATCATTAAAGAATATGAGTGAAATCAAATTTAATATTTGTTGAATATCATTAAAGAATATGAGTGAAATGATAATGAAAACGATTGAGGAAAGAATAAGATCTTTGTAGAGGACGCCGTCAGTTTTCATGCTTGTGATTGGTGCTTAAGATTTATTTAGTTTGGTTTGAAATTAATAATAAATAATATGTATTGTTGCTTTTTAGATTTTGGGTACAAATATTGTCTATATATAAATATAAAGTTAAGTAATTTAGTGTGTTTTCAGAATAAGCATTTTGTACTTAAGTATTCAACAGAAAATAGTTTTTTAATGAATTATATTATCTGCTCGAAAAAAGCTTATATTTAAACTAGAGATGTACTAGGTTCTAAAATTTTGCTGGATCTGGATACCCAGCAAAAATTTTATTTGTTATCCAGCCGATTTATGTATTATGCAGAACGAGTATTTATGCAAAACAACATAAAAATCTTATAATTTTCTTTCAAACCACTAAATTTCAAAATATAATTCTAAGCATAGTGATTAGCATTTTTAAAAAGTGCTTAAAGGTGATTATTTTCGTTTTTTAAAAGTCCTCAAAGGTGCTTTTTTCATTGGGTGCTTTTAAAAAGTGCTTGATTTTCCAAAATGGGATTTTTTTCTTTACCTTGTCGATTTTCACCACATATAACGTGTGTACAGAAGCGCGCTTTTCACTTTGTTCTTTCAACGTTTTCACGATTTTTTATGAAATCGCCAATCATTTTGCATGTTTAATTAAATACTTGCGAGTATGCATGTGTGTCTACTGAGCTGGGTTTTGTGAGATTCTATCTCTCTCATGCGCAACTCTGCTAGCATAATCAAGAAAAGAGTTCTTTGTCATAAATTATTTATTTTATCATGATCATGTAAAGTCTTTGGAAATTATTTTACATCTTGTTAATATATATAGTGCTTATAGTAATTAAAAATATTTTCTGAGTGCTTTAAAAGTACTTAAAGGGTGCTTATTTTTTGTTGACAGATTTATCTACTTACCCTGTCTAAGGAAATCGAATGTGTAATTGTTAAAAAAAAAAAGTTTTTTTTTTAGATTTATTTAAACTAAATCTTAAAAAAAAAACAATTCTCGAAAACAATTCTAGCTGAAGAATTATTGATCTAAATCTTTGTTATGACATGGAGACATCTTATTGTGGACTAGAATTGTGTCTAATTGTAGACCTAATTGTGGACTTCATTATTAATAAATTTTTCATTTGATTTACTGCAATTTTCAATAGCATTTATTAATTTATCTTCTGTTAAACATAAGATATTTTAAAAATATTTTAACTCAATAACGGTATGAACAATGTTTCAATTGTCAAGGTTTAATTTTTAATCTTTTAATAACTATTATATAGTTATTAGATGCATTCTACTATAACATATTCTTATTTAATATATTTTATTTTCTGTGTATTATAAAGAAGTCTATTAATTTCTTTATTTACATTCATGTAGGTGTTGATTAACCATTATATCAACAACAAAAAAGTTCTTATCATGCTCTCCATGATTTATCCATTTTTGGAATCGAATGATATTTGACTAAATTGATAGAATTTATGATAACTTAAAGTAAGAGATAAGAATCAGTAATAGTCTGTTACCAGATATTACTGTCTGTTTGAATGGAAAATGTTACCTGGCCATTATAAATTTTTCTTAGTATTATCATATCTTCAAAATAAATGGTACAAGATTCTACGATCCCAGTAATCAGTCTAATTTAGTACTAAATTTACAATTTTCACTAAGTTATTTATGAATATCTTCTCTGAAGTTGATAAAACTTAGATATATCTATAACGAATTCTTTGACAGAAAGCACTAGATTTCATTATCAAAAAATCCACTTTTAAAGTGTTTCACCCTTAATTAATATTTGAAATTAAGTAAGATTATGTTGCATTTTTTTTTTCTGGGAGTGTTTACATTAAAAACTTAAATGATTAATAACAGGTATGCACAAGCTTCTTTTTTTTTGGCAACACAGATTAAAAAATGCCATGTTTGGGACCAGCATGAGCAAGGTAAAATAATTGTAAAGGTGTATTTATAGTTTGTCTATCTGAGTCAAAACCTGTCTTAAATAATGCCCTACTTGAAATAATTAAACCTTGTAACCATAGTAACTGCCACCACTCCAGACAAATGACTTGGGAAGTTCTTTACATAGACAAACTATAGATCCTAATTGAAAGTACCATATTTTTATAGCAATTTGTAAAATTTGCGCAAAATCACAAATCTTGAATCTGACACATTTCAATCTGAACGCATGGCCATAAATAAAACTTAAAATTAAATGGTTACAATCAAATTCTGGCTTGTACTGAAACAAGAAAAAAATAAAAGAGCAGGATGGCCCGAAAATAAATTTAAAATATATCTCATACAGCATTTTTTTTCTGTGCTGAAGAGTAAAAATTTTCTTTCAATTTTTATAAATATGTTTTTTTAAAGACTTCATATATTTTTCATTCAAAACTGTTCAGGGACCACGTCACACTCTTTGTATGTTGTGCATCCCTGTTTAATAATTACATGCTCCTTGAATGCAACAAAAATATTTAAAATTTTAGTGCTGTTTTCCCTCTTCTAAATTGAACTTTTCCTCAAAATAGCAGTATTTAGGAAAGTGAATGTGTCTTTTCAATCAATATAACTATATCTTTCCTATAGTTGCACTTTACGTTTTATCTTCTTTTAAAAAACAGTGAAATCTTGTGCATATTTTTAATTGAAATTTTATTATTAGACATTGTTCATGTTATTTATAGTCTATTTTTCTAGTTCATATTAGAAATTATTCATAACTTTAATAATATATATTTCATTCATAATAATAATGTTACATCATTTATAAACCCATTAACTGTCAAGCCTAGTATGTGAAATTTTATTTTAGGATATCTTTTTCTGTATTAAGGTATGTAAAGAGAAACCAGTTTGTGCTGCAGAAAATATCAATCATATAATTTTTCAATTTTTTTTCCTTATTACTGATTTATAAAGAGAGAAATTTTTTGTAATTTATGTAAATAAATTTTGAAAAAATTCATAAAAAGGTGTTTACTTTAGTGCGAACTCGTTGATTTTTTGCTGACAAATTAAGTAAATTGCATATCTGAAATGTATAGCTTGGCATCAATTTTTACTCGAAGTTAACTGACAATTAATGGGTTATTGGAAAATGTACATTTGTAACTGTATGAATTTTTTATGTATTTAGTTGGAAAGTTTGTAAGCATCAGCATTTTCTTTGATTGCTGTTTCTGATCAAAGCAGATGTCATCATTTCTTTATTTTTGAAATGTAATATATTTCTTTAACAAATCAATAAATAAAATTAAAGACAGACTGGTTTCTCTTTCCTTAAAAACATTGTCTCATTCTATTACATCATTTTGATCATTTCATCTGGCTATATCATTTTAGTTTTTGTGAAACAACATAGTGCTTTTAGCACAATGTAAATGATTAAGTTTTTTTTAGCTTTAATTAATTTTCAAAAAGTTTGCTCTATTGTGGTTTTCTTTCAATGCTTATGTCATTTTCTTAAAACTTAACCCATATACTGGAATTCTCGGTAGTCTCAAATCAACAGTGTCAGTTGTAAAATTGAAAAGGATATTTTTTTTTTATTTATTTAATAATGAAACAGAAAGTATTATGTATAAATATTCATATAAACATTCATATTCGTAAATATCATATTCCTTTTCTGAAATGTGATATTTTTCTTTTCCATGTCGATTTTCGCCACGTATTTTGCAAAAGGGGGGTTTTCACAGTGTTCTATTCAACATTTTCGCGATTAATTCAACCCCGATCTATTTCGGCTTACCGCCGTTCTGTAGTGCATGAAAGCACCATTTGTTTTACATGTTTGATGAAACACTTGCCGGTCCAGCTATACTGAGCTGGATTCAGTGGTAAGGATTTTTGACCCTCATGTGCAACCCTGCTGCATTTTGCCAGAGATTCTCAATTTCAGACTTCATTTTCCGCCCTCTGTAATAGAATCGAAAAATCTCGAATTTTTGCTGAGACGGGGACCAACTAAACATTGTCGTTTTTTTTTTCTCGATTAGTGGTAGAAAATTTCATTTCTCTTGCAGGGTTGGCAGGTTTTTGACATGTGACAGTTTTTGACAGTTTAAACCATGGTTTAAACCGTCACGTCAAAAACCTCACTGTCAAAAATGTCGAAAATGTCAAAAACCTATATTCATATGTGAAATTTAATTAATGCATAAAATTTATATATTTTTTATAAAGGATAGTGTTTCTAAATATGTTCTAGAAAAAATAAATTTAAAATTTTGAAGAAACACTTATATTTCGAATAGTAACCAAAATCTTGTACTTTTGAAAGCTCACATCTTTTGTAATATTATGTATTCATTTTCATGTGTTATTGAAAATCTGCAGTGATATTATTAAGAAATTTATTTATAACCAAATTTAGTGTATAGTATAGATTATACTAAAAATTAGACATTTTTAAAGATAAACATTAGCAGTTTTGCACATTAGACATCTTTTAAAGAAAAATATTTTTAATATTCTTTTAAATCTTCTTAATAATCTTTTTAACATAAGACAATACAAATTTAAGTGCTTTCTGTTAAATACACAGAGCAGTTAGTGTCGATTTACAGTATATTCAGCCTATTCATTTACTATGCTGAAAATTTAGTTTATCCAAATACTTGTGAATTTCATTTTACTGAATACGATATAGTTTTGTTGAATATCTAAATATTCAGCTGTTGAATAATTACTTCTTGCTTTCAAGATATGCATTATTTGTATTCTTAATACAAGTGAGGGAAAAAATTAAGAGGTAAAAATTGTTTTAAAATGATAAGTGTAATAATTATAAATAAATGTAATAAACAATATGAATTATATTTATCATTATTCACAAATATAACTACTTTTAAATTCAAATTAACAATCTGGATAATAAAGATATTCGATATAACATTAAAAAATTTTTTCATACACTTGTATCAAGTTTGTATTTATACAACATAACTTGTAAGTTCCTTATAAATATTAGTTATATGTTCCTTATATGTCAAAAATGCATAGTAATAAACTTTTAATTTTCTTAAGTATCAAAAAAAAAAAAAAATTGTTTTTTTCAAAATATAAATATTTAAAAAAATTTTATGCAAAATTTTTCTGCACATGCATTTGAATATAAATTTCTGAGATTTTAAATCTGTTATTTTACCTTAATTTTAATTAAAAAATATTTTAAAACCTGCTGATTACCTATAGTATAATTAAATTTCAATATAATGCATGGCAACTGTTGGTAGTTTTGAAGTTTATATATTTTTTTGGCAAACTTTAGTTTTTGACATTTTTGACGGGTTTTTGACGGTTTAAACCAGTATTATACCCTTGTCATGTCAAAAACCACTTTTTGACGTCAAAAACCCAACCCTGTTCTCTTGTTATTATGTCAATCAAGAAGCTTTTCTTTTCCTAGACCTCCCACTTTCTTCGATCTTATTTCACCACTTATTTGTATCGCTAGCCCCTCCCCCCTTCGAAAGGAAGAAAATTTTAATTTTCTCAGATATGGACCCTTTTCTCTAAAAATAGGAAGGGGGAATGAGTCACCTATAGGATGCTTAAGGATATTTGAGATGAAAGGATGTTCTCTGTCTGCAGTAAATCAATTGCTTACACTTGTCTTGTCCTATAAAGTGGTTGTTCTCAGAAAATTTAGCCTTGTATTTCAACCCATATGCTAGTGACAATCCAGGGCTAAAGAGAATAGAAGGGCTGGTTCACTCCTTTGAAGTATCTCTCGCCGCGCCGATCCTCCGACGTCACTCTAGTGACGTCACTTTGGCGCAAAGCTCGCACTTTTACTTCAAGAACGGAGCGTTTGGCCTTACTTGCCCTAACTAATATTGAATCATTTCTTTTTGCGAGATATTCTAAGACATTTGTTATTTTCTATAATGACTTTCCTCAGTTTTTGCAGTGAATTTACAAGAATTTAAAACTATTATCGAAATGCCAGTTTGCGCGATTGCAACTTGCAAAAATTCTGATACAAAAACGGAAGGAAAAAGTATAATTTTTCGCGTGTTCCCTAAAGTAAATGAAAAACTATGTAAAGAATGGATTCCGAAATGACACAGTTAATGTAAAACAGCAATACATTTATTCTGTCGTAAAGAACTTTTATAAAAATTCATTATCTAAATAGAAACCGCCTCGTTACTTCATAAAGAAAGGCAGGTGAAAAGAATTAAAAAATAGATAAAGTCAAAGAAAATTAAAATGTAAATATAAAGTATAAATAAAATATATAGTATATAGTTGAAATTCTCCTAATTTCATAACATATTTTTTAATGTAGTTATTCTGAATATTTATGATTTTTTTTTAAAATTATATTCTCTTCAATTTAAATATCTATAAATTATATCATCGTAAATTTAAATGTCTATAAACAATTGTAAAATTTCTAATGTCATTATGAACCTAAATTATTATTTTGTTTCAGTAATTAGCGTTTAAGGTCGATGTTTCCTAATGATTAAGTAAGAACAAATTGCTATTAACGACATATTTTAAAATCAGGGATTCTAAATTTAACTTAACTTATCGTTATAAAAGAATATGTAGATAGAAAAAGTGTCGATATATGCCTTCATTTTTCTTAATAGTTAAAGTTAAAACTGAACTTTTTAAAATAAAGTATTTATCGTGTTATTTTCACCAACTAGCAAAACATTTTTATAAGTTTAAAATGGTATTTTTTTTAACATAATAACCAAGAAAGTTTTTTTTTTAACTATGTTTATGAACGGAAATAATGTGTTAATTACGTAAAGTTTGAAGGCATATAACCAGAAAAAGTATAACTTATTTTTACAAAGAGAAAGATGCAAAGTTATCATATCTTTGCTTGCGATCTCCGAGATCTGTGAACACAGTGACGTCATGAGGAGGGAAATCGTAGCTTCAGCTCTAAGAGCGGAGTGAACTAGCCCTTCTATTCTCTTTAGTCCTGGTGACAATCACGATGATCCTTTTCCGGTGCCTTCGAATTCATGAAATCGAATGCTGACAGTACCTCTTTTGTTGTTTTTTGGCGGGATTGTTTGTTACCCACAGAAAGCAAGATCAGATTAAATTGGACCACATTTCCCAGTTGTCTTATGCTTATAATAAAATAACAGGAACAACAATATTTTCCCCACTCGTTTATGAAGAATGGCCAATTTTTATTTTAAGAAAAAGTTAAATGGAAATACCTTAATTATTAATTTATTTCAATCTGATGTGCACACGAGAGCAACAAGTTAAAATTAAGCACAACTATTAAATCTATTTTTAGTGACAGATATAATATTATTTTCAGAATATTTACATGTCCAAATTATCATCTCAATAAAAATTGATGAAATATAATTTGGTTGGCTCAAACTTAAATCATTATCATTAAGGATTTTCTTTATTAGTTATTAAACATATTTTTAAATTCAATTTGTAAAAATATCTTTCTTAAATTTACTATTTATTTTTAATTTGAAATTTTCAGTACTTTTCTTATTTCCTAATTATAATTTTTACAAAGTTCGTTATAAGATTTACAAAATATAGTTTACTTGCACTAAACCCGATTCAATGATTGAAAATTTGATTTTAAAATTAAAATAATTTTAATGGGTTTAACGTGTTTTTCAACGTCGACGAACATCTGGTTCACATTGTGAATTTACACATTTTTTGTGCACAACTTTTATAACATCTGTATTTATACAAGACTCTAAGGACTAAGGAACCTGTAATTATTTCCTTATTAAAAAATTAGCTTGCATTCATATTACATACTATATATTTTAAATTTTAAAATCTAATTTCAATATTCGATACATATAGATAAAAAAAATCATAAGTGATGCAAAGTGTGTGATCATATTTATACAAATTTAACCTCTCCTCTACAAAAAGAATTTCGAAAAATGATACTTAAACACAACTCCATTTTCTTCCTTTAGTGAAGTGAATAGAAAATTTTGAAATAAATAGGTGCCAACACAAGCGTTACGTAATTTGACGATTACTTTTTCCAGTTGCAATGAGAATGTAATTAAAAATATAGTATGAGCAAATATTTTAAAAAAATGTGCAGCACATTGAAACAAATACTGCAAACATGCATAACACAGTTTTTTTTACATCAAAAACCAAATTTCTTACGTCATCAAATCTTTGCATCAAAAAAATTTTTACATCAACTATTTTTACATAAAAAAATCAAATTGCTGAAGTATTAACTTAGCTACAACTACAAAAAATATTCTGTACTCATAAATCGTAGCAGTATGTTATAGAATCATTGTAATGGATAAGTAAATAGAGACTTTATCGCATAGAAATTCACAACCTAATTTCATGTTAAGACCAAAAGTAAACATAACATCTTTCGTTTTTTTTCTTTCATTATGAAAAAATTCGTACTTAGAAATGTTTGTTATCTACTCTTAAAATGGAAGCTCAAAATAATAAATTTATAGGCAATGTTCCGGAAAAACATTATGTACTGCGAACATTTAGTTAGACCTTGTGGTGCCCCCCTATCCTCTGGTGCCCTAAGCCGTAACCTCCGAGAAAATAGATCAGTGATTCTCAACCTTTTTTTTTTTTGTGGCGGCACACTTTTAACGATTTCGAAATTTGACGGCACACAATGAAAAAAATTAGTTTAAGAGTTGTTTACTAACCTATAATACACTGTGTTAAATAGTTTGTGATAATAATTTTGAATGTGAAATAAAATAATGTGTACTACAAAAGCACGTTTATTAAGAGATTAATTATTTCTTTCGACTAATTTTTTATTAGTTAGTAACAGTTATTTATTTTTTTTGCTAGTTATTAATTGTTAACTTGTTTTCTATATTTATTAACTGTTATTTTTTTGTAATTTCTTGTTAACTAGTTTTTTTTTTTTTTTTTTTTGCTAATTATCAAATTGTTAGCTTATTTTTTTTGTTAGTTATCATTTGTTAATTTGCTTTTATAACTATTAATTGCATAGCTTACTTTAATGATTAGCTTTTATTTCCGTTTGAAAGCTAATATTTAGCTTTCTTTTGTTAATTAATAATTTTAATAATCATTAAATTTTCTACTTATTTCATTATTTTTTAAAATTGCCAAAGACAATTTAAACGCTTCCTTCTTATTTTCACTTATTTTAAGATTGTCAGAGACAAGACAATCGCCGACAAAATGTTCACGCGGTTAAAGCCTGGAAAAAATTATAAAAAGTATATATATATATATATACAGTGGTGGCCAAAAGTGTGGACACTTTTTGAAAGTTTCATGTTTTTCAACTTTGTGTGCTTGTAGAATATATTAATTTTCCCTTAAATACAAACGTTTATATATCAAATTGAAGTTAATTTAATGTAGAATTTAATAATAAATACAGTATTACAATATCTGTATTACAAAAAAGGTTATGCAACAAATAGTCAGATCTATCTTAGATTTGCATTTTTTTAAAGTGATACTTACACAATCAATACTTAGTAGGATAACCCTTATTTTTTAAGACAGCTTCACAGCGTCTTTTCATCGAGTGAACGAGTGTTTGGAGTTCATCTTTCGTAATCACATGGTGCCAAGAATCAATTATAGCTTCACTTAGTTGTCTTTTATTGGATGGACGTTTTTTTGGTACAAGAATTTTCAAACGTCGCCACAAATTTTCAATTGGATTGAGATCAGAGCTGTTTCCTGGCCATGGTAATATATGTATGCCTTTATTTTGAAACCATGCTTTGCATACTTTTGCTGTGTGGCATGGAGCTGAATCCTGCTGAAAAATAAATGGTGCATTGTTGGGGAAGAGATCTCTGATGGAAGGTGTCAATTTTGGTTTCAGGACAGTTTCGATGTATTTTTTGACTCTCAGGATGCCAAATCAGGCCGAAAAAAATGCACAAGTGCTACTTCCGATAGAAAAATTAAATGGCTACGCCTTCAAGATAGAAAAATGTCATCAAATGCCATTAGATGTGAAATGAATGCAGCTGGTATTGCAGTAAGTTCAAGAACAATAAGAAGAAGGTTATCAGGATTTGGACTACAAGCTAGAATTCCAAGGAAAAACATATTTAAATGAAAAGCAACGCGAAAAACGAGTTAAGTTGGCAAAAGAACACATTAAATGGTCAGCAAATCAATGGAAGCAAGTAATCTGGAGTGATGAGAGTAAAATATCGCTCTTTGAAAGAAATGGAAGAAAATACGTGAGACGTAGAGTAGGTGAAGCGCTTCATCCTGATTGTATTGAAGCAACTACAAAAATTCCAACAAATGTCATGATTTGGGCATGTATGTCTGCAGATGGTGTGGGCCGAATTCAAGTGATTCTTGGCATCCTGAATGCCAAAAAATACATCGAAACTGCCCTGAAACCAAAATTGATACCTTCAATCAGGGATCTCTTCTCCAACAACGCACCATTTATTTTTCAGCAGGATTCAGCTCCATGCCACACAGCAAAAGTATGCAAAGCATGGTTTTAAAATAAAGGCATAGATATATTACCATGGCCAGGAAACAGCCCTGATCCAATTGAAAATTTGTGGCGACGTTTGAAATTTCTTGTACCAAAAAAACGTCCATCCAATAAAAGACAACTTATTGAAGCTATAATTGATTCTTGGCACCATGTGATTACGAAAGATGAACTCCAAACACTCGTTCACTTGATGAAAAGACGCTGTGAAGCTGTCTTAAAAAATAAGGTTTATCCTACTAAGTATTGATTGTGTAGGTATCACTTTAAAAAAATGCAAATCTAAGATAGATCTGACTATTTGTTGCATAACCTTTTTTGTAATACAGATATTGTAATACTGTATTTATTATTAAATTCTACATTAAATTACCTTCAATTTGATATATAAACGTTTGTATTTAAGTGAAAATTAATATATTCTACAAGCACACAAAGTTGAAAAACATGAAACTTTCAAAAAGTGTCCACACTTTTGGCCACCACTGTATATATACAACAAAATTAATAAATACAAGAAAATACGAAGAAAGTTTAAAAAAAAAAGAAAAGCAATAAGTTTCATTTGATGAATGAAACTTAATATTTCAAAATGAAGATATTCATTTCATTATCTTCATTTTGAACTTATATATATATACTTAAAACAAAGAAAAATTATAGTAATATGAAAAAGGAGGAGGGGGAGATAATAATTTTAAAAAAAAGGATGAAATTTTATTTAAGAAAAAACGGGGGGGGGGGAAATATATATAATCTTTCCATCAGGCCACACTATTATATCCTCAAAAAAGAGGATATAATCGTGTGGGCTGATGAAAAGATTATATCTTTTTTTTCCGGTTTTTTTTTAAATAAAATTTCATCCTTTTTTTTTTCAATCAGTTGTTTGTTGTTTTTTTAATTATTATCTCCCCCAGCCCTTTTTCATATGACTATAATTTTTCTTTGTTTTATCTTCTTTTTGAACTTATCTAATGAGTTCTGTTTACTTGCAGCTTATGCGCAATAAATGAAACTTATTGTTTTTCTTAACTTTCTTCGTGTTTTCTTGTATTTATTCATTTTCATTTTGTTATATATATATATATATATATATATAGACACACACTTTTCTTTCAGTTAGACTTTACTCGTAATAAAAAAAAGTATTATAGTTTATTTTGTACCACTTCTAATATTCGACGGCACATTTTAAGAATTTGTGTGGATGAAGACAAATTTTAAGGATTGCAGTGAATGTGTGTGTGCAGAACAGTCTCTAAAATTTGCAGCACCCTTTAAATATTCTTCTGTAGAAATCCCAGAAAAATGAAATAAATAATTTTTTTTTTAAATCATTTCTGAAAACAAATTACTGTTTTCTAACTTTTTTTCTTCAACTTTTATACTATCGTTTATTATCTAAATTACATGTGCAAACTATTGATGGCTCTAACTTAGAAGTGTAAAGTTATGTTTTTATAGGGTTGGCGAGCGAGCAGGGGGCGAAGCCTCCAAGTGTAATAATATTTCACATTTATGATGGCTTGATATCAGGGTTTAAGCTGCAATCAGAAGTTCTTTATAGCAAAAAAAGTTGAACTATGAATAGGAAGCATTAATGTGTTTCATTTTCATACGTTTTTGAAATCTAACTAGATTTGTATG
The DNA here is from genome assembly GCF_982258835.1 of Parasteatoda tepidariorum. Classification (NCBI taxonomy): domain Eukaryota; kingdom Metazoa; phylum Arthropoda; class Arachnida; order Araneae; family Theridiidae; genus Parasteatoda; species Parasteatoda tepidariorum. Next base: position 98,203,078 of record NC_141760.1, read on the forward strand.
CAGATATAAAACTATAAGTTTCGTATTTTTTCTTTTTATTTTCATTATATTTGTTTGTAGGTCCAAGGATCTGTTCAGGGCAAATTTACTACCGTTTAGCGGTACCTTCACAAATTCAACTTAAGGAAAACGGTAGTTTCACAAAATACTTTTAAAAAAGGAAGTTCTAAAATTCTCCTCCCCCGCCCCCTGCCTTTTAAAATTTTGTTGTTGTTTCCCCGTAAAAACATTAAACCTGGAGTTAATTACTCATTTCGATTTGCAATGGAACCCACCCCTGGTTTTCTATTTTGACGAAGTAGAAGAATTCGCTGCCCACACGATTTGTACAAAAATTATTCTAATAGACTTTTATTTATTTATTTTTTTATGAAATTTTTTTTTTCTCTGTTAAACTTTTTTCTGTATGACCAAGTCGAAAATATTCTCATAATGAAGATAACTTGCAGTGCCATTACCATTAAGTGTATGTTTCTATAAAATTCAAGTTGAAATTTAACAATGGACAATGATTTTTATGAATTTTTAAATTTGAATACAATTTTAGCCCAAAATTTTACGATAGCAAAATTGTTTTTTAACGTATGGGAATAATATATATAGAAATTTACCAGTCATATATGATTTATATTTGTAGTGAAAATTTTTGAAAATATTTTCGTATTTTATCATATTTTTGTGTTGATTTGTTAACATAATTTTTAATTTGCACAAATTATGTCTAAATTTTTACAAAATTGGTAGGTACCTCTTAAAAAAGAAACCTAGACAGACGCCTGAGGTCAGTTTTGACGTTTTTTATTTTGTTTGATAAGTATTTTCCCATGCCTACATAGTTAGGATAATAATTTAATATTATAATAATTTTATTTTTTTTTGTTTTATTTTTATTATTTAATATATTATACATTAGAATACATACATTATAATAATTTTCAAAAGAATTTTATATTATTTATTTTCAGCTATTCTTATCTTGATTTTTTCTTGAATTTTTTTTTTTTGGTTCTTTAAAGAATCAGGTAAAATACTTTGTCAAAAATGTCTTGTTTCATTGTAGCACTTTATTAAAAAATGCTACCATAGTAGAAACTTGATATTGACAATTTTAATATTATTTAGTTTTGATGCAAGCAATAGAGCCTAAATTTAAATATTTTAAACCTTTTTTTTTTTAGATGAAAAGAGTGAACAATCAAATGTCGGAGGACATAGTTTAGAGAAAGTTGATGGTACAGAAACAATAATTTGTGAAACTCATGAAAATTCTCAGCAAACCACAGAGGTATATAAAGAGAAAAGGAAGTATAGAAAAAAACACTGGATTGATGCAAGCTGGACTATTAGCACGAAAACTAGAAAGAGTTCAAAAACCGGTATGCTTCAACTTTCTAATCATTTTATTTCCAAAATATTTATAATAAAGAAAATAATTAAAACAATTATTTATCTCATTCATCAAACGGTGGACTGTCATCCCACAGTGGACTGATCGTTAAGACACGGTTCCCAGCAGATCACCGAAGTCAAACATCACTGGCTGCGGTCAGTGTGCGGGTGGGTGACCACTTGGATCAGCCTGCGTAGGGACCGAGGGTGTGCGGTATTGGTCCTCGTTAAACTGTTCTATCGTAAAGTGCTCGACTTCGCGTGCAGGTCGTCGGACTACCGAAGCGGGGGTGCCATCCCCTCTGCAGAGGATCAAAATTGTGATGGCATGTCTTCGGATGATCCTCAGGGATGTTTCCCAGACCATCGTCAGTAGCCCATTGTGCAGCTCTAGTGCGACGTAAATGAACAACAACAACAAGCAATAACGTTCAATAAAACGAAATTTATGAAACTGTTATTTGTTACAGAAAATAATTTTAAAATTATTTTGTTTGATAAAAACTTTAAAACGGAGGAAACCTCTTATTCTTGATTTTAGCTCAAAGCGCATTCAGCTTTATCCCAATGGACACCAGCTTGTCTCACATATGAAGTGCTCAGTGCTGATTTTATAGATGGTGCGTAGCGTTTTTAAAAAGTGCTTATTTTCGCTTTTTAAAAGCCCTGGAAGTTGCTTTTTTTCATTGGAGGTTTTTAAAAAGTGCTTAATATTCCCTTTTTGAAAATGAGATTTTTTTTCTTTTTCTTTACCATGCTGATTTTCGCCACGTATTATGCATAAGTGTGGTTTTGACATTGTTCTATTCAACGTTTTCACAATCCATTTCAGCGTAGCGTCGGTCCAAAGCGTATGCAAGCGGCCGTCGTTTTATATTTTTATGAAATATTCGCGAGTCCGCATGTGCCTCTACCGAGATGGGTTCGGTGAGATTCTAGCACTCTCACATGTAACTCTACTGCATTTTGGAAGATATTCTCAATTTCAGACTTCATTTTCCACCTTCTGAAATCGAACCAAAAAATCTTCCGCTTTTTTTTTTATAGTGACTAATATAATCAAGAAAAAATTTCTTTGTCAGAAACTAATTATTTTATCATGATCATGTAAAGTCTTTGAAAATTATTGTGTATTTTGTTAATGTATATGTTACCGTTAAAGTATGAAATCCGTTATTTTATAGTATACCTAGTTATTCCATGAAATAACTGATCGTGTCCGTTAAATCGTAAAACTCTCTTGTATTTCTTGGTTTAACTAGTTATTTCATAGAATAACGATCTGCAGCCCGTTAAAGTGTAATAATCTAAATCATATATCTCGCACGACAAATACATGTACCTACCACCCCTACTGCATTATGAACGAAGATCAATTACAAAATACTTTGACTGCAATGAATGTTTTTCCAATTGGGCACAAGTAACGGCCGCATCAAACAATTATATTCCCGATCCCAGTTCAGTGTGTGCGAACAAAAATTAATTAAAATCGAAGAAGTACTGGATGTAGAAATATCGCTCCGATCGGTTGCTACAGCTCAAAGTTTAGGTACTGGTCAGGGATTTAAAAAATGTTCGTGTAAAACCCAGTGTGTAAACAAAAAATGTTTTTGTCTTAGAAATAAAGTTCTTTGTAATTCCAAGTGTTATTTTAGTAATCCTTGTTGTAACAAATGATTTTATGGTACGTTTCCATAAATACCATTTATACGCTGCATAAATTGGATAAATTGCTTCTTTTTCATTTTAATTGTCTATCATTAGTTTATTTATAGAATACCTAGTTATTTCATTTTAAATAAATTGTTTATTTTACACTTTAACTGTCTCTCATTAGTTAATTTATAGAATGCCTAGTTATTTCATAGAATAACTATTTAAAGTGGCAAATTAATAACATATTACACACTTTAACGGACACGATCAGTTATTTCATGGAATAACTAGGTATTCTATGAAATAACTGCATTATATACTTTAACGGTAACGTATATAATGCTTTAAAAAAAATTTTAGTGCTTAAAAAGTACTTAAAAGGTCCTTATTTTTTTGTTGAAAGATTTGGCTACGCTCTCTAGAGCAGTTTCAAATGACAAATAAACGAGTAGGCATAAAAATGTACAATGATATATGAAATAAAAAATAGCTGGAAAAGAGTTATGGAAAAAATCTGAATTGTGATTTCAAAATCTAATAAAAATAAATAATTTATCGTCGCAAATACTGTACTTCCTTTAAAAAAAAATTTAGTTACTGAGTATATTATTATTTAAAAACCATATGTCCCGCAATGGACTGATAGCTAAGACACTGTTCCCAGCAGATCACCGAAATCAAGCATCACTGGCTACGGTCAGTGTGCGGGTAGGTGACCACTTGGATCAGTTTGCGTAGAGACCGAGGGCGTGTGGTTTTGATCCTCGTTAAACTGATCTACCGTAAAGTGCTCGACTTTGCGTGCAGGTTGTCGGGCTACCGAAGCGGGACTGCCATCCCCTCTGCAGAGGATCAAAATTGCGATGGCATGTCTTCGGATCATCCTTAGGGATGTTTTCCCAGACCGTCGCCAATAGCCCATAGTGCAGCTTTAGTGTGACGTAAATTAACTACAACAACAACAAAAACCATATATATGTATAATTATTTCATATTTATTCATTTTGTTTTGGCTTTTTTTCCCATAACTGATGATGCCACCACAGGATCTTGCTAATCAGGAAAGACTTTGTTATTATTTTTGTTTTTCTTTTTTCAGTTCGCATTCGCAATGGTTCGTAGATGAGTAATGTCGTGTTTGGCAATATGGTCTATGAAAAGTTAATCACTCATTTACGATTCAATGGCAAATAGAATCTTAATGTTATGTATAAATCATGCTCTTATAATCAATTAAAAAAAATGAAAAATAAACTTGAAAAATTTTGAAACATACTTTGTTGTACTAACTTTCTATTGCTATGTTTTCCCACATTGTATTTGTTTCTTTAATGCTTATGATTTTCTACTTAATTTTTATGATTTTTCCATTATGTAATTTTTATGATTTTTTAAAATTTCATTCCGCATTTATTTATGTCAGTGGTCTACTTTGTTAAAAGAAAATATAAAAAGCGAAAAGGTCACGAGAAACATAACAGACTGCATCCAAATTCTGAACGAAATAAGAAGAAGAAATCAAGAGGGAAGAGAAAATGGAAAAGAGGTATATTTTAATATTTTTTGTGAAAAAAAAAATATTTAATATCACTTACTGAGTTCAATATATGCTATTCATTAAAGAATTTTCTCCTAATTCATACATTTATAATTTTCAAATTTTTTTTATTTTTATAATTGCCTTTTTTTTAGTAATTTTAATATTAGTTTCCCATCTTCTACCAGTCTAAGTTACTCTTCTTAATCAGTTCAATTTACGCTATTCAGTAAAGTATTTTCCCTAATTCATAAAGTCATCATTTATAAATATGGTTCTATAAAATTGTCACAACCACTAAATGTTTGAAAAAAATTATAATTTAAATTTTTTTTTCGAGTTATTATTATAATTGCACTTTTTTTTTCAGATTTTAATAGTAGTTTCTGTAGTTTCCAATCTTCTACTAATCAAAGTTACTCTTCTTAATCAGTTCATTATATGCTATTCAGTAAAGTATTTTCTCTAATTCATAATAAAATTATCATTTATAAATCTGGTTCTATGAAAATGTCACAACCACTAAATGTTTAAAAAAAATTTTAATTTAAAAATCTTTTTTTCGAGTCATTATAATAATTGCCCTTTTTTTAATATTTTAATAGTAGTTTCTGTAGTTTCCCAACTTCTACCAATCAAAGTTACTCTTCTTAAACAGTTCAATTTACGCTATTCAGTAAAGTATTTTCTCTAATTCATAAAGTCATCATTTATAAATATGGTTCTATAAAAATGTCCCAACCACTAAATGTTTAAAAAAATATATAATTTTAAAAAAAAAATTCCAGGTATTATAATAATTGCCCTTTTTTTAGATTTTAATAGTAGTTTCTGTAGTTTCCCATCTTCTACCAATCAAAGTTACTCTTCTTAATCAGTTCATTATATGCTATTCAGTAAAGTATTTTCTCTAATTCATAATAAAATTATCATTTATAAATCTGGTTCTATGAAAATGTCACAACCACTAAATGTTTAAAAAAAATTATAATTTAAAAATCTTTTTTTTCGAGTCATTATAATAATTGCCCTTTTTTTAATATTTTAATAGTAGTTTCTGTAGTTTCCCATCTTCTACCAATCAAAGTTACTCTTCTTAATCAGTTCATTATATGTTATTCAGTAAAGTATTTTCTTCTAATGCATAATAAAATTATCATTTATGAATATGGTTTTATAAAAATGTCCACCACTAAATGTTTAACAAAAAAAACTATGATTGTAAAGTTTTTTTTTTAGTTATTATAATAATTGTTTGTTTTTTTTAGTAATTCTAATAGTAGTTTCTGTAGTTTTAGTTTTCCATCTTCTACCAATCTCGTTACTTACACAAAAAACATTCATTGTAGCAACCGGAAGCAGTATTGTAATGGTTAAACAATACTTAGGAAAAATTTAGGAAAGTGAAACAGCATAAAATATCAACACTTATATTCTATTAACTGCATGGGGCATTTTAGGCATCCAATATTTGGGATACTACATTTTACAGTAATTTCACATTTGAAGGAAAGTGGAGAAAAAAAATTCTATGTGCTTAATATCTGAAATTGGGATTATTATAAACAATTTATGCGTGTTTTTTGTTTAGCTAAATTTAAATCGATAATAGCTCATGATTTATTTTTTTTTATCTCAAATATTAGAGGGAGTAGAACTTTTTGAGATTTCTGATTTTTCTGAGGACATATACCAACGATTCCCTTTCCAAACAATACTTTTGAGAAGAAGCTTTAAAATATATAAAATGAATATAATTCTAATTCAATCTATAGTGACTTCTTTATTGTTGAAGAATGGAAAAATAAAAATTCATTTTATCTCATATCTGTCTTCTTTTTTTTTTTTTTTTTTTTTTGCCAGATTTGAATTTTCCTACTATTTAATTTTGATGTACTTCATTATGTTATGTTAGAGGTTTCTTACTACAGTAAAACTCGTGTATGTTGACCACTTGTGGTGCATTGTTTTAGTGGTCAACTTAGACAAGTGGACAACTTATAGAGGGGGTGGGTCATTGTTCACTTTTTCGTTTCCATGTTGCTATATATTTTAAAAAAATTTTTTACTTGACTTAAAAATTTTATTTAGCGAATAGCCAAATGAATATCTTATAGAATATGTTTAAACCTAAATGAACTTCAATTTGTTACATATACATAATTCTAATATTTAACTAAGTTTTTTTTTAAAATTATTTCATTAGTTATGCATGTGAAGTGTTTAATAAAAATAATTTCTTAAAATATCAGAACACGAAAACATGTAATTTGAAAACTTTAACAAAACAAAATTATTTGAACACTTTAAAATTTATTCTGTTATTACTACACTTACAAACCAATATGCTACAAAAATATTCCCTCATTGTTGTTTTGTGCTGTTTTAGCAAGAACTGGAGGAGCAACTTTTCAAATAACACACCTGTTTCAAATGAATGAATGAAAGAAATGGTCAAAAGCTGACCCCCTACAATTTCCCCAGATGATCAACTCACAAAAGGGTTTAGATTAGGGCTTAACGCTATTTCACCAAACAAGGGAAATTTTAACGTACATTGCAAAATGACAGAAAATTTTCTGATTTTTTTCTCTGGTCAACTTATGAGGGTTTTAGAATAGAATTTAATAATACTCCTAGACAAAATTGACTTATTTCAGTGGTCAACATACAGGTGCTCAAGTTGCAAAGGTTTTGCTCCTTTAAATTATATAGGAAAAATTCCGTTCTTGATAATTGAGGTCAACTTATGCAGGTGTCCAACTTACAAGGGTGGTCAACTTGGCAGGTTTCACTGTATGTGAGTTTGGCTTTCTTCCATTCAACTATACATTTAATCCAACCCAACTTGTATATTGCAAGAGAAGAAGATTGCAATATACAAAGTATTGCAAGACAAAAAAAGAATTTTCATTGAGGAATATATTTAAATATTCTTACTTATTACTACTTCCTTTCTTAATATTTCAGTTCTTTTTTGCCAACACCTTAAACAAACGAGGACTTTTTTTTTTTGCTAAAATTCTTTTGCTGACATTTGCTTTTTTTTTTTTTGCTATATGTAAAGAGATTTGTTTTTATGTTCATTATCTACTTTTCATTAATCTATTGTTATTAAAATTGTACAAATAATTCCAAATTATTCTTCTGTGTCACTTTTCACAGCACCTTTCAAAAGAGGAAGACAGAGAAAAGACCCTGAAGCTCAGGATCAACCTTCTTTACTACTAAAAGAAGTTACAAAAAAAAGTATAGGAAATAATGCCTTTTTTGTTTCAGAATTTGCTCTTATTTTCCAATTTTTTATTATATTATGCACAAATTTATTTTATGAACAAAATTATTGACAAATTTTAAAATCCATCCATTATCTGAATACTTTGTATTTCTTTGAAATTATTCTGTAGTGTATTCATTATTATTTTCGGAAAATAAATTCTGTTTTTAAAATAATTAAAGCAAAGAAATAAATAAATAAGATGTCTATTTATAGTGAGCCTAACCTAGATAATGTTTGAGCTAAATTTAAATTTCGAGCACTTATATGTAATTTTAATTGCTATTAACAGCATGCTTTCAATATTCTAATTCATGATTCCTATCATTTAAATTATCAAATCAAACACAAAGCATACTTTTCTGACTAGGAAATATTCCCTGTAATTTAATTTTCGACTGGAATCAGTTGAAGAGAAATCGAAATTCACAGATTAATGCTTAATTAAGCGTTTCAAGGAGGCTATGTAACGCCCACCTCAGGATAGAAATTAAGAGAACTTAGTCGCTGCTCCAAAACACCAGTAGCTGAAAAATATTACTATTCCGTATACATTTTCACTAGTTTATTTGCGTGTCTCTATTAGAATTTTTTTTAAAAGAAGTTAATAAAAGGAGTTGAAAGAAAAAACTATGATACAGAGAATGTAAAATATTCACAATTTTAATGGATCATGCTATTTTGCTACAAAAAGAAAAAAACAGCTTACCATCCCTTTACATGCTGCTAATATGCATTGCATATGCCTTTCTACTTGTTCACTTTGTAATTCTGAAGAAGTATTGGACAGGAACCACCAGGCAACACCTGTGTACAACCACAAATTGCATTGTGGGTCAATTTGTGGTTGTACACAGGTGTTGAGGTATTGGGTGGCAAGATCGCTCATTAGACAATGACATTGGTCTTCTTGTTCTTAGTTTTAATGCTTAAATCTATGTTTAAATATATATTTTTAACTCTTTGTAACATTTTGCCCAGCTTTTGAAGATAAATAATTTTAAAAAATGTATTCCTTTACACCAATTGTTGGTTTAGGAGACCAGTGATAATTTATTTTAGGGTGATTTGAGTCAAACTTTAGTGGTTTCAGACCAACGAATTTCAACCGATCCTACTAGTTCACTTTGTAATTCTGAAAAAATAATGGACAGGTACCACCTTCTTCCTTGTGAAGCATATTGTGGTTCTACACAGGAGTCAAGGTACTGGGAGGCAAAATAACTCATTAGGCACAGTTTTCTTGTGCTTATTTCTGATGTTTGCAGCTATGTCTGCCTAGATTTTTTTAAACTTTTTCATCAGCCATTGGAAATTAATAAAAAAATAAAAAAACATCAATTACATCAATTACTCAATTACATCAATTACAATCAAATACTTTTACATCAATTACTGGTCAAGGAGACCAATCATAATTTATTTTACAGTGGTCGGAGTCAAATTTTAGTGATTTCAGACCAACAGACTGTTCATTTCAAGTCCTGTACCCAATTTTAAAGGAATATTTTTTTAATAAGGTACATAAAGGAAACTTAACTATTCATACAAATAATTAAGACAATTTTTTACATGTATAAATTATTTTTACCAAATGCTTAATTTAATTCATGAATATTTGCTCATATTAATGAAACTTATGTAATATGTACACTTTTGTTTAGATTATGCACTTTTAAATTCCATTTATAAGACATGAAAATGAGTTTAACATAGCTAACCCTATTCTGAATGAATTTTTCAGACCTGATGGTACAGTCTATTATTTATAAGATATTAAAAATGAGTTTATCATAATTAACTCTACACTGAATGAATTTTTCAGCCCTGATGGTACAGTCTAGTATTTATAAGATATTAAAAATGAGTTTATCATAATTAACCCTACACTGAATGAATTTTTCAGACCTGATGGTGTAGCCGAGTATTTATAAGATATTGAAAATGAGTTTATCATAAGTAACTCTACTCTGAATGAATTTTTCAGACCTGATGGTGCAGCCGAGTATTTATAAGATATTGAAAATGAGTTTATCATAATTAACTCTACTCTGAATGAATTTTTCGGACCTGATGGTGCAGCCGAGTATTTAAAAGATATTGAAAATGAGTTTATCATAATTAACTCTACTCTGAATGAATTTTTCAGACCTGATGGTGCAGCCGAGTATTTATAAGATATTGAAAATGAGTTTATCATAATTAACTCTACTCTGAATGAATTTTTCAGACCTGATGGTGCAGTCTAGTTTTGGTAACAAGTAATCTAGAAAATATGTGCATCTTTATTTCAAAGGATTTTATTTACGGCATAACATCATATACTATTCAAATTTTTCTAACATTCCTACTTTTTCCTTACCTTATGATACTTTTTAATTTTTATAACTTGCTGTCCAAAAATTTGTGCATCTTTTTTTTACGGAAAATTAACTTATCCTCAGTGTAAGCTTAGAAATAGTTCATGCCTTTAATTGCAATTCAAATGTCAATTTGTAGAAAAATTTATCCCTCAAGCACAATTTATCGTAATACATGGTAAGAAACTGTTTCTTTTACATGAAAGTATTACTTGAATTAAAGAGACAAATTGCAACATATATTGGTTTATAGTACATGAATCATTGTAGTTGGAGTTAAAAAGTAATCCTGTTGGATGCATGAAAATTACCACGTATTTTCTTTTTCAACTGCTGAATCACATCCTTTGTCCAAACTTTAAATAATAATAGTTTTTTTTTATTATCATTTAAAATTGTTTTGAAATATTTTACTCATAATATAGTGTTGGGTTACGCAAATAAGTTATTTTAATTTAATTTTTTTCTTTACTAGCTTATTATGAAAGAAAAAAGAGTTACAAATTGAAACAGACTTTAAAGCACAAAAGTCGGAAAGAAACAAAAATCTACTTAAAAAAAGGTATATGTCATTTTAAACTTCTTTTTTTTATTGTATGAATGTAAGAAAAATATTGCAATTAAAATAAGTGGTTTAATAAAGGACATATTTTTTCTACATATGTATATATTTTTAAACTTTTGTTCTGGTGCAAAATAAGAGTTCATCAAGTTACAGTTTTACTAATTTTTGTTAATGTCTAATAGTATTTAACTTATAGTACTAAAATTTTTATAAGTTGTGTAAAAGTTGGAAACCAATTTTTTAATGCTTGTAAATGTAAAATTAAGAAATATTTTTAAATTATGGAGCTTATTATACAAATTGATTTTAAATTATAAAATAAAACAATAATGTACATCTTATGCTGGGCCCACGCTATTGATTTCAAAATATTAGCCAAATATCGAAAGTCTTCACTAAATCTTTAAAAAAAAAATTTTGATTAATTTTTTTCCCATAGAAAAATATTTTACGGTAGTTTGTTTCAGGCTTATATTATTTGGACCCAATTCCAATTGACTGTGTGGCGCATTTACCTAAAATTATTGTAATTGAATAAAAAATACTGGTTTATTTAGAAAAATTTTAAGGGTCGAGTTAAATATATATTTTTCTTTCCAGTGGAAAAACTCTTTTGCCAAAACACTATTTTAACCATAAACCATATTTGCGATTTTTTGCATTTGGCGAGGTGGTTAATGCTTAGCGCAGGCCCTGCTTATGGTCAATATGTGAATTCGAGCATTTTAAGGAATGACAATTTGTTGTATATATTTCTTGGTGTTTTAAAGCAAAATATGCAATGTGAGAATAAGTCTCTATATTCAATAAAATATATTATGTTAAATTCAAAATTAAAATGTATAGTGAATTGTTCCCAACGGACAGTTTGGAGCATGGGAGGAGATCCATGGTTGGCGATTTGTTTTAAGATAAACTAGCCAAAAACAAAGCCAACACCCCTTAGTTAATATTAAATTTTAAAATAATTTGGCTTTTGAATAAATAGTCGCCAAAAAGACTGATTCGCATAACCCTGAGAAGATTCACATAACCCTGTAACTGAAAAATTTTCGTTATAAGAGTTAGTTTCGGAATAAAGAGTTATAAATTGATTTTGATGTTAGATTTAGTTGCAACAGTGAAGTAATTAGTTTTGTATTTTTATTCAATTAAAAAGTTAGCCGCTACATTGATTGTTAAAAAGAGAATAAAATATATATATTTGCTTTTATGAAATGTAATTAAAATTAACTAATTGGTTTAAATTGATTAAAATTAGATTAAGATAAAATTGCTTTTATGAAATGTAATTAAAATTAATCAATTGGTTTAAATTGATTAAAATTAGATTAAGATGAAATTAGATTAAAATTAAAAAAGTTTTTTCATGAAATTAAAGAAGTTTTAAAAGCTAAGAAATATGTAATGCCTATTATGGCATCACCCTCAGTACTTTATTTTGAGTTCACTATTTTAATTCAACATGTTGTCCGAACAAATGAAATTTATTATAAATTTAGTGTAATAATAAGTAAATATTACGTATTTACTGTTTAATAATTGTAAAACAGTATGTAAATATTTTTATTATATCATAAGTAATGTTATATGATTGCTTTATAACATATTAAGTCTTAAATTTTAATGGTAACTTAATTGTAGTCAGTGAAAGATGATAAATAAACATTACTGTTAAATAGTATTAAATAAATAATTTACAGTTAAACGGCATTATAACTTTTTTTAATCTTATGCTAATGGCAGCTAAAGATAACAGGATCATCTTTGTTTATTTATTTTGTGTCAGTTTGTTCATTAGCTTCTTTTCATTTATCTGTTATGATTAAAATTGTAAAAATAAGTCTAAATTATTTTTCTGTATCACCTTTTTAACGCAAGTTTGAAAAGAGGAAGACCATGAAAAAAACTCAATCTTTCAATCAATTTGCTTTACTACAAACAGTACTGGACATACTTAGGGCTTTTGCTGTCCTGGGCGAAACATTGAGGCATTTTATCATAGTTGATTAAAATCATGTTTTATTTAAAAAATATATGTATTGGAATTGGTTTTGGCATATATATAGCATTGGTTTTTTTATTTCAGTCATTTTTTTTAAAAAAAAATTCTTCTCTCGTTTAACAACCAAAACACTGATAAATGTATAAATAATACTTAGTATTTAACAACAAAACTGCAACTAAATTTTTTAAACCACTAATAATAATGTTAATATTATTATGGCAAACTAATTACTGAATAAATGAAGTCAGTTTCTTTTTTCTATCAAATTCAAAACCGTAGTGAATTGTAAAGATAGAGAATCAATTTGTCAAATGAAAAGTAAATTAATTTAGATCAGAAAGTACTTTTAAATTAAATTATTCTTTGCAGAACAAGTCTTTATTCTTTACTTACACATAGATACATTAACTTTTTAACATATTTAATAACATTTAAAATTATTTATTAAATTATAAATATGTAGAAAATTAAATGGGTAGAATTGGAGCTGATATCAGTGATTTACTATCACACCCCTAAGTATATGCATAATAGATAATGCAGTACTGTATAAATAATATTTTCTGCATAAATCTATGATTTAAAAAAGTCATAATGATTCATATAAACCAATGATTTATTTAAGTAAAATGTTTTTTAATCATGCCAACCCTGCTTTTTATTTTTCTTGACATTATCGGTGACAGTTCTTATGGATTGCTTTCCACACAGTCACAAATGGGCAATAATTGAAATTTTTATTGTGATTAAGTTCTATGACATCAAAGTTGGATTCATATTTTTACTTTAAAAATTTCAATTCTGGTATAATGGATCATTGACTGAAATTAAATTCGACGGATTCAGAAATATAAATTAAAAATAATTCGTGTAAATAATATATCTCAGGAATAGAAAAAACATCTTGAAGATTTAGCAAAGATCAGGAAAAAATTATAATGCAATTTTTCTAGCTTTGTGTTCAGCAAAATTGTCTATTAAAACAGAAAAATCCAAAGAAGTTGATAGATCATTCTTAATAGAAATGAGTGCCAAATGTGAAAGGCGAGCATTAGTCATCGTTGACCTCAAATATGTTTTTTTTTAGTTTTAAAAATGAACGTTCTACAGTAATAACGGTTGCAGGAACAGTATGAAAAGTTCTTAAAGCCATCACAAAATTTGACATAGCATCAGTGAAATTGCTTTTGTTTTGTAAGGTTGTTTTACTTAAGTATTAACTGTCCTTCGTGAAACAAGAAACCTTGATTCATTGACAGTAACTAAATAGCAAGATTCGTGAAGATGACAATGTCTTATTCACATTCTTAAGGGGAAAAATCTATTAATTTACTTACGCATACACAATTACTGACTATAAGATAATTTGTGGCGTAACTACCACTACGATTATTAAATATCAATTCAATAATATATAAAACTTGCTAACTCAATTCAATCTAGGGTTACTGTTGTTTGGTTGAATAACACAGAGGCTAATGCCGGCAAATAAAGTATTTATTAAAACATAATATGAGGAAACAATAGTTCGCACACACAGTGCTACACATCTGAATCAACCAACAACTAGTCAGCTTCTTCAACAAATATATATCTATTTCCCCTATCGGGAAGTCGTTGTATTACATCACGCAACTCGCGCAACTTATTTGAGAGGGAGAGGAAAAATTAGATTTTATTTGCATATTAACAACACTCCCCCTGCGAATAAATACACATTTTTCCTCAAAATATAAAACATAGATATACCAATTTCTCATACTTAAACTTATTAACAATTAATCAATTAAATTTATTTGTGACACAGTCCAAGTGAGCTTGTCAAAAGTTACAGCTTTAGTTAGGAAATCTGCGATCATTTCGTCTGTTTGCACATACTCTACTTTAATAATTTTGCCAATTATATCCTTTACGTAATGAAGTTTCAAATTTATATGTCTCGTTCTAGAAGATGATTTTGCACTATTCAACCAATCAATTGCTGATTGATTGTCAGACGAAATGGTCACAGGTTTCTTTACAAATATAGAACAATGCAATTCTTCCAATAAATTTAATATCCACATTAGTTTTGTACAGACACTACCTAAAGAAACAAGTTCCGTTTCACAAGTAGATAGAGCAACTGTTTTTTGTTTATTGCTCTTCCATAAAATTAAAGAATCGCCTAACATTACAATTTCTCCTGAAAATGGTTTCCCATTTTCAGCATTTCCCCAGCTTGCATCGGCATGAGCATTCAAAAGTCCTAATTTGTTACTAAAAAATAATTTTTTATCCTTTGTACCATTGAGATATTTTAACACTCTTTTAGCTAAATTAAAATGTCGTTTCTCAGGTTTATGATTAAATTGAGATAAGTAGCTCATGACAAATGCTAAGTCTGGTCGTGTTCTGTTCGAGAGATATAAAAGTTCCCCTATTAATTCTTGATATTGTGTTTGGTTAACCATTTCGTTTGAACAATTAAAACTCCTATCCTCACCTCTTACGATTGGTGTTTTTACACATTTAGAATCAAACATACCATGTTTCTGCAGTAAATAGTTTATATATTCAGTTTGAGACAAAGTTACACCCTTCTCACTTTTATTTATTTCTATACCTAGAAATTTATTCTCTTTACTTTCTTTCACTTCAAATATCCGAGATAATTTTCCCACTATATCATTATACATTTGTAGATCTGAATAAATAACTATTAAGTCATCGACATATATTCCAATATAAAAATACTTAGAATTCTCTATTCTAGTGAAAATACAATTATCCGAAGCTAGCTGTTTTAAACCAAGCTTTTCTAATTCCCGTTTAAGATGTAAATGCCAATTTTGACCTGATTGGGGTAATCCGTAAAGACTACGTTTTAACTTGCATACTTTATTTTCACCATACAAATGTTTAAAACCTGGGGGAATGGTCATATATACAGTTTCTTCTAAATTACTATAAAGATATGCAGTTTTAATATCTAAAAATTTTACTTCTAAATTTAATTTGGCAGATAATGCTAACAACAAGCGCAAAGATTCAGTACTTAACACGGGTGAATAAGACTCTAAATAATCACGATTTTTTACTTGATTAAAACCTGCTGCTACTAACCTAGCTTTGTATTTATTTTCTTTCATAGTAAAAACCCATTTACTCTTAACTATTTTTACATTTTCAGGTTTATCAACTAGATCCCAAACATCGTGTTCGTGAATGGAATTTAATTCTTCATTCATTGCTATTTCCCATTTTAACCAATTTTTATCACGTTTAGCTTCATCAAAATTACCCGGAATATTAGTTACTAAGTTCGAACTTGCTTTTTCCTTTATTCTATCTGATCGACGTACACCTAGCTCTAGTAACCTGTTTTCCTCTTCAATTATTCGTTGTTCATTTAATTCCCTAATCTTTTCTTTAGTTGAACCTACTGGACGACCGCGAGTTTTAGTTTCACTTAGATCTCGGGTATCTTTCAAATCCAGTGGAAATTCAAAACCTGCATTTTGGTCTTCTACATTAGTTTGAATATTAAAAAATTCATCGATATCATTAGATTTATCCTCACTAAACAAATTACTACTACCTAATAATTTCTCATTAAATTTTACTGAACGCTCTTCGATTACTTTATTTCTTTCAGGGTCGTAAATACGATAAGCTCGTCTTTCATTCGAATATCCCAACATAATACCTTTTTTACCTGGAATAGAAAGTTTGTGTCTTAAAGCTTTAGGAACGTAATAGTATACTGTAGATCCAAAAACGCGTAGATATTTATAGTTCTGCTTCTTATTAAAAAATAATTCTTTTGGAACTTCAGTTTTACCTTTTCGAGGAGTTAGGTTAGTAACATGCGTTGCATAGGCTATTGCTTCAGCCCAAAAATTTAAAGGAAGTTTACTATCATAGATTAATGTTCTTGCTCTATCTAACAAAACTCTATTAGCTCTTTCAGCTTTACCCAAACTTTCTAGGTTGTACGGCACAGATTTTTCATGTGTAACTCCGCATTCAGTGAAATAAAACTCAAGATCTTTATTTACAAACTCAAGACCATTATCACTACGGAATTTCTTAATTTTCTTATTTATTAAGTTTTCAAATTTCATCTTAAAACTTACAATTTTATCAAATACTTCGGTTTTGTTCTTAAGAAAATAAGTAAAATACATGCCAGAAAAATCATCTACTAATATTAAAAAATATCTTGAATTACCTAAAGACTTAACTGGGAATGGCCCATACAAATCCCCATGTATTAATTCTAAAGTTGTTGAACTTTGAGGAGTTAAAATACTAGAATGAGGTTTTCTGGCCATCTTAGAAATATCACATGATTCACAAGACAATTCATAATCAATTTTTAAATTTAACATTTTACACATTTCACGCATATAATCAGCATTTAAATGACACAATCTTTTATGCCAAATTACATTCATTTCAGCGTTATTTTTAACTTTGTTACACTCAGAAAGACATACCTCGTTATTAACATTAGGTTTTAGCTTAACTTCCAATTTTTTATTCACATTTAAAGCTTTCAAAACTACGCGTCCATTAGGAGCAATAATTAATACTGAGTTTGAATGTGATTTTACATTAAACCCCAAATCCATTAAACATGTAACTGACAGTAAATTATGACGTAATTCTGGTACATACAATACATTACTAATTATAATTCTTGCATTATTACTTAGTGAAATAGC
This sequence comes from Parasteatoda tepidariorum, assembly GCF_982258835.1. Lineage (NCBI taxonomy): Eukaryota > Metazoa > Arthropoda > Arachnida > Araneae > Theridiidae > Parasteatoda > Parasteatoda tepidariorum. Next base: position 98,220,582 of record NC_141760.1, read on the forward strand.
TTTAACAGTTCCGGTTCCTTTAGTATCTAATGTAAAAGTCTTACCTGCCTGGTATATTTTACTGTCGCAAGCATCTATAGATTCGAACCAGCGTTCATCCTTGCACATATGAGATGTGGCTCCGCTATCCAGGATCCAACATTCGTCCACTTGTCCTTTCTGTTCAGCTGAAACTAAGGCGTAATCATCTGGAGTAGCACTTTTGGATACCAATGTCTCTTGAAAATTTGGTTTTCGGCGACCTTTTGCTCTGCTGGTCGATGTTTTGTAGTCTCTATCTGTTCCCACTTCTTGATGTTTCAAAAAACAATCCCTTGCTATATGTTCCGGTCGTCTACAGGCGTAGCAAATTTTCCTAGGTAAACTCTTCTTCTGAGTAGCATATGCGGATTCCAAATTTCTATGTCCACGGGATTTCTGTAGTAAATCTTTTTCTTCTTCCCTTAAGACTTCAAGTATTTCTTCTATCGACTTTTCTCGTTGCGTTTTTAAAACTTGTGTTATGCGCTCATATTTTCCAGCTAGACCTCTGACCGTGTAGAACACTAATTCTCTGTCAGATATTTTCAGTCCCAAGGAAGCACACTTAGTCGATAATCCTTTAGCTCGAGCTATATAATCGTTTAAGGCTTCTGAATCCAGCATTTCTAAGCTCTTAAGTTCGGCACCCGCATCAATCTTTCTATCTTCCTCAAGCCCAGTGTAGGTAGTTTTAATTCTTGTCCACAAAGCTTTTGCATTCTTTTCTTCTGCATATTGCAAAGCCTGTTTGTCTGATAGAGACAATTTCAAGTATGATACGGCATCTTGGTTAGTACTTTCCCAAACTTGCAATTTACCAGGGTCAGTAGGAGCTTCCTCTGTCAATGCCGACATTAGTTTTTTGAGATTCAAAACCGCTTTCATTTTCATGGCCCAAAGATGATAATTAGTTCCAGTCAACTTCAGAATTCCAAAAGCTAAGTCTTTCTCCATGATGATCGTAAACCACGCTCTGCTACCACTGTTGTATGGTTGAATAACACAGAGGCTAATGCCGGCAAATAAAGTATTTATTAAAACATAATATGAGGAAACAATAGTTCGCACACACAGTGCTACACATCTGATTCAACCAACAACTAGTCAGCTTCTTCAACAAATATATATTTATTTCCCCTATCGGGAAGTCATTGTATTACATCACGCAACTCGCGCAACTTATTTGAGAGGGAGAGGAAAAATGAGATTTTATTTGCATATTAACAACAGTTACCTTTTGACAGATGAGGGATGACATAGTCGCTAACACTGTCTCCCACATTGGTGACCTGCAGACGTGATATGAACACTTCTACTTCGTTGAATTGAACAGTGAGCAACAATACACATTGAACTGCTAATAGCAACACAGGAGAGACACCACTCACCACCGTGAGCTAAATACAGCTTTCACCACAAGTGCTCAGAATCCGGTGAACTTAACACAGCTCTCCCAGTCATTCACAAACACAGCAACTAGTGGTATCCGTTTATCGAGTTCTATCCCTGATAAAATTCTGATGGAGGGTGTTGTGGCGTAACTACCACTATAATTACTAAACATCAATTCAATAATATATAAAACCTGCTAACTCTATTCAATCTAAAGGTACCTTTTGACTGATAAGGTTTGACTTTGTTGATAACACCGTCTCCCCACAAGATAACTTTTTCTACTGTGAAAAATATAAAACTAGGAGTGTAATTTATGAAGAGTTAAAAGAAATTTTCTCAACGAGGCAAGAAAGTGAAACGAGAGAAAAAACTTGTAACATAACTATATTAACAAGTATTACTATTAACAAGGCCCTAATTTTTAGCGGCTCTGGGCGGTCTCCCAGTTCACCCACTGCTAAGACCTGACCACAAAAAGAAATTATACAAAAAAGTAGGGATATCTGCTTTTTTTAGACTATTATGAAAAATTTATTATTAATTCATTTTATCGACAAAACTCGTTAAATATTTTTGTCAAAGATATTGAGAAAACATTGACATTGAAAAACGAAAGACATTGAGCAAAGCTTTAACTATTAATAGCTCAAAATTTTTAATAGTTAATTTGCGTTCATTATTTTAATTGTATATGTATAACTGCACAACTAAAATTTCTTTATCAAATGAGATGCAACTTATTTGTATGGAAATATTGTGTATTTACTCTTTAATGTTTGTAAAACTGTCACTAAATATTTTTATTATACAATAAGGTAATATCATGTGATTGACTTAAAAATATACTAAGCCTTTAGTTTTATTTTAAATACTAATTAATAAAAGAAAATAATATTAAGGAAAGATTCTAAAATATTCCTAGTAAAACAGTATTAAATAAAGAATTCACTTTTAAATATCCTTATAACCTTTATTGATTTTATACTGAAAACAACCAAAGATATCTGGACTTTTTTTTTACATTAATTACCTGCTTCCTGCACTTGTCAACTTACAAAACTGCTTCTGCAGTTCTTTTCGGATAGCTTCTATTTGAGCTTGCTTTACTTGTTTATAGCATACTTGTATGTTTTAGTCTAGCTTTGTTTGTATGCTTGTAGATTATATTTTAAATAATCTATCATATATGAAATTGTTAAATTAATTTTACATTATTTTTCTGTATCATCAATTACAGTATGCTTTTGTAAGGTTAGATAAAGAGAATACACTGAAGCATTTGACCTTACTCCTTTACTACAAACAACATGAAGAAAAATAAAATTTAAGAACAAATATTAGAATATTGGATAAATTGTAAAATTTGTTAAACAAGTATATTTATAAAAATTTTTCATAGTATTTAAGAAATATGCTACTTTCCAAATACTATGAATAATTTTTATGAATATATTTTCTTAACAAATTTATTTATAAATTTTAAAATTTATCCACTTATTTGTAAAATTTATAAACAAATTTGTTAAACAAGTATATTTATAAAAATTGTTCATAGTATTTAAGAAATAGGCTACTTTCTAAATACTATGAAAAAATTTTATTAATATATTTTCTTGACAAATTTATTTATAAATTTCAAAATTTATCCACTATTCTAATATTTGTTCTTAAATTTTATTTTTGCACATATTTAGAAAAAGAAAAAAAATTTATTTTTAAAATTCCCTCTGGTTATATTTTTCAAAAAAAATTTGTTTTTTAAATTTGTTATTTCTAACTGCTAGGAAATAATCGAGCTCTTTGAAAACTATCACTGTAATTTTGCTTATTAAAAAAATTTCAATACACTATTTAACAAAAGGTTTCATTAACCATTATTTTTCTAATCTGTCTAACATTTAAGTAAAAATTATTCTTATTTATTTCTCTTCATCTCTTTTCTTAATTCCCTTCCAAAGTTCTTTACTACATCAAGGAATTATTTTTAAAAAAATGTATATTTACTTCTTTCCGAATGTTAAGAACTATTATGAACTGAACACATTAATTATTTTCAGGGATGAGATTTTTTCGCTTTTTAGCGGATTTCCGCTTTTTTCACTTTTATCTCTTGAATTTCAGCTTTTTTATCAAAAATTCAGATTTTCTAAAAATGTCACTTTTTTTTATAAGTATTCCGCTTTTTCAGAAAATTCACCGATTTTCAAAGAGAAACAGAAAATTCAAACTACATAGCTACCAATCCTTTCTCATTTTTACTTATTTTAGCTATTTTCTCCCCTTTTACACGCAGCAGATAAGATTTTCCGAATTTTTTTACCCGCCCTCCAGATAGATCCGATTTTCGTAGTTCGAACGGCACTGCTTCTGACAAACCTTTTAGAGGTCCCAAGCCTGGAATCTGCTAATATCTCGATTCTTATTCCTACGATTTTAATATCAAACATAGCTTTTCATATTTGCGTGTTGCGATTCTTATTCACGCGATTTGAATATTGTACGTTGCGACTCTTATTTATGAGATTTAAAAATCCGATATTGTGATTCGTATTTACGCCTTTTTTAAAACTTATGTAGCTATTCGTTTTCACTCAAGTTTAAAATTCAATGTCTTGATTTGCTCATGCGGTTTATAATATCAAACATTGATTTTCGTATTTATACGTGATTTTAAAATAAGGCATTGGGATTCGCATTCTCGCACTCTAAAAATTATGCATCATAATTCTTATTTATGCAATCTAAAAATTACGCATCATGATTTGTATTTACGCTATCTAAAAATTATGAATCGTGATTTGTATTTACGCGTTTTAAAAATTCTATATCCCAGTTTGTATTTTCTCATTTTCAAAATCGTATATCTAGTTTCATATTCATGTGATTTCAAAATCCATAATTGTTATTCATATTCACGCAATTTTAAGATCAACTATCGCGATTCTTGTAAGAAGTAATTTTTTTTTTTAATTAGTTACTATAAAGGTGACTGTTTTTCTAACGATGATTATTAGTATATGTAAGTGTTACAACATCAGAGAAACTGGAAGGGAATATATTCAAAACTTACATTCTGTGCTTGCAAAGAAAAAAAAATAGGATTTGTCACTAGATGTTTGAAGATGGACTAACGACTAAATATAGCAAACATAAAAGATATAGCAAACGAAAGCAATCACTTAAAAAAGGATTTAATTTATTTATTTTTTTTGGAAAAAGAGTTAACTCATCAAAATTTTATTTATAATTGCTGTTATTTATGCTATAAAATGCAAAATTCTTATCAAATGAAAGACAATTATCTAAACAGTTGCTGATTTTCATGTAATTTTCCAAACTAAAATAGCAATTTTTGTATGTTAAGGAGTTACTATATATTTCTACTTCACTGTTATTGATATGTTTCAGAGGGCTCTTGTTAGATTAAACTATAATATGAACAAAATGATTCGGTCCATTATTAAAGTTTTTGTTTTCAATATAATTTAAAAAGTAATATTACTGATATATTTACTATAAATCACAACAGTATTTATTAAAAGAAATGAAATATTAATGTATATTCTCAGCCGTTTTAATTTGCTAAACCAGGTAGTTTTTCAAGTTATAATTGTCTCTTATGTGAACTGAGGAAAAAAATTTTTCCAGCTTTATTTTTTCAACTGGTAATTTTTATTTTCACTAAATGTTAAGTATTAATGTAATCATTTATATAATAATAGATTAGTACACAATTGTATGTCAACGCATTATTTATTACCTTAAACTGTCTGGAATTTATTATTAAAGGGTTGCGCTTGCGTAAAATTTACTATCGTGGAAATTCAGCTTTTTTGCCTTTTGGCTAATCTCATCCCTGTATTTACGAGATTTAAAAATCCAATATCGCGATTTGTAATTACGCGCTTTTAAAACCTTATGTAGCGATTCGTATTCACGCGAGCTTAAAATCCAATGTCGTGATTCGTTTTTGCGGTTGTAATATCAAACATCGATTTTCCTATTTATGCATGCTTTAAAAATTAGTGGGATTCGTATTCGCTCTAGCTAAAAATTACGCTTCGTGATCCGTATTTACGTGATTAAAAAATTACGCATCATGATTTGCATTTTCGCTTTTTTTAAATTCGATATAGGGTTTCACATTCACGTGATTTAATAGCCTCATTTCGGGATTCATTTTCTCTTAATTTAAAATCATGCATGTGATTCTTATTAATATATTCATGCAGTTTTAAAATTAATCATCGGGATTTATAATTACATATTTTACATGTTTAAAAATTGCACTTTTTTGTCAAATTTTTGTGTATACTTCTTTATATATGTAACATAAAAAGCTTCAATTAATCTTTTTATGTTAGTTTCTTCGTTATAAAACAACTCCTAATTTATTACTACTTAATTCTTCAAATCGAAGCACTTAATGATACTTTTAAGAAACCACATCCTGTTTCTAAATCTATTTTTAGCCAACTATACATAAATTTAAATAAAGATATTTTTCCTTTTAAGCCTTGTGAGAATCGCGTGATATATTTAATTAACCAATAGTAATTTCTGAGTTTTCCCTCTTTTCCCTAAATAGAGACATTTTAGGATTTTTTGCAAGATTTTCCCTACCAGAAAGACTGTTTGCTGATGGAGTAAACATCACTTTTTCGCTCCCACTCAACTAAGAATGATCAAATAAAACTTACTCTGATTTAATTAAAATCCTGTGTCTGTTTCCCTGCTCGGTCCGACTGCATCATTTTACAAGCCGAGCAGGATTTTAAGAACTGATGAAACGGGCGCAGGATAATATTAAATGCTTCTTCAAAACATAAAAAAAAAAAAAATAACTAAAAGAACACACTTCTACTATGTTAGAAGATTTGAGCCTATTAACGAACGGATCGAAGACTTCACAGAGAATGCTTAGCAGTTCATTGCCAATGCTGCGAAATTAATTGGATTTGGATGAACCTTGAAAGCATAGTCTGCAAATTTATCAATTTCGGCGTTAGTCAGTGACTCATCTTAACGAAGAAGATGGTTTATTCCCCTTTTCTACTAACTCTTCTCGTGTTTACTCTTGGAATGGTGCGACTATGGAGAAAACATTAAGAAAGAAAAAAAAAATGTTTCGTTTACCCTTTTCGAGAATTCCATGCCTCTAAAGACCATCTGTTCCATATTTGTGAGTTCCTGCTTATTTCAAAGTGACAGCGATTCTACATTTCCAGAAGTTCATCTTAATGGCTACGATTCTGTTCGCGTGTACAGTTTAGTGATAATACAGTGATTCGCGCAGTGATTCCCAGTGTTTAGTGATAATCCTCGATGGAAAATTCTTCAATGGTATTCATATAATGAAAATTTACTTCGATCCGTGCTTTTGTTTTGATAATAATTTACAAATATTTTTTGATTATCAAAATATGTGGTGTTTGAACAGCAAAAATAATAATAGATTTTGGTTATATTCGGAAATTTTTTTTTTCTCATTCTTGATATTTCATTGTGATGATTATTAAGAATCTTTCACAGGATCTCATGATAAACGACTACAGAATCTCCAGGTTCTTGAGGATGATAATGGACTTTTTCGAATTAAGACTAGACTCTCGTTAAAAGACGACTTGGAGAAGAAGTAACTGAAGAATATAATTTAACTCCACATTCAGTAACCAAATTCCCACCAGCTTATTTAATGTTTGGCACTCTCCCATTTAATCATCCTTTATCTGAAGAAATTTTTCCACCAATAGAAGAAGCAAGGAAAATTGCAGTTGAAAGAACTAAACAATATCATGAAAAAAATAAAATTTATTATGATGCAAGATTCACTCATAATGAATTTTCCCCAAATGATACTGTAATGTATGAAGATTTTAAATACCCCAATACTAGGAAACTTACCCCAACTTTTTCCGGTCCATATATAATTCTTGAAAAAATTTCTGATGTTAATTATAAAATAAATAAAAAGAATATTCATAATAAAGAAAATTCAGAAATAGTTCATATATCAAAATTGCGAAGGTACCACCCACCTGACAAACTGAAATTATGTCACGAATAAAAAACATGTAATTATTTAAATGGAATTGACTATATTTTATATTAAATTTAATGATTTTTCATTGTTAAAATAAATTAAAAACACCGAATATGACAACATTACACATGGTTCAATGAACATGTGGTCCCCTTTTTTCTGGAAGATCCGACCTTTCAAATTTTCTTCTTCAAGTTCAATGTTTACCCAATCTAAAAGGATATGGGGCGATGGTAGTTTCTCTCTGTGGTGAAAAAAAAAAAATTTAAACTTAAGCATCTATTGAAACTAGGATCTTCCAGCACATCATTGTTGAGACTAGGGACTGTTTTCCTCCATTTGGGGAATACAGCCCCTAATCCAGCAAAAATTTTCCCCTAACAACACTGAAATCCTAAATTTCAGATTAAAGACCATTGTGTCAAATTTTTTTATACATTTTATTTTCAAGATGTACAAATCCTGAAGAAAAATTTTTTTTGGAAAAAGTGTCAATTGGTATTTGTATATCTCATATCACTTGTATTTTCCTGTTTTTAATATTTGCATTTTTAGAAAATTTTTAAAAAAATTTTCTTATAGTGAAAAGTTTATTTTAATTGTGTTAGCATGAGTAATAACTTTATTTACAGTGATTTTCAAAAAGGACTGAAAAAACTTAAATCACAAAAAACTGTTGAAAATGAAGATCTAACACTTCATTTTGATGGTAGCGCTACTTCAATTTTTTTTTCTCGAGACTTTCATGAAATTTTTTTATATTGTGTGCTTATATGTATTTTTTATAGTTCATATTACTTTGGAATCTTGTTAAAAGTACAATTTGATTTTTTTTTATTGTGTCATCATAGGGAAAGTTTTGCAAAAAGATAAATTTTAAAATTTTTGATAATAGTTAAAAAAATTTCGGCGAGGGGAGATGTAACATAAAAAGCTTCAATTAATCTTTTTATGTTAGTTTCTTCGTTATAAAACAACTCCTAATTTATTACTACTTAATTCTTCAAATCGAAGCACTTAATGATACTTTTAAGAAACCACATCCTGTTTCTAAATCTATTTTTAGCCAACTATACATAAATTTAAATAAAGATATTTTTCCTTTTAAGCCTTGTGAGAATCGCGTGATATATTTAATTAACCAATAGTAATTTCTGAGTTTTCCCTCTTTTCCCTAAATAGAGACATTTTAGGATTTTTTGCAAGATTTTCCCTACCAGAAAGACTGTTTGCTGATGGAGTAAACATCACTTTTTCGCTCCCACTCAACTAAGAATGATCAAATAAAACTTACTCTGATTTAATTAAAATCCTGTGTCTGTTTCCCTGCTCGGTTCGACTGCATCATTTTACATATATATATATTCATTCTTGAATTTCTTCTTTTTTACTTTCAAACTACTCTCATCCCTGTATTTTTGTCAAAGCTTTATTATATATTATATTAAAAACTAAACTCAGTGGCGCAACAGCCCATAGAGGGCCAAGGCCTACTGTGCCCATCTCAGTTTTCTTGACCTTGGGCTCTGGGGTGCAGGAGCAGATGTTCCGGTCAGGTGGTCTGCCGAACGTGGAACCCCCAGTGTTTAGTTCCCAAGCATGCTTGATACTCATTTATCGACCCACTGAAGGGATGAAAGGCTGAGTCAACCCTGCCCGGCCCGAGGATCGAACCAGGGACCTGTGGCACGACAGCGCGAAGCGCTACCGCTCAGCCACCGGGCGCTCAGCCACCGGGATTATATTAGCTTTATGCAAATATTTGACAGAACACTCGAAATTTTTTATATTATGCAAAAATTTAATTATTAAACAAGTAAATATCATTTTATTGACAAAATTATTTATAAATTTCACAATTCATCCAATATTCTAATATTTGTTCTTAAATTTTATTTTTGCATATATTTTTAAAAAAAAATTTTTTTTAATTTTAATATTCACTCTTGTTATTTTTCAAAAAAAAAAAAATTTCTTCTAATTTTTGCTATTTTTATCTGCCAAGATGTAACTCAGGTCTTTAAAAACTGTTGCTATTATTTTGCTTATTAAAAAAGGTCAATACACTAATTAAAAAAGGTCAATACACTATTTTTATCTGCCAAGATGTAACTCAGGTCTTTAAAAACTGTTGCTATTATTTTGCTTATTAAAAAAGGTCAATACACTAATTAAAAAAGGTCAATACACTATTTTTATCTGCCAAGATGTAACTCAGGTCTTTAAAAACTGTTGCTATTATTTTGCTTATTAAAAAAGGTCAATACACTAATTAAAAAAGGTCAATACACTATTTTTATCTGCCAAGATGTAACTCAGGTCTTTAAAAACTGTTGCTATTATTTTGCTTATTAAAAAAGGTCAATACACTAATTAAAAAAGTATCATTAACCATTATTTTCTATTCTGTCTATCACTTAAATAAAGATTATTCTTATTTATTTTTCTGCATCTCCTTTAACGCCAAAATAATTCTGGTACCCTTCCAAACTTCGTTATTACATCAAGGAATTATTTTTTAAAAAATGTAAATTCTGTTTAATTTCTTTCTGAATGTTACGAACTATAATGAGCAAAACATGTTAAATATTTTTGTGAAAGCCTTATTATATAGATATATTAGCTTTATGCAAATATTTAATCAACACTCAAAATTTATTATATTATTAAAAAATTTACCTAATAAAGAAGTAAATATAATTCATTTACTGTTTAATGATTACAAAAAAATGACTAAATATTTTATTTATTGTTAGGTAATATCATGTTATATGTGTTTTGTACAATTAAAATTTTTATAAATCTTTATTTTATTTTTTTTTTTTTTCCTTTCACTGAAAGATTGTTGATAAGGAGAAAAAAAATTTCTTAATTTTAAAATTTAAGTGAAATTTGAAATATTTTCATTTCTACTTAATAATTTTTATTTTACCAAATTTAACAATATGCTTATTTATTTCCTTGTCTTAAAAGTGTAAAGTTAAAAGATGCAATGCTTTTTGTGCTGGTACATGTATGAATGAAATATGCTCTTAAAAAATTGACAAACTGATTAAATAAGTCACCAGTATTCTCTAATCTGTCTAACAATTTAATAAAAAATTATAGATTGTTTTTCTGCATCTTCTTTTATAGTATGTGGAAGAAGGAGAAGACAAAGAAAAAAACTTGAAATTTCCATCCAAACTCTTTCACCACATTGCAATATTGCAAGAAATTGCAGTAAAAAGTATGGGAGATGTGCTTTTTTTTCCAAAGTGTCACAAATAGTTGTATTATGAATAATTTATTATTACTTAATTATTCATAATTCAAAACTCATTGAATTTTTTTTCAAAGAGATTAGTTAACATTGCATAAAAATTTATTTTTTAATATTGCTAATTATATTAAATTGTTTTTTTTTTTAAATTTAATATTTAGTTGAATATGTCGACTGAGCCCATAAAATTTATTATTAAATTAAATGTAATTTAATAAGTTAAATTCATATTTAATAATTGTTAAACAGAAAGGAAATATTTTTTTTATATCATAAGTAATGTCATGTGATTACCTTAACAGCAATTATATTTTAATTTTATTTTTAAATAATCAATAAACGAGAATAATATTAAGAACGGAAAATAAATAGTGTTAAATGAAGGTTAAATTAAGAATTTACAATTACATACCATTATAAATTTTACTGATTTTATGTTACTAACAGCTTAAGGCAAGATGTATATCCAACATATATATCATTTGCAGTTCGACAAAACTTTTTGCAATGTTCTAAAAGTATACAACATATACTTAATTCAATTAACATGCATTACTATTTTATTTATTCAAAATTATAAATTTCATTGTTTGGAGGCCAATGATATTTTTTATTCTTACTTGAACTCATGACTTCTTTAATCTAACTCTACTATCATCTACTCGTAAAATGATAGTAAACCAAAAGAAAAAAACATGACTAGCCGATGTTCAGTGATACAACGCATCTCTCTCTCTTGAGTTAATTATTAGGCATTATTAAAACTTAAATATAACTCTAAATTGTTATTGTACCAGCATAAATTGATAAATGTAATTAAAAGGAGAATATAATAAAGTTTGATTGTTGATACGAGCTTTTTTGCGATTAACCTTTCTTTTATAGCTCAGTTTGGTTCAGCTTGCCAAGGCAAGAAAAGAATTTTTATTTGGGAATTCAACATATATTTTTGAACATTAATGCTTATGACTGCTCAATCTCTTGATATTTCAGTTTTTTTTACTTCCAACCCCTTTAACAAATAAGGACTTTTTTAGGAACATTTAAGAGGAATATGTATATAGATTTATTTATATGTTCATTAGTTATTTTTCATTAATCTATCATCAAAATTATAAAAATAATTCTAAATTATGTTTCTGTGTCACTTTTTACAGCCCCTTTAAAAGTAGGAAGACCAAGAAAAAACCCTAAAGCTCTGGATCAACCTCGTTCACTACAAAAAGTTACAGAAAAAAGTAAGAGAGATTATGCTTTTTTTTTCAGAATTTGCTTATTTTCCAAATGTTTTTATTCGGGAATTTATAACATTTACTTTTGAGCATTCATGCTTATGGTTGCTTACTCTCTTGATATTTCAATTTTTTTTTACTGCAAACACCTTTAACGAATAAGGCTTTTTTATGAATATTTAAGAGAAATATGTATACAGATTTTTTTTTTATGTTCATTAGCTACTTTTCATTAATCTATCATCAAAATTGTAAAAATAATTCTAAATTATTTTTCTGTGTCACTTTTTACAGCCCCTTTAAAAGTAGGAAGACCAAGAAAAAGCCCTGAAGCTCCGGATCAACCTCGTTCTCTACAAAAAGTTACAGAAAAAAGTATGAGAGATTATGCTTTTTTTTTTTCGGAATTTGCTTACTTTCCAAATGTTTTTATTCGGGAATTTATAACATTTACTTTTGAGCATTTGTGCTTATGGTTGCTCACTCTCTTGATATTTCAATTTTTTTTTTACTGTAAACCCCTTTAACGATTAAGGACTTTTTTTATGAATATTTAAGACAAATATGTATACAGATTTTTTTTTATGTTCATTAGATACTTTTCATTAATCTATCATCAAAATTGTAAAAATAATTGTAAATTATTTTTCTGTGTCACTTTTTACAGCCCCTTTGAAAGTAGGAAGAACAAGAAAAAACCCTGAAGCTCTGGATCAACCTCGTTCACTACAAATAGTTATAGAAAGAAGTATGAGAGATTATGCTTTTTTTTTATTTTCAAAACTTGCTTATTTTCCAAATGTTGCATGTTATATTATGAACAAATTTTTTGTAATTTATTTCAATAACAAATTTATTGACAAATTATAAAATTTATCTATTATTCAAATACTTTGTATGCCTAATGCTTTCTCCTATTTTATTTTATTTATATTTTTTAATTAATTAAAATGAGACTTTTAATAAAATGCTTTACAAGTGAGTTTATTATACAGCATGATGTTTAAAAAAATGCTTGGCATGATCAAGAAAGACCAGAATGACAAAGATACCACTTTTTTCACTAACTTTTAACAGTATTTTCTTAAAGCAGTATTTTTTATACTGACTGACATAACTCTTTTATTTTTAATCCACTTCATCTACAGACTTAACGTTATGTTCATTACTTTTTTGTTTTTTCTGCTTGTAAAATTGTTTTAATTATGTTTATATTTTTTTATTTTTTATAAGATTAAGAGTTTTATTGTTATGATATTAAAACAGCTTTATTACACAGTAAAAATATGCATGTGCACATGATCAAGAAAGACCTTTGTGCAATGAAAGCTAATTAGTTATGTATATTTTCGGCTTGCAGATAAGTTTTGCATTTTATAAATGTCTGTCATTTTACAAATGTCATATTTGTTATGAACCTAAAACTTAAATAAATATTTTATCTAATAATTTTTTTAATCTCTTTTCCACAGTATGTTTGAGTAGGGAAACACCAGAAAACGCTGATGAAGTATCCGTCCAAACTCCTTCACTGCCTGAAAAAACTACAGAAAAATGTAAGGGAAATTTGTTTATTTTCAAAATGTTATCAACAATTATATTATGAACAAGTTATTATTAAATGATTATTATAAATAATTATAATTATATTAAATAATTATTATTGCATAATTATTTTCGAATTGTTTTATGTGCAGTAGATTCTTCAATTCTATTTTTGTGTGCATTTCAGAATCTTAAAAATATTTTTTCTTGCTAATGAGAAGTAAAGCATTTTACAAACTATCATCATCATTTTACAATAGGGCAAGCTGATTAAAAATGTGATCAGTGTTTTCACTAATCAGTTTTATACTAAAATAAAGAAAAATTCAAAATTATTATTTTTTTACAATATGTTTGAGCATTAAAAGACCAATGAAAAATCCTGAGTTTTCTGACCAATTTCCTTCTCTTCAAGATATAACAGAAAGAAGTATAATAATTTACTTTTTCACATATTTAAAACAATTATGTAATAAAGAAATTATTATTAATGTTTGAATTAATTTTATATTTATTTCAAAACAATGTTTTTAATAAATTCTACAATGGGCACAGAAATATTAAAATTTATCCAATGTTTCATATTTGTTTGTTTTTGCTTGTATTTAAAAAATATAATGCTTGTGTCTTAAATATTGTTGTTAAAAAGTTAGGAGTAAATTTTTTTTCTTAACTTTCAACATCTTAAAAATTTATTTTATTGAGTGTTTTTTATACTGTTAAACAACTCATTTTTTCACCCACTTTATCACCAGACTTAGCATCATGTGATTACTTTTAAGTGTTTCTTGCCTATAGAATAGTTTTGATATGTTTATATATACTTTTTATGACATATTTCTTGGAGCGTTCATGCTTATGACTGTTCACTCTCTTGATATTTCAGTTTTTTTTACTTTCAACCACTTTAACGAATAATGACTTTTTTTATAAACATTTAAGAGAAATATATAAACAGATTTGTTCCCATGCTCATTAGCTACTTTTCATTGATCTATCATCAAAATTGTAAAAAAAATTCTAAATTCTTTTTCTGTGTCACTTTTTACAGCCCCTTTGAAAGTAGGAAGACCAAGAAAAAACCCTGAAGCTCTGGATCAACCTCCTTCACTACAAATAGTTATAGAAAAAAGTATGAGAGGTGATGCTTTTTTTTTTTTTTCAAAACTTGCTTATTTTCTAAATGTTGCATGTTATATTATGAACAAATTTTTTTTGCAATTTATTTTAATAAAAAATTTGTTGACAAATTATAAAATTTATCTATTATTCAAATACTTTGTATGCCAAATGCTTTCTCCTATTTTATTTTATTTATATTTTTTTTAATTAATTAAAATTAGATTTTTAATAAAATGCTCTACCAGTGAGTTTATTGTACAGTAAAAAAAATACATGACATAATCAAGAAAGACCTAAATGACAAAGATACCACTTTTTTCGCAAACTTTTAACAGTATTTTCTTAAAGCAGTATTTTTTTATACTGACTGACATAACTCTTTTATTTTTCACCCATACAGATTTAACGTCATGTTCATTACTTTTAATTTTTTTTTCTGCCTGTAAAATTTTTTTAATTATGTTTATACTTTTTAATTAATAAGATTAAGAGTTTTAATTAAATGATATTAAAACGACTTTAATATACAGTAAAAGTATGTGCACTTGATCAAGAAAGACCTTCGTGCTAAGTAAGCTAATTAGTTATATATATTGTTGACTTATTGAGAAGTTTAACATATTTCAAATTTCTTATGATCCTGAAACTTAAATATAAATTTAATCTTACTATTTTTTTTATCTCTTTTCCACAGTGTGTTTGAGTAGGGAAACACCAGGAAACGATGATGAAGTATCCGTCCAAACTCCTTCACTACCTGAAGAAATTACAGTAAAATGTAAAGGAAATTTGTTTATTTTCAAAATGTTACTACCAATTATATATTATGAGCAAGCTATTATTAAATAATTAATTATTTGCTTAATTATATTTGAATTGGTTTATGTGCGGTAGATTCTTCTATTTTATTTTTTTGTGCATTTCGGAATCTTACAAATATTTTTTCTTGCTATTGAGATGTAAAGCATTTTGCATCTTTATTTTACAATAGGGCTGGCTGCTTAAAAATGTGATCAGTGATTTTGCTAATCAGTTTTATACTGAAATTAAAAGGAATTCAAAATTATTATTTTTTTACAACATGTTTGAGCAGGAAAAGACCAATGAAAAATCCTGAGTTTTCAGACCAATTTCCTTCCCTGCATGATATAACAGAAAAATGTATAATAATTTACTTTTTCACATATTTGAAACAATTATAATTATTATTATAATAGAGAAATTATTATTAATGTTTGAATTAATTTTATATTTATTTCAAAACAATGTTTTTAATAAATTCTGCAGTGGGCACAGAAATATTAAAATATATCCAATGTTTTATATTCGTTTGTTTTTGCATGCATTTAAAAAATATAAAGCTTGTGTCTAAAATATTGTTGTTAAAAAGTTAGGAGTAAATTTTTTTTCTTAACTTTCAGCATTTAAAAAATTGATTTCATTGAGTATTTTTTATACTGTCAGAAAAAACTCTCATTTTTCACCCACTTTATCATCAGACTTAACAACATGTGATTACTTTTAAGTGTTTGTTGCTTATAGAATAGTTTTGATTTTGTTTATATTTTTTAATCATTTGAATTAAGAGTTGAATGAATTTGAGAATTGAAATGCTGTGAAACTGAGTTCGTCATACGGTAAAATAACAAAAAAAGCATTGACATCATCAAGTGTCGTGAAATACGATCACCTGTTTGCAATTGGTGACCTACAAATTTAGGGCTCTGATTTGATAACTTTTTTATGAACATTCGAGAGAAATATGTATACAGATTTGTTTATATGTTCATTAGTTACTTTTCATTAATCTATCATCAAAATTGTAAAAGTAATTCTGAATTATTTTTCTGTGTCACTTTTTGTAGCCCCTTTAAAAGTAGGAAGACCAAAAAAAAACCCTGAAGCTCTGGATCAACCTCCTTCACTACAAAAAGTTATAGAAAAAAGTATGAGAGATGATGCTTTTTTTTCCTTCAAAATTTGCTTATTTTCCAAATGTTGCATGTTATATTATGAACAAATTTTTTGCAATTTATTTTAATAACAAATTTATTAACTAATTAAAAAATTTATCTATTATTCAAATTCTTTGTATGCCTAATGCTTTCTCCTATTTTATTTTATTTATATTTTCTAATTAATTAAAATGAGATTTTTTTTCTTAACTTTCAACATTTAAAAAATTTATTTTATTGAGTATTTTTTATACTGTCAAACAAAACTCTCATTTTTCACCCATTTTATCATCAGACTTAACAACATGTGATTACTATTAAGTGTTTGTTGCCTATAGAACAGTTTTGATTATGTTTATATTTTTTAATTCTTTGAATTAAGAGTTGAATAAATTTGAGAATTGAAATGCTGTGAAACTGAGTTCAACATACGGTAGACATTCACATCATCATTTCTCGTGAAATACAATCACATTATAAAGTTTCAAAACACCTCACCTGTCACCTGTTTGCAATTGGTGACCTGCAAATTTAGGGCTGTGATTTAATAACTATCTGATATTCTTTTAAATTTTGATATTTATATTAGAACCTTGGTCTGCGAATTGAGCTCAAATGGTGTTATCTTCTCGTTCAAGTTTTCAGCCCTCGTTGATGGAAAAAATCCTATTTCTCCTTTTCCTTGCTCTCTCACGTAATCCTCAAAATTTTTATTTTGTAATTTGATAATGTGATAAAAATTAAAAAATCATTTAAAAATTTATATCAATAACTGTGATATTGCAATCAAAAAGCACATGGATTTACAATGAAATGAGTGAAAAATGAAATCAAAGTAGTAAAAAAACATATGAGTTATTTGAGATTCGTGAGTCGTTATAGTTTGCTATTAAAATATTGAGATTTTAAAAATTACATGGAAATCTGTGGCTATAATCAGTGAAAAAGCAGCTCAAAACAGGATAAGAATTCACAACAAAATGGGCACAGATCGAACGTGTGCATCAAGAAGTTATTAATCAAACCATTTTTTCAAAAATCACTTGGTGTATTGCTAAGAAAACTATTAAAAATATATATTTTTGCTTAAAAAATGCGTGCTTATAATATGTTTAAAAACAATTTGAATTCATGACGAAATGGCATATGATCTGTGTTTTTGCTAATCTGTCTAATACTTAAATTTTTTTTTTTTCTTTACAGCATGCTTGGACAAAGGAAGGCCAATAAAAAACCCTGAAGTTTTGGATAAAACTCCTTTCCTACAAGATATAACAGAAAAAAGTATGGAAAGTTTATTTTTTCCCATATTGAAGACAATTACATTATATACAAATTGTAATTAATTAATAAAATGTTTAACACAGAAGTATTACAATTTTCCTATGTTTAATAATTATTTGTTTATTGTTTTCTTTATTATGTTTGTATATTTTTTATAATTTAAAAAAAAAGTTGTTAAAAGATTATTATTAAGAATAAAAAGTAAATTTTTTTTCTTTTCTTATTTCACCTTTGTAAAATTTTTAATAAAGCAATTTTCATTACTTTTTGCTATATGTAATGATAGGTGTATAAATGAAATAAATATTCACATACTTTTTAATGGCATTTTCTTAAAACAATATTTTTCCTACTCAGACATAATAGCTCATTCAATTTTCATCAAATTTACTTATTGACTTGATTTCATGTTCATAGTTAAAGTACTTTCTTAAGAGTTTTAAGGAAAGACTGTAAAAAACTGAGTTTATCCTGTAATTTTTAACAAAAAATGCATGAAATCAATATTGTGCATATATTTTTTGTTCAACAAAAACAATTATTCATAAGCATCATAGGCTTATTGGAAATTCTATCTATTTACTAACTGTCACCAACATTTTGCAATGCACCCGGCCATTTAAAAAATTATCATTATTTTTTAATGAACTTAAATATAAAATTAATAAATTTTTTCACCCTCTTTTCACAGTTTGTCTGGATAATGAAACACCAGGAAACGATGATGAAGTATCCGTCCAAACTCCTTCACTACTTGAAAAAATTACTGGAAAATGTAAGGGAAATTTATTTTTAAAATGTTACTAGCAATTATATTATGAACAAGTTATTATTAGTTAATTGTTTGTAATATTATATTTTAATTATTTTGTGTGTAGTAGTCTCTTCAATTTTATTTTTGAGTGCATTTCAGAATTTTAAAAATATTTTTCCTTGCTGTTGAGAAGTTCTGCATTTTACGAACTATCATTTTACAAAACTAATTAAAAATGGGATCAGTGTTTTTGCTGCTCAGTCATAATAATTTTGCTAATACTTAAATAAAATAATTTTAGAATTATTTACTATTATTATTATTTTCAGCGTGTTTGGGCAGGGGAAGACCAAGAAAAAATCCTGAATTCTCGGACCAGACTCCTTTCCTGCAGCATGTAACAGAAAAAAGTATGGGAATTTTATTTTTTTTCCTTTATTGTGAACAATTATAAACAAATTGTTATTAAATTATAAATTGTTTTCATGATTATTTTAAAGCAATTTTTTAATACATTTTGCAATAGGTACTGAAATATGTATTAAATTTATCCAATATTTAATATTTGCTAGTCTTTTGTTTTCTCTATTTTTATCTATGCATATTTTTCATTGAATATTGGTTTAAATATTTTATAATAATTAACAAACTAGTTTGTTTGTTTGTTTTTTAGATATTAGGCTAAAACTGCTCCTCTGTAAAGTTATTCAACAAAATCATTTTATCATAGACATCTTATAAAGAGGTTCCACCTTTGTGTATTGAAAAAAATTTGCTGTCTCTTTGTCCTGCTCAATTTAATTCTTTTCACCCTAATTATCAGAAAACATCTGCATTTCACTCTTTTGTTTTGTGTGTGCTAAACCTTTACCCTGACTCTTCTTCTTTAACTTTTTACACCCAAATGCCCCTCTCCTTCTAATCCTTACAGAACGCTTATTACTTGACCGTTGTTTTCTCCCATTTGTTATAATTGCTTGCATCCTCTCCTGTTTTTGGTTTTAAAGTCATTTTCTGGCCTGTTAACAAACTCAAATTTAAGTCTCCTAAAAATCCTATTAGCTTTAATAATCACTGAGGCATTTACCACATTCCTTGTCAGTGTGACCTTAGCTTTAAAATTTAGACTTAAAAAATATGACAGATATGTCCATTATCAAGAATTCAAGAAATGTTCAGTTGCTTCACATTGTTGGAATCTTGAGCATAAGTTCAATTTCCACTGTTTCCACTTCAAACACATCAGCTCATCTTGATGCCCTGGAATCTTATTTTATTCATTTGAATGCTGATTCCCTTGTTAACAACATTGGTTCCTCCCACCTCCCCATGAAGAGTACAAATGCATTTTACTCTGATTTGTATCTTGGCCAATGAGACTTTTCTTGTTCTGTTTTTAATCTTTTTTTTTTCTCTCAGCTCATGTGCTCTTTCTAGCTTTCTTTCACACCTTTATTTTTTCATTGACAACTTTGTTTTTATTTCAAATCATTTTTGCTTCTTTACATTCATGTCTGGTAAGTCTTGAAAATGAGTGCCTATTTTTAGAGTGCTTGAAACATGTTGACTGTTTTTTCACATATACAGTGAATTCGCGATAACTCGAATCTGATAGGACTGACGAAAAACTTCGACATATCGGAAGTTCGACTTACCGTTAGTTTCGGTTTTGGACTTTCAAAATATTGTCGGATTATTTAATTAATGCTTATCTTCTAAATGCTTACGATGTTTAAGATCATTTTTCTGACAAGCCATTTACGATAAGACTGTTTAAAGCACTTTATGATACCCTGGTCCATGGGCTGCAACTTGTTGTGTTTGGCGGGAGAAACTGCAAGTTTACTGCTTTCAAATTTGGTAGATCACTATGCGCTGTGCATTTATCCATAAAGAGTATCAGTTTTCTTTTCTTAGCGAAGAATTTCTGATCCAATTTTCTTACATAGTCTTCATATAATGCTGATGTCATCCAAAACTTTTTGTTAGACTTGTAATCCAAAGGATACGTTTTTACATTCTTGAAAGATCGGGAGATTTCGGTATTTTCCGATAGCAAGTAAAGGCAATTTCTCTGTCCCAGACGCATTTCCTCCAACTAGGACAGTCAAACGTTCCTTGCTCATTTTACCCCCTGAGCAGTTTTCATCCTTAAACATCATAGTCTTATTTGGAAGACATTTAAAAAATAAACCCATTTCATCAATATTGAAAACATCATTTTAACTGTATCCTTGAAGTAAATTTGGTAACGTTTCATTTAACCACTTTTCACATACTTCAAGAGGGACAGCTTTAGCTTCTCCATGAAGAGTGTGAAAGACATTGTGTGTGTGTTGCAAAGGAAGGGACAAGATATCAGCTCCTAGGTTTTTTTTCTTGCTTCAAAAGATCCCCAAAAAATCGAGTTAAAGAGAGTAAAATTCGAGTAATCGAGAATAATTAACATGAAATTGAAGATAAAATGGTCGGGACCTCATAAAAAAATCAAGTTATAGTAATATTCGAGTTATCGTACTTCGAGTTATAGCGAATTGACTGTATATATTTTTAAGTGAATGAAGTTTTTCAATCAGGTAATATCTTATTGCATCTTCTTCTTGGTCACTACAGCCTATGACAGGCCAAGGCTGTCCCAATAAGTTATTGCCATCTTGATCTATTCTGTGCCATGGCCTTCCAGTTATTTATTCTTATTATCTTTAGGCCCCTCTCAGCTGCATCCAGCCACTTAGTCGGTGAACGACTCCTTTTTTTTACCTTCTGGTTTGTACTTTTTTTGCGGGGGTTCGGTCTTCAGATCTAAAAAGGTGTCCCAGCCATGAAATGCGATTGGCCTTAATAACATGAACTATGTCTGGTTGTTTATAGATTTTATATAACTCATGATTGTAAAGGTTGCGCCATTTGTTATTCTCAGAGACTGCACCAAAAAATTTTCTAAGTATCCCTCTCTCAAAAATCAGCAATTTGTTATCCTTTTTTTTAATTAAGAGTCCAGCACTCACTACCATATAGGATCACCGGCCGTAGGAGTGTTTTGTATATGTTAATTTTTGTCGTTTGATCGTACTGCTTCATTTTCTTGATATTATTTATTTAACAAGTACACAAGTTACACCCGCAATGACCACTGATATATGAATGTACAAGTCGTTGCCAAACACAGTGACATAATAATGATATAAATAGTGTTGTCAGAAATAGTTTGTAAAGCTAATGTACTTACTAGTCGACAGACACACCTTTTAAGGATTCTGACACAAATGGTCTTGGACCTATAAAGGAGAATACCAAACACTCTTAACTCTTCCCTTTGTTATTAAAAATTGATAATAATATCATATAGACGGAAATATGTGTGGGAAAGAAATCTAAAATTGCCAACTTAAAAAAAATAATAGAAATCTATTTGCGCAGCTCATAACTACTTTCAAAATTTTATATTAATTTCTTTTTTTTTACTTATTTAGGTACTGATGAAGATGAAATTTGTCTGAGAAGCTTTTCATTACACGCTAGTTTAGAAAAAATGGTGCAAAACTCAGAAGGCATTCTGCCCATTTTTGTATTGAAGCGTCTTTTACTGATGGATTTACGGAACAAGAAGGATATTATTTCCTATATTTCTAAGTTTACCTTACATTTTGATCAAGTATTTCACCAGTTTAAAAAATTACAAAGCCAGATTATAGAAAGTGATGATTTTCATCTTAGCAAGAATGATCATTACCAAACTAAGCTTTTTTGTTTAATGAAAACACTTTTACGAGAAAAATCGAGACACCGAGCATTCACTTTAAGCTGAGCCTGATCCCATCCTAAACTTCTTCTCATTTTTGTGTTTCATGCCTTATGTTATGCGCTTATTAATTTGCTTATTTCAAATCAACCATTCAATTTTTGGTTGTCCATAAAATTCAATTATCAATTTTTTTTTTTTTTTTTACCTTGGATCTGATTTTTTAGAGTTTCCTTCTCCTCTTGAATGAATTCAATTTCTGAATGAATTTATAGATTGTAAAGCATTACGTCAATTTATTCATGTCTGAAATTACTATATTATTTATGTTTAAAGCATATTGCAAATACACTATATTGAAATATATTACTGTATGAAATATGTTGCTGTTTTGTAGTGTAATGTGACATATTTCTGTCTACTTTAATTGAAGTGTAATTAAATACCAACAGTTGCTATTGTGCTCAGTGTAGTTGTTATTTAAGCTGTGATCTAGGTCAAAAGATTATTCTTGTGTGGCTAGTCTATTTTGTTATATTGTTGTTATCAGTATTCTATTTTGCTTTAAGGCAATTGCAGTTTTTGTTATAAAAAAAAATTTACTCACTATGAAGCCCAGATTTTTTTATAAAATCACATTATTTTTAATTAGTTCCTTTAAACTAAGTGAACACTTCTTTGAAATTTATTTAGAAAGATGTGTGCTTTCATATTTCCATGTATTAGAGGTAAAAGACACATTAAAAAATTTTATTATTTTAGAATCAATTTTCAGATTTGTGTGCAATATGGCCTATTTCTGAATATTGAAGGTGAAAGCACTTTTTTTTATTATTATTTGTCTTATGATTTATGAATTTATTTTTTAAAATTATATTTAGATTTGATTCCCCTTTATTTCCTGTGGAAAATATGAGTTGTGTGAGCCTATTTGTATTTAAGTTCAACTTATTGAATCTCACTACAGAGTTGTGTATTTGATTGTAGTAATCTTTCTTATTAAGTGAATATCTCTCGCATTTCATTTTTCATAACATGCCTGTAATGAGAAAATAGTGCTAAACTCAAAAAGCATTTTCCCCATTTTTGTATTAAAACTTTTTTTTACTAATAGATTACGTAAAACTATAGCTACCAACTCTACTGTACTTTCCAGTATACTACTAGATTTTGCCAGTTTCTCCTGATCTACTGGTTTAATTAAAATTGTACATTTTTAAAAATTCCCTAAATTTGGTTAAATTTTCCTAAAGAAATCCCTATTGAAATAGAATTTTTGCACAGATTATTACTTGCTTGAATATTTAAATATGTGATGCACAATGATACTAATACATAATGAAGCAAGCCTCATTTATAAAAATCAGTTTAAAACTTTTTTGTTCTGAAATTTTGAGTTTATTTTTATTCAGAACTCCCTTTTTTAATTAATTAAAAATCTGTTAACTATCTTTGATAAATTAAATGTGTATTACTATTCAAAATTAAGAGTAAACATAATGCATAACATTTCAAGTTCCTTTAATCATGACAAGAAAATATTGCATTTTTTCTATTTTGATGACTATAAAAATTCCCCATGTGTAAAATATTCAATACATTTTGCAGCAATTATCATGAAATTTATATTTCTTTGTAAAATCTACTGGATTTTTTCCTATCCCTGTTGGTAGCTATGCATAATGAAGCAAGCCTCATTTATAAAAATCAGTTTAAAACTTTTTTGTTCTAAAATATTGAGTTTATTTTTATTCAGAACTCCCTTTTTTAATTAATTAAAAATCTGTTTAACTATCTTTGATAAATTAAATGCATATCACTATTCAGAATTAAGAGTAAACATAATGTATAACATTTCAAGTTCATTTAATCATGAGAAGAAAATATTGCAGTTTTTCTATTTTGATGACTTTAAGAATCCCTAAAATTCCCAATGTGTAAAATAATTTGTACATTTTGCAACAATTATCATGAAATTTATATTACTTTGTAAAATGTACTGGATTTTTTCCATCAATGTTAGCAGCTATGCAAAAAAATATTATTTCTTATATTTCTCAGTTTACCTTACATTTTGATGAAGTGTTTTATCAGTTCAAAAATATATGATGCCAGATTATAGAAAGAGGTGAGTTTTATTATAGCAAGCTTAATAATTAACAAACTAAATTTTTTCGTCTAAGGAAAATACTTCTATGAAAAAATCGAAATGGCAATCATTTTAAGTAGAGCCTGATCTGTTCCTTAGCAGCTGAACTCAAGGCCCATTCTTTGCAAAGGCTCAATAATCTCTGCAATGTTTCAAATTTTAAAAAAATTTACTTTTTCAAAATAATAATTTTTGGTTAGCTTTTATATTTTATTGTATAAACATTTTATCGCAAATGTCAATAGGGTGTACTTTGTGCTTATTATGAAAACAAAGATAGTTAACATGAATAAAGCAATAAATAGCATAAGCATAAATAAAATTCTTGAACTGATTCTGGGAGAAAAAAGTAAACCAAATAAAATTGTTTAAGTTCAAATTCAAGAGTTTATTGGATGGTGTGATTAATTTTGTCTAGATAGAACCAACACTATTCAAAGGTTGTGTGCCAGGGACTTCAGCCAAGGTTTTTTTCTTGGTCTCTGTTGAAGATTTGAAAACTGACCTGGTCAGTGTTCTATTCCATCCAAAAAAAAATTTTGTTTATTTGGGAAATGTTTATTTTTGTGTTTAATATCTTTTCTTAAAATATCTTATGCGCTAATGAATTAGTATATTTGAAATTAACCTTTTAATTATGGTAGTCCATGAAAATTTATTACTCGGTAAAAAAAAATTATGTAATTTTGTTTTTGTACTGTGGGTCTAATTTTTTAGAGTAAAGTCTTTTAGAGTTATTCTTCTCTTAAATAAAATAAATTATATTTATATAGAGTGTAAACTATCTGTTATTCATTTGTATATTAAACATATTAAAAAGTGTACTATATTAAAATATATGACTGTGATTAGTTTATTGTGATCTGAATAAAAAAGATTGTTTTAAGGTAAAAGTCGAAAATTTTAGGAAAAGTTAGAAATTTTAGTTCCTAAAATTTATTTATAAAAACACTATTATATATTTTTATTATTAAGTATATATATATATATATATATATCCCCTAAATGTTTGATGTTTAAATGACAAAACAATGAATGAGGAAAACTTTGTTATGTCTATATCCTACTTATTATTGAATTGCTTATTAATCAAATTATGTATAATTTTTGAGGAGGTTTTTTTTATCTCCCAAACCCTCCGTCTTTGCTGATTATTAATACAAAATGTAAAAAAAAATGGGAGAAGTGACACTTTGTAATGCTGCCTTACAGACTATTGTGATGTTCACTGAAACTGCACTTTTTGCACATTTATCAATAATTTTATGAAGAAATAATTATGATGTAACTTTGCAGATTATTAATACAAAGTGTAAAAAGTATTGAAAGAAGTGACACTTTGTAATATTCAGTCAGACTACACTTTTTGCACCAATAGTTTTATGGCAAATTATTATGAGGAAATGATTATGATATAACAACGAAATTGTATCCTAGAAATTTAACAAAAATTTTAAATATGTTTAATTTATTTATTTTTTCCGCAAATGAGCAATGCCAAAAATCAAATAAATTACGTTGTTTGAAATCTTTCTTTCACTGATTATTGAACACTTTGCATTGTTTTCTTCATCATTCAAGGTTTTCTGAAATCACCACCTTTAATATATATTTTTGTATTATGAAATATATTATTGTATATATCTTACTGGCATTGTATGAAACTGTGGTTTTGTGCATAATGCTAGATATTTTTCATCAAAGTATGACATGTGAGAATTATTACATACTTGACTTGTATATAGGCATTCTATAGATATCTATAAAGAAATGCTATTTAGTAAAAATATGAATAATGTTCCTGATAAGGTTATTATATAAATGTGGTGCCATCCTCAAAAGTTTTTGAAATAATAATGAGAATGCCATTCAAAATGCATAAAGAAAAAAAATTTGTATTAAACAAAATGTATGCCTTTCTTATTAAGGAAAACAAAATTTTCATATTAAAAGAACGAAATTAAAATTAACCAGCATGTTGCAACATGATTGGCTCCTGAATGACATTTTTAATTACATTTGTTTAATAATCTGTTGAATTTCATAATTTGTCGACTTTGTTCTCATATGGAATTCCTAACATTGGCATTTGAAATGTGTTGGAAATGTGTAAAGAATGAATCGTTTCATATATTTCCAGCTAAATTTAGGCATTATATACGATGCCTAAGTCATTCCATAGAACAACGGTTCCCAAATGGTGTTCTGCATTCCCTTAGGTTTGGTGGAAGGGTCACAGGGGCTCCGAGAGTTCAGACTTTTTTTTGCCAGTTATGAATTTGAATTGTAATTAAACTTATGTCTGATTAATTACCCATTTTATTCATTTAATATTTTCGTTATTTTTATGAAATTATTTAATTAAAATACTTGTGAAAAAAAGCAAAATTGAAAAAAAATTTTATAACAATATATTGAATAAATAAGAAAAAGGGACAAAGTTTTAAAAAATTGTATTTATATTTCGTATGGAATAAAAATAACCAAAATATGGAATTGTTATTAAACTTATATCTGATTAATCACATATTATTTATTTAATATTTTCATTATTTTTATGAAATTATTTAATTAAAATGCTTGTGAAAAAGAAACCCAAATTCTAATAATAATATATTGAATGAATAGTGAAAAGGACACATTTCTGAAAAATTGTATTAGTATTTTGTATGGAATAAAAATAACCGAATTCAATGATGGAGAAATATGTCTCTCTCATAACCATTCTCAAAATTTTTTTCTGTCCTTTTTTATCTTAATACTTTTGCGTTTTTAAAGGTGCTTATTTTCGATTTTCGTTATTTAAAAGCCCCTCAAGATGTTTTTTTCATAGGGGGCTTTTAAAAGGTGCTTAATTTTCCCTTTTCCAAAATAAGATTTATTTTTGCCACGTATTATGCAAAGGCGTGCTTTTCACATTGTTCTACTCAACGTTTTCACAATTCATTTCGGCGTACAGTCAGTCCATAGCGTACGAAAACGTCAATGATTTTACATGTTTAATGAAATACTTGCGAGTCCGTATGTGCGTCGACTGAGCTGGGTTCGGTGATGTTATTGCTTTCTCATGTGCAACTCAGCTGCATTTTGCAAGATATTCTCAATTTCAGACTTCATTTTCCACCCTCTGATATCGAAGTGAAAATTCTCTCGATCATTTTATAACGGCTAATATAATCAAGAAAAGAGTTCTTTGTCAGAAATTCTTTATTTTCACATGATCATCTAAAGTCTTTAAAAATTATTTTGCATTTTGTTAATGTATGTAGTGCTGAAAAATATTTTTGAGTACTTAAAAAGTGCTTATTTTTTGTTTAAAGATTTGACTTCGCACCCTGATCTATACTCTATCAGCATTGCGGTGTAACTACCATTATGATTATTAAACATCAATTCACCAATATATAGTACATGATAACTTAATTTCATGTAGAGATACTTTTAGATTGATGAAATTTGGCATTGACGAAAACTTTGGCATTGACGAAACCTGTGGACGAAATATGAACTCGCCTACATTGAAAGTAAAGTCTTCTAAGATAGATGATCCACATTAAACTGTTGATTTGTAAATTGGGACTGCGTCATCGTCCTCCTCGCGCTGTTGCTCCTCAGTGTCATTTTCACACAACGGGATCCTGCACATACTCGATTGCTAATAGTAACTCAGGAGAAACCAGATACAACCGTGAACATAATGCAACTCTCAAGAAAAATGCTTAATCTGTTTTTAAAACCGTGTGTTTGGCGCAGTATGTCCATTTTTGGACCTTGTGCCACTAAACCCCACATTCAATCAATCAATCAAACTCAAGAAAAATGCTTAAAACGCGGTGAACATAATACAGCTCTCAACACAAGCGTTCAAAATTCGGTGTGAATTTAATACAGCTCCCACGGTCTTTCGCAAATATGGCAACTAGTGGTATCCGTTCATCGAATTCTATCTCTGATAAAATTCAGGTTGGAGAGTATTGTAGTGTAACTACCACTATGATTATTAAACATCAATTCACTGGTATATAAGACATGCGAACTTGAGTTACCGTTTGACAGGCGAAGGTTGGTATTGTCGTTAACGCAGTCTCTCCACGAGCATCATGGTCTTAATATCATTTCTCACGAGAGATAGGGGAACGACACTACCTTTGTCCCTCACCCACTGCCCTTCAGGTCAGGGGTCATCCAGATGCGTGGGAGTGAAATCAGAGTCCTTACACTATTGATGAAACGATATGATAATTTTTTATTCATTCATTAAATATTTTCATTTATTAAATGTCAGGGTTCCGCCAAAAGGGGATCGATCATGTGGGGTTCCATAGCCGGAAAAAAAAGAATTTGGAACCACTGCCGTGGAATAGAATGCCGAGTTTCAAACCGGTAACATATACAATTATAAGTACAGTATTTATTATTTTGGGTATTAAAAAGAAATAGGTGTAATCGTTTTTAATTTACAATTAGCATAATTTTTCTTTTTGTTGATTATGGAGCACATTGAGCAAAGAATATTCACTTTGCACTTTAAGCAATGATTCCTTAGTAAATAGCTAAAAAACAAAACTTTTCAATTTAATAACTCCAAAACTATGATTATAAGCTTAAAAAAGTGAGGTCTTTCTTATCTTCAGATATACGCGTACCTAGGTGCTAAAGGAAACTTATTGTAAATCGTCGTGAGAGATAGAGCTAGTAAAAATGAATGCTGCAATGGTTGTCTAGTGATAACTTCACACATTCAAGTAAAATACACTGCTCAAAATTATTAGCTCATGGCTCCCCTAATTTTTTTGAGCAGTGTATAATGCTACCAAAATACATTAAATATGCACTGCTCAAAAAAATTAGAGGAGCACATGGCTCCCCTAATTTTTTTGAGCAGTGTATATATGAATATCAGTCTGTCTGACCATTGTAGACTCCTAAGTATCCAACCGAAAGTGATGAAATTTGGCAGTCAGATAGTTTGAAGCACGCTGAAGTTCAGTGTTGGCATTACACGACGAACTGTTCGTTCGAGCGGGATGAGCGAAAAACGAAAAAGAATTTTCTGATTGGTTAAGCGATAGGCATTGTTTCAAATTTAACTTTAGACAATTCAATTTTCAAGTATTTTAAAATTATTATCAGTGATATTTGCTTGCTTAAAGCTCTATTTGATTTTAAAAAAATTATTGCACCTACTTTAATATTTAATTATTTTTCATTCGCTAAGTCAAATAAATTCACGGATCAACATTAATGTGGTAGCATTCGTGGATTACGTCAACAAATTAATATTTCCAAAGTTGCCGAATACCGCGTGTAATTAAAATAGAAAAAAATTAGTTATGCATTTAAAGGCAAAATTAATGGGAAAGTAGTACTGGTTCACTTGAGATAGGGACGCAAAAAAAAAAAAAAAAAAACGAAATATTATTGACACCAATGATTCTTAATTAATTTAGGTAATTCATGCGTAATGATGTAATAAGCTATGTACTAAATGGCAAAATTAAAGGAGTAAAGATACTTATTCATTTAGAAGAACAGTAAAAAATTGCCCTACTATTAATTGAAGAAATTCAAATGAAAAAAACTGTCTGAAAACAAAGATAACGGAGTTAAATTACTTATACGTTGTGGGAATATTATTATTCGCCATATTATTTTACAATATCAACATCAATCAATATTGGAAATGTGTATTAATTGAAATAAAATAATAAGCTACGTGATAAAAAGCTAAATTTTTTACTGTTAAAAGGTTAATGGAAACCGTAGAAAATCGTAATACGAAGATTACGTTTAATTTTGGTAATATGTACTATGGTAATTGGTTCAGTTTTAATTAGTATTCTACAGCGGATTTTCCGTAGTTTCAAAAATATTTATTCCAGTAGTAGCAAATATAGTGCGTTAATATTTTTGAATTAAAAGAACGTTTTCCATTACTACATATAAGTATTTAAACAGTAAATATAGGTAAGATGAATGGTCACGGCCAGAGGCGTATCTATGGGAAGAAGCGCCTATGGCAAATCTCTTACTAGCGCCCTTCCTAAAATATTAATATTCTTCTTTTTTTTTTTTTTTATCCAATACAAAATAAAAGCATTGTTTGAAGTATTTAACTCTTTTGACAATATCACAAAAAGATTGAATTGAATTTTAAAAAAAAATAGAAAATTAAAAAAAATTATAAATAAATAAATATTAAATATGACAATAAAATTATCTCTTTTTAATTGTTATGCATTCACATGTATTCAAAATCGTCATCGGTAAAAAATTAAAATACCTTTTTTATCATATTTATAGAAGATTCTATTGCGTTTTTTCAATTGTCAATAAAATTCTAAGAAGTTGTTTAATTAAGCACAATTATATTTTAAAGTTTTGCAATTATAATTTGGTAATGGTAACAAAATTACGTACACACAACAAATGTAGCTCTGAGTTAAAGAAGAACTATAACATAACCGGATGATTACCCAACATTTTCAAAATTAAAACTGAAGGAAATTGATTTTTTTTAAATAATCACGCTTTGCTAACATCAAAACAATGAAATCATCGCGATATAATAAATTCATTAAAGATTACAGTGTAAATAATTACGATTTGTTATGATAATTACGAATAAAATAGCTACAATCAAAAGATATATTTTGATTAGTTTATTTACTGTTCAATAAAATAAAAAAACCGATGCTCTTAATATAATTACGTTTTACAATCATTATATAATAACAGATAATAAGAAAAAATATACACAATTACATACAAAACAAGATTTAATAGCGACAATAATACATTCTTTATTGAGAAATAAATTAGGGGAAGTTGACGATCAGTTTTAAGAATATCTAGAAATAATTCTTTTGCTGACAGTAAAAAAAAGGCAAAAAGTAAAGAAATAGATCAGAATACATTCTAGCATATTTAATTAAAAAAAAAACAAATTATGAAAAATTCTCTTCGCATCACAATGGAACAAATTAAAAATAAAGAAAAATATTAAACAAATTTGAATTAAAAATTTTTAGACGTTCAGTGCGCAAAAAAAAATAAATAAACGGATCATCCTGATAACATTTGATCTAATGATCAGATCTTCACTTTCTTCTCATCTCAATGGTTCAAGGGGTGACTTAAAATATGATAATTAATACGTGCAGGTATGATATTTTAAGTTACGAAATCAGATACTAAAACGTACTTTCTCTGAAGTTTCTGTTTATACATGCCATTTTTTCGACGGATTTGGATTTCTGAATCCCAAAATTTAGGGGGTAATCGCAATCTGAGAAGTACCTCTAGAGAGATTTTCAAGCAAAATGAAAAAAAATTTCTGCGCAATTATGAAGGTCGTTCATAATTATGTAAATTAAGTTGTTTTTAAGGAAAAAGAAATATATAAATCATTGAAATATTCGAGAAGACGACTTTTTGCATCTTTATGAAAATACATTATAAGAATGCTTAACCTTCATAACTAAACAGACTCTAGTTTTTCAATACATTAGATGCTTATTGTTTTTTTTTTTAAATATATTCTTAAAATGAAGATAATTATTCAATGAAAAAATATTGTGATTATCACTTTATTGATAACTTTTTTTTTCAAGTTACTAAACTGTTGTAATGATTGGGTTATAAACTACACATTATAACATTAATATTATTTTGCTACCATTTTACTTTGATTATAAGAAATAAATATAATATGTAAATGGACGACACTTCATAAACACATTTAAAAATAGTATAACAATTTTTTTCAAGCAATGTGATATGGGGTGATATAAATGTAATGCAAGTGATATATATTGTAAAACACTTAAAAATTAAAAGAATAGTATTTATATAAAATTAAAAAAGTAGTATTTATTTAATCTTTTTTCTTTTTAAGAAAAAAAGGAAGAAAATGGCAATCTGAAAAAAAAAGAAAAAATATTGGTGAAAGATTTGCAAAATTTTGTGGCCGAGAAATAAGGAAGAAGTTGATTCAATTTCAAAGTGAAAGACAGTTAGATAAATATTAACTGAATATAATTTAAAAATTCAAAACAAACATGTCTTTAAAAATTAGAAGAAAAAATTTCAATTTGTAAGTAGAAGGATTATTGCAATTCACATGTAAAGCATTAAAATATAATTAAAATTGTGAGTGAATATACTTCTGTAACTTAAAGTACAAAAAAAAAAAAAAAAAAAATACCAACAACTGACGATATGCTTCCTAACCATTCAAAGGAAAAAAACACACGTTTTACACGTGGTTAAATTCAAAATTTATCATTCTAATAAATAAATAAAAAAGTATGTTACTTTATGAATGTTACTTAGTTAATAAACACAAAATTATTTACCTATCGCAATAAATTTTCAGGAAATTTAAAAAATTATGTCCCCTGTAACATTTGAAATTTTAACATTTATCTTTTTTTTTTATTACATATTAATTTCAATAATAAAGCATTAACGAATATTCAATTATACAATATATAATTATTAATACCAAAATAAATCCTTGGGCATGTTAAATGTTTTTTCACATAAAACAGCAATAATAAAATCTAAAAAATATTATAAATTCTAATTTATAAAATTAAAAGAGGGGAGAGCCAAATGTCCCTCTCGATCTATATATAGAGAGATGCCAACTTGCTCTGTTTAATGGGAAACTTTTTTCTAGTGGTAGCAAAATTTATGTTTTGTTTCTTATTTTATGGAAATATACAATTATTTAATTATTAAATTTGATATAAAATAATTTTTTTACGCCACTACGTATGTATAGTTCGAAATTTCGTGTTAAACACAATTTAGTTCCAGTTATCTAGTGGTAAGCATTTTAAATTTAACCAAAATTATCCAAACGTTTGCAAATTTTGGTCTTAAACTTTCCACCATGTAATAAAATATTTCTGAGAAATCTTAGCAGTTGCCATCCCTTCACATAGACATCATTTCTAAAAAATATAACGAACGCCTATAACGTTAATTAATAATTTATGCATAATACATTTATTTAAATATTTGGGAAATGATTACTTACAATCAAGGAAAAAAATCTTACCACTTAAATAGTTGAATGAATTAAAACCTATCTGAAAAAGCTGTAACCTATCAAATTAGATTATAAAATTCCAAAATAGACTATAAATATTTATTTTCTTGAATTAAATTTTGAAATAACAACTAGAACGAGCAGAATTTTTCATAGGAGCGTGATAACCTAACAACTTATAATTACGTGTCTTTATTTTTCAAAATAGAGGGGTGTATTCATTGTTAAATCCCTTCATTGGTTCAAATAAGTTGATGAGCCAGACAGATGCACCTCTCATTTTTAGTATTTCACACTTTTGTAGAGGTGATTCCCACCATGGATGACAAATATTTCCTGTTTTGGAAGGATTTACGCTATTTTACAGCAGGGGTTCTTTTAGAAATCTATTCAACAGGTTCCGAAAACGTTTTTCAAAGAGATTTTAACCCCTGATGAAACTGAAGATTTACAAGCATGAGACACCCCATGGATTTTACATTTCTCTGTCCTCTGGTCATCACCAAAGATCTATCTCTGCCTGAAGGGGTTCCCTGGTTAATTGCCTTTTTAGAAGGACTACAATCTTGTAATGTGATACGAAGAGGAGGAACAAATTCTTTTCTCTTTGCTTGTGGTTATGGAAAAATAAAGAGAATAAAAATTTATTCAGGGATCATGGATTCTCTGCATTCTGATCTTTCTTTTAATCTTTTCTTGTTTAAGAATGGGGGACTTCTTCAAAAGAAAGAGTAAAGTTACAGTGGGATGCACTATGGGAGGTCTCACTTTCCTTTAGATAAAAAAAGTTTCTTTACATTTCTCACCCACTTTTGAACATCCTAAAATTCGTTCGCTCGCCTTTCATTTTCTTTTAGTCTCTTTTATATTTTTACTTAATTTTTTCATATAGATAAATATTTTAAATTTAAGGATTCAGCTTCTTTATTATAGTTTAGTTTTAACGTATGGTATTTTCAAACATACATGAATAATATCAAATAATCTAAGTCGAAAAGCATTTTTTTTAAGTAAATTATTTTAAACTGAAACGAATATCAAAGTAAACTATTCTAAATAAAAATCAATAAATATTTTTAGGATTTCTTTTCTGTTCTTATTATTGAAAAGTACATGGTTTTAAATAAATGCGTTATGCATTGTCGAGGAAGAAGAAATTTGATATATCGATATATTTACTACTCAAAAGCTATAACATCATACATAGCACAGGCTATATAAACCTTTGAAATATGGCATAACTTACATTAATACATAATAATAACATACATTCTTAATGCTAGTACATATTCTGTACTTTTGTAATAGAAAATATTTTATTTAGTTAATTATTTTATTTTTATATATAACCATGATTTTTTGAGGCTATTTCAGTGTTCTTTTCCTTATGCAATATTACAGTTTGACTCTGAGTTAGATTTTTCTCGTTAAGCTGTTTCATAGACTATTTGCGAATTTACCGCAAAATTAGTGTTCAATACAATTCAATATGATAGCATATTGTAAGTTCTAGAATAATGACACTATCACTTATATACAAAACTCACTTTCTGTTGTTAATTTTCACAAACATGAAATTAAAGTGAAGCAGTATGTAACGGTTTAATTATAAATTAAGTTTATTATTAATTCAGAACTTTAAATTGTTTTACATTAAATGTATAGAATATTTTTGATTGATTATTATGAATAAAATAATAATGTAAAATAAAATAAACACTACGTTTTTCAAAGGAGTGGAAACAAACCGATTTTGACACAAAAAGCGAAATAGTTGGATTAATAATAATAATAAATGCGGTAGATAATAAGAAATCTTTTATTAATTCATGGAGAACTGTCTCAGGTTTCTCAACATTCTAGGAGATAGAAAAAAAGAGTTGTTTGTTATTTTTAATTACTAATTTCGTTTATATACTGAATTAACCTTTTGTATTCTCCATAAAAATTGGTTAAAGTTCGATATTTTATTTTTTTTAACGTGAATATTAGCTTGACACCCACAGTGAAAATATTTTTAGTAGAAATTTAAAAAGCATATTCGAAAACATTACATAACACACGGAAAGTTTGAAAATAAAATTAGGTTATATTTTATAGAATTGAAAAGAGAAAAATAGCTTGTGGGTCAGGAAATTTTAAAAATGAAATACCAGGAATGTCGAAATTATTTTAATTTTCCTCTAAAATCTAAGAATACGTGATTAGTCTTAAAAAACATTCGCAGAGTTAATTGAAAAATTTTGATTTCCACCAGATTCTCTGCAAAAAGTGTTAAATTTGGCAGTTATATATATTTATTTATTTTTGTAAACTTTACTTTAGTTTCCTTTAAGAAAAATATTTTTTTTATTTATATTGATCTTCTTAATTATATTTAAGGAGCATCCAAAAATATAAGTACTTAGGGCCTCTGAGATTCTTAATCCGGCTCTGGTGATTACTTAAATTCTTTCTATTACAGCTTTGACTTGTTGTGAAGCAATGATAAGTTACATTTTCAAAAATTTTAAATGCATTTGAAATTATATATGCGGTTAACAGACTTTTAGTAAAAGGATTTTGATGAAAATTAAATGGGAATTATTTAGGAAATTTTCTAAAATTAAAAATATTTTAATTGGAATGTATCAAAAAGTTAGCAAAGAGAGTAATAATTATTAAAAATTAAGCATTGATTTTATAATTAAAATTTTGTTTTTGCCGAAATCGTCGTAAATATAAGAGCAGAAAGGACAAAGATATTTTTTTCAGTTATTTATTTTAGTATTTATAGTGAATGTATTCATGAACATTAACAAATTACATTCAACCTGAATTGTTTGACACTAGTCACCTACTTTGTTTTACGATATGCGGTTCCCTTTCATACTTCATTCCCCCAGTGACAAAAAGAGTCCCTCAAAAGACGATGTCTTCTTTTCGAGCCCACATGAAATGGATAAATGTTGTATATTTTATTTTAATTTCCCCTCTAACTAACTCTCTCTCTCTCTCTAGATATATATATATATATATAAATTTTAAAAAAAACACTTAATAAAATTTTTAAGTAAAAAAATCGTTGATGCTGATCGATTTTGCGCCTTTTTGAAATAATGCGCCCATGGCATTCGCCATACTTGCCATACCCTAGATACGCCACTGGTCACGGCCCAAAGTCCTTATCAGGGTTTTCAAATAATTCTATTTGTTTTTAAAATTTTAGCTTTAGGTTGCTACCACTGCTAAATATATTTCGAACACAACTCAAATGTTGAAGGGTTATGCAATCAGCACCAAATAGACTAATATAATGTATTATATCGTTATATTTGGTGATTATTTAAAACTACACCAATAATAAGCAATTTTAATTCCAATAATTTTGAAACCAGTGTGTTAACGCGCTTGTGAAAAGGATATGAACCGGAGAAAATTACATCATGCGATAAATTTTGACTATCATAAGTTGGCAGGGCAATATTATCACACCAAGTGATGCTAAATGCAGTTAATCTCTATTCTGATGGGGTAAACA
The DNA here is from genome assembly GCF_982258835.1 of Parasteatoda tepidariorum. Taxonomy (NCBI): domain Eukaryota; kingdom Metazoa; phylum Arthropoda; class Arachnida; order Araneae; family Theridiidae; genus Parasteatoda; species Parasteatoda tepidariorum. Next base: position 98,257,664 of record NC_141760.1, read on the forward strand.
ACAAAAGCCGTATTTTGTTTAATATAATAACGTAAACCCACCAAGAGGGACAAAAAATTATAAAAAATAAATGATGTAAATGAACTTATATTAGCAATATTAATTGAAGATTGTAATGGAAAAACCAGATAAGTGACATTTTCAGAGAAGCTATAATCAGGTAAGAGGAAAAGAAAGTGGTCGCCGAACTATTTTATTACCTATTTATTAAAAGGCGAAATAATTCTTCGTTTTATTTTATTATAAAATCTGGCACACATACTGAAAACTTATATGAATTAGTTACGTTAAGATTAAAGTGTAAGCAAAAACAACTTAGCTACATTAAATATACGTAATAGTTATGCAACCACTTTCTGTGATTTTCACTGATTCGTAAATACCCCTAATATGTCACTTACCTGGTTCTTCCACTAAACTCTTCAATTGTGTCAGTATATGAATTTCTGCTCTGTGTATGATTTCGCACACTTGGTCAGTACAGATTAATTCCATTCTTTTTTTATTCATCCTATACGAAGAACGGGTATTCAGCTAGTATATATAAATAATGAATCTCTATCTGTTTGTGTTCCTTATAGACTCCTAAACTATCCGACCAAAATCGATGAAATTTGTCAAACAGATAAATCGAATCACGAGGAAGGTCACTGTCGAAATTAAAACATTCTACGACAAACCGTTGGAACGGAATGAGCGAGAAACGAAATATTTTCTGATTGGTTAAGTAGCCATTATTTTAAATTTAACTATAAAGGATTCAACTTTAAACATATTTGAACGATAACATCAGTAGTGATTGCTAGCTTTAGCTCTATTTAGTCAAAAAATAGTTTGTGGGGAGTGTAGAATTCAAATATGCCAACCATCTTCTATCAAATATCTCAAGATTGAGTCAAGTTAGCATGTCTTATGTACTAGTGGATTGATTTTTAATAATCGTAGTGGTAGTTACGCCACAATATTCCCCACGAGAATTTTATCAGGGATAGAATTCGATGAACGGATACCACTAGTTGCTGTATTTGTGAAAGACCGGGAGAGCTGGATTAAGGTCACTGGATTTTACGCTTTTAGCCATGAGAGCTGTATTAAGTTCATGGTTGTGTGTGTGATCTCTATTAGTATTAGCAGTCTAGCGTGTGCAGGGTGCCGTTATCTATAAATGGGACTGAGAAGCAACAGCGCGAGGAGGACGATGAGGCAGTCACAGGTATTATTCGTCTTGAGGAACCAAAAGAAATCGTCATACTATTATTGACGACAATGATGCTAAACTAATGCTGGTAATTTTCTCTTTCTTTATAACAGTTGTTGAACAATCGACCCAATTTTGAGTTTAAGACTCAATGTTCAACTCCGTAGCCTTGTAACTTGGAGCCCAATCCAGAAGACGAGGAACTTTTGGGTCAAGTATTAGAAGAAATTTGCTTTCGTGAAGGACTTTTTGATGGAACTAATCCGCATTTGAGTTACTTGGCGAGGAAAACCTCCCATTGTTAGCCTGACGGGGAAGGGACTATAATACATGATCCGTTTGAATCTGAGGTTTTTTGACGTCGGGACTGTGGTCGATGTGAGCCGGGTGCATAATTCGTATCGACCAGCCCATAGCTAGTATTCAAACCCGGGTCACCTCATTGGGAGGCGAGAGCTCAATACCCTGAGCCACCATTGCTTAATATGTATTAATTGAAATAAAAAAAGTAATTTATGTACTTGAAAGCAAAGTTAATGGAGAAAAAATATTTATTCGTTTTTGGGAACGGTAAAAATTCGGCATATTATTATTGACACTAATGCTTAATTAATATTGATAATCTGTATTAATAGAATTAAAGAAAAAAGCTACCTGCTAAAAATCAAAGTTAATAGAGAAAAAGTGAATGGAAAATTCATTTAGGAAAATCGCCATTCACAGATCATGCTTAATTAATATGTACTACTGACTGTAATACGTACTAATGGTATTGTGGTAAATGGTGCAATTGGTATGGTCATTGGTTGCAGAATTCTACAACAAATTTTTAATAGCCACGGAAAATAATTTTTTCCAGTGATAGCAAGGATAGTGAATTAATATTTTAAGGAATTAGAAATAAAAAGGAACTTTTTTCACCACTTCTTTCTGTTGTACGCCACCTGTAACCCGTTTCGATTGCTAATACGGTTATCCACCCATATATATAATTTTAGAATTTGCGACTCAGTTCGATTTTGAAGTTATTAAATTTTAAAATTTTATTTCTTACCTGTTTTGCAGTTTTGTTCTATTTTATTTATTTTTAATTTATTTTTTTGTTCTCCGCAAGATAATGTGGCCATTAGCGATCGAAATGGGCTACAGGTGAAATAGAGCAGAACTCTCTACCTATGGCGACACCTCGCATGCTTTCACCTGTAGCGTGTGGAGAGTCATAAGAGAAGGGAGTACATCAGTTTCTGTCTTGATTTTCAAATAGACTAAAAACTTTTAAGTTAGGAAACTGTATGAAACTGAAAACTACGTTGAATATAATTCTATAAGAAAGCAGCGTGGAAATTAAAAAAAATGCTTCTGATAGTTAAACACGAAAAATATAAGAAAGGACAAAATTTCATAATACATTCCTATACTGAGTAGAGGAGGAGAGGGAAGTAGGACGGTTAAGACATGGAACTGGTTTCCTCCCTAGATGGCGCATTCAAGTGTCGCGATCATTTGAAAAAAAGATCTTTTGGATAATTTTTAATTAGAGTATTCAAGATCATTATTTATTTTAATTACTTTAGAAATACTTCCTCGTGTCCGACTGTGGACTGATCGTAAAGACACGGTTCCCAGTAGAACACCGAAGTTAAGCATCGCTGGCTGCGGTCAGTAAGCGGGTATGTGACCACTTTGATTAGCCTGCGTAGGGACCCAGGGTGCACGGTATCGACCCTCGTTAAATTGTTCTACCGTAAAATGCTCGACTTCGAGCACAGGTCATCGGGCTATCAAAGCTGGGGAGTCATTTCCTCTGCAGAGAATCCAAATTGCAATGGCATGTCTTCGAATTATCCTCAAGGATGTTGTCCAGACCGTCGCCAATAACCAATTGTGCAGCACTAGTGCGACGTAAATAAAGTACCCATCTACCTACCTGGAAATATTTTAAAATTTTTGAGCACCGAGCTATTAAATAAAACTTCTGGTAATAAAATAAACTTAATCAAAATAATAAAATTAATTTAGTTAGAATTTGCAAAATACTTCTTTATTAAAAATTGAACAATATTGGAAATAAAAATCGTAATGTGTAGTGGAGGGAAGGGGTTAACGGGAGTACTTGAGCTGTACCCCAGGGGTGTTTCCACCTATTTCTCATTTTCCCCTCAATTTCAGTTATTTTTTATCAATTATGAAATTTCTACATTTTTTAAAAAATATATCTTTAAAATTTAAATGCAATAAAAATAAATTTAAATGTCCGTTTTCTCAACTGAAAAATTCTCCTGTTACAAATGTGGGCTGTTTGCTTGTGTGTAAATTTTCTTATGATTCGCAACTTAGAATATCGCAACGTTATATTTGAATGCAAAGTGTGATACGAACCTCCACTTATCACAACTTGTTAAAAAAATAGAACAAATTTTAATTGGCTCCAAATTCCGATTAATTAATAGGCACCAATCAACTTTTAGGCATTCCATTATCTCAAAAATGATTGGTTAACTTCTAAATGACGTCACTATGACAGGTAAGGTCATTGATTTCGAAAGTTTTTATTTTCAGCTTTGCCGCAAAAAAATATCTTAGATTTTTTTACGCTTTCCAATATAGTTGTTTTATTTTTCATGTATCTTTTGAGCTTTTTATTTTTGTTTGTTATTTTTGCATTTTAGTTTTGAAATAAATTTATGTTCGCTTTAATGGAAACACTAAATCTAATCTTCTGATTGGTCCAATCCCTGGCAATATCGAGATGACGGTTTGTCGGGGTTGTGGTGTGTCCTGATGGTGATCGAGAAATAATAGACTAACTGAATTTACATTCAATAAAAATATTAAGTTCTTACAATTTAAATTTTATTGTTATGTGTATATGTCATCACTGAAGTGTTGTGTATATTCCTGTACATATGGATGTCATTTGATACCACAATATTAGGCCTAGCATTGAAATCGCAACTCAAGTATTATGAAAATTTCCACTCGCGTTTTATGAATATCGTCTTATTTACGTTTAACAGATATGGTGATCTAAAAAAAATAGTGTGCAAATGTGGATTCATGTTAAGTTCTTGTGTTCAACCCTCATTTGGAAACAACATAAAATTAAAACATAATCGATATTAGCGGTTAAAATGCTTATAAGTTGTTCGGCATTAGATCGTTATATTAACTCCGAAAGTAACCCTTTGATTACAAGATCGTTTTCGTAGGCATGTCTTCCATGGATTCATTATATCCATATTTGTGATGTTTAGGAAACTGTGTTGTCATATATTGCCGAAAATAGCGAGATAAAACAGTTGTAAATCGGAGTCTCATATTATTTCCCTTAGTCATGACTTCTGCTCACCCGGGAGCCAATTTGACTGCTACTCCTTTTGTAGACAAAATTGATCCTTTTAAAAAGGGATCATTAAAACGTAAACCAAAGAAATCTCAAGGATCCTCTAGGTATAGGTCTACAAATGATGTAGAGCTCCAAGCTTTGCCCCTGCTGAAGGGTAAGTGATTATGATACATCAAGATTTTACCTATATTACCAAATTTGTACCTATATCCATGATATACATAGTTGCCAATTCTTCTTGATTTCGCTAGTTTCTCCTGGTCAACTGATTTAATAAAAATTCTGGTTTTTGTACATTATTAAAAAATTCCCTAAAATAGTTTCTTTAAAAAAAATCCCTATTGAAATAGAATTTTTGCACAGATTATTGCTTGAATAGTTAAATAAGTATCATTTATAGAAATCAGTTAAAAACTTTTTTTGTTCCAAAATGTTCAGTTTATTTTTATTCGGAACACCCTTTATAAATAAATATAAAATCTTAAATATTTTTTATGAATTAAATGCCTATTAGGATTCAAAATTATGAGTAAACATAATACACAACATTTCAAACATATTTAATATCAATCATGAGTGGAAAATATTGCAGTTTTTCTTCTTTGATGACTATAAAAATCCTTAAAATTTCCTATGTGAGAAATATTTGGTAGCACATTATACAACATTTATCATGGAACTTATCTTTCGTAAAATTTACTGTATTTTTTCCTATCTATGTTGGCAGCTATGGATATATATTTAAACCATGGTTTACTAATACATATTATTACTAACCTTTTCAAAAAATAAATAAATGGGTAAGATATTATAAATATCATTTCAAATTATATATAATTTTTTTTCTTAAAAAGAAATTACATTCTTTTTTCTTCCTTATGAGTTTATGTTAACATTAGTATTTTCAAAAGTTAATACTTATGCATGTGATTTGTGACATTTCTTATTTACAGCTACGGTTTAATTTTAATTGCTGTACCCATATGACAAAATTTAATTATACATGTTCATAATATAAATTTAAAATGCTGTTTAATATTGCATAAGTAGTAGTCATCCATTACGGAATTAAATGTGTAAACAAGTTATTTCAATTTAATTTCCTTAATAACAAATGACATTTTTTCTTCTTCAATTTTATAAATAATATTATTAGTATCCTATATTTTTGAAAAGTTAATTCACATATCTATGATTTGTGATGTGACATATTTAAACCATGGTTTATTGACGAAATTAAATCAGTTGGTTAGTCAGTTATTTTGAAGTATAAATATTTAAAAGCATCTAATATTTTACAAAAGTTAATTCTTACATGCATAGTTTAATAATAAAATAAATCTGAATACTGTGGTTAAAGTATGCAATTTGTTTTCCTGCATTCTTATAAATGTTTATTAACATCCAGTTTTTCAAAAGTTAATTCACATATATGATATGATTATATTGGGGGATATTTCCGTATTGTGATCTGTCACGCCAGCTGCAATCGCCAAGGTGCCAAATATATTTTAAACTTGCAAATTTTTAAAAAAAGTTTTAGTTGTTTGCCCAGGGGTGGCTATTTATACTTTTCGACTTAGTCCCTTTCTGTAATGTTTATAATAGTTCCTCGCGGGCTGCTGCCTGAAAGTTCCCAAGACTTGGTGATTATTCAGCCTCACATCATGATATGGAAATTTCCCCAAACTATTCACCCCACACCCTTAGTCAAAGTGTTTTACCCTCATAACCATAGCACCCACCACCATTGGAGAAGTATGTATGTCTGGAGAAGTTCACCTGTAAGCTACTCAATACTTATTTTAATAACTATTTTAAAAGATAATTATCCTATTTCATTAAGAAAAGCTGATTAACCAATGGCTTCAAAGGTTATCAATATTCATAATTGTTATACTATTTTAATTGCTCACATAACATAACCAATGACAAAAATATCAATTTTTATTATAAAAATCAGCTTAATTGAATTGTCAATATAAAATATGGAATTACAAAATCACAAAAAAACAGACTTTATTTTCAAGAATTCACAAATTTATGTGAGACAGACCGTATTTTCATGACACCTTAAAATCAAGATCTTTCACGAAAAGTCTGAGATAACCAGGGTTGGCAAGTTTCTGACAGTTGACGGTATTATCCGTGTCAAAAAATCCTTTTTGACAAATGTCAAAAACCCTAAATTTTAGTGTAAGTATAATTTTTAGCTATAATAAATAGGAAGTATTTATTAATAAGCGTATATATAAAATTACAAGTGATCAATCTATTATATTCTTGAACAGGGGTCTGTCCAGGCCGAATTTACTACCGTTTAATGGTACCTTCACAAATTCAACTTTAGGAAAAACGGTAGTTTCACAAATTCAATTTTAGGAAAAATGGTAGTTACACAAAATACTTTTTCTTGAAATTTTATTTTTGTACCCCTTAAAAAACGATAAATCCATATTTTTACCATATTTTTGTGTTGATTTTTAAATATAATTTTTACTTTTTCACAAATTATGTCTAAATTTTCACAAAATAGATACCTCTCAGAAAAATCTAGACAGACCCCTGTTGAATTATTTTGATATTAAACTATCTTTTTTGTGTTTTGACAGTTACTGACGAAAATTCAAATTTTGGTGTAGATATAAATAAAAATAGGTAAAATTGAAATTTATCTAGTCCGTTGGTATGTTACATTATAGAAAATAAAAATACAAAAACAATCAGCTTAATAAAAAAAAACTCAGCAATCATCTTGTTCATTATTTATCAGATTAACGTTCCTTTACTCCTATTTTAAGTCCTCCTTTCCCTAATGCATGCAATTACAGAAAACAAAAAAGCAAAAGTTTTGAAGCCTCTGTACTCTTAGTTCGATTTTCTATGAATAAGATCAAAATTCGAAACCGTTTCTTCGATTGGTGCAGAGCTGCATTGTCTAGAAAGTAGACGTACTAAAACTATTATAAAGTAGCATGTAACTAGGAAATTTGTTCTAATAAACGTACTAAATATTTATAATAATTTAAATAAATCCTTGAATTGATTGATTGAAAAAAATTATGAACTCATTTACACAACTACAAATACTTTTTTTATAAATTATAATTAGTTCACTGATATTGGACATATTCATATACTTACAATCGAGAGTGGTGAAAAATTCTAATAGTCTAATATTCCTTTTGAACAAAACTTATTTATAACACAAAATTTTCCCAAAGATTTTTTAAAAAAATTCAGTACAATAACTTTTTAAAAATATATTTCTAAAATAAAGTTAATGTAAGAAAACAATTCATTTGATTTTATCCAATTCTTGAAAAAATGAGCATATGTGTTATAAAATAAGAGATCAAAATATATTGAAATACAGTCAAACCCTGCTATAGTGAACATGGTTTATAGTGAACTCCCGATATAGTGAACGAATTGTTCGGTCCAGTGCCTTGCTATACGTGGATAATGTTATTTTTTGTGGATGTAGTGAACCAAAAAAGTTAGGAAGTTGGATATAATGAACTTTTTTCTGCCTTTAACTGATTTTTTTTTGTAATAATTTTGAAATTTCTACTTAAAAAAAAATACATATACCGATTTTCAAAACCATCTATAGAGGGGAATGTAGCGATAAGCATTTTTTCTTGTTTGCTTCTTTTATCTCACTTTCCCATTCCTAAACAAACAAAGCAGATGTTCCAACCCAGGGAGATGATGCCCCTGTAAGGTGTCAGTCAGATCAATATGCATTTTATTTCAGAGGGAATGAGCAATTATTCATTATTGGTCAAAGGGTTGGACACTAATATGTGTTCATAAGGCCCTCATTTCAACTCCTTTTTGCTCTCAGTTCAGTTTAAAAAATCCTGCAAACAAGTGTCTCAAATTTAACTATGGCGAGCAGGAGCAGTAAACGTAAAACGTTCTCAATTGATGATAAAATGGGCATAATCAGAAAAATTGAAAATGGATGCAATCTAGCTGATATTTGCAGGGAATATAAACTATCCAAATCTGCAGTTTGTAACATATGGAAAAATAGGCAATTAATAATTTCTGCTCATGAAAAAAATTTAGATGGCAGAAAAAAAGTTGAGAAAAGCAGATCACAAGGATGTTCAAGAAGCATTACTGAAATGGTTCACCAATCTAAGTATCTAAACAAATGTCGATGAATTTGCTAAGAGATTTTATGAGACTACTTTTATGTGCTCAAATGACAGGTTACACAGGTTTAAAAGGCGGAATAACAGAAATTCAGGAAAAATTATCTGAGAGTCGGGAAGTTTTTCCATATCTGATGTTGAGGATTGCTCATCAGCTAAAGATTAAAAAATTTTTTTTGTTCACAAGACAAAGAGTAATGGAAAATAACACATTTTTTGCTACTACATAATATTTTTCAGTCATTTATTTGAATAATGTGTAATAAAAGGGAGGAGTTTGGGAACCATTAGTTAAATTGCCTGCGTAACGGATATAGTGAACTCCCGGTTACAGTGAACAGAAATTTCGGTCCCTTGAAGGTGCACTATAGCGTGGTTTGACTGTAGTAATAATTTATTAAATTAAATTTTAAGATCCCACTTATTAACTTAAGGAATTCAAACTAATAAATATACAAATTGACACATGTTTTTTTTAACAAGAAGTATTGCAAAGCGAGACTTTTTTAATAAAAAATTTTATAGTAAATTTTTTTAGACCAAAAATTTCCCCATTGCTGCTTCCCTTTTCCTCAAAGCTTTGTTCGTGCGGGCAGACATATTCTGTTCCCCTGAATTCAATATGGAATTTAATAATAAATATTGAGAAAAAAAAATATATCTTAAGATCAAACAATTATTGGCAAACACTTAATTTTACTTAATCTAAAAAAATCTTCCCAAATTGTAACATAAAAGAGTTAAAATCAGTAGTTAGATTGGTAATAATTAACAACTCATAGTTATTACCTGTAATATAATTCGAATAGTTACTATATGGGTCTCTCTCTATGTATATAAATCATAATTATAGAAGTATATAATGCAAGTATTGTGCATGATTTAGTATCTGATAAAAGGTCTCCAAACTCAAAAAAGAAATTTTCCCCAGGTTTTTGATGTGTCATGTCACTCAAAAAACAGTTTTTGACATCAAAAACCCATCCCTAAAAGTAACCCCCACTAATTAATGTCAAATTTGGATACTTTTTGGTTTTCACCAAATAATTTAGACTAGCACCAAACTAAAAGGAGTTCAACTAACATTATATATTTTTTTAGTATATTGATGAGTGTTTTGAGTGATGCCCATTTTGATTTAGTTACTTGTGGAATCAGCCCTAAAAATTTGCCAAAAAGCACTCAGCTAACCAGAAAGTTACAATTTTGTTTTAAAGGTACCCATTTCTAACTTCATGCGTAATTAAGCATACTCATGCATGACTTATTTGAGTTCTTGTAATATTAACATTATTTCAGTGTTTCTGTAAGTGGGTGTACCCTATAATATTACTGGTAATATTGTCAAGAGTCTACTTAAGTTTTAAATTTCTAAGAACTAGGTCCAATTTTAAGAGCCAGTGTGAAGCATTGTAACAGTTTTTTGCTTTTATCAAATAATATATTGAAAACTATTTTTAGTTTAAAACAAGATATAATCAACTAATTTTTTTAGAAAATAAATATACAGATACTTAGCCTTTTGTGGTTTCTAAAAATTTTTATTAATTTTAGTAGTTTCAAAAGTTCTTGTAAATATATTGCTGTGTTAATAAGTTTTAAAAGAAAGATTACCCTTGTTTCATAAGTGTAATTTATTACACATCAAGATTTCAGTACAAGATGATTTACACTTATGATAAATAACACAATTGCATTGATTAATTACTCTTACAAAATAAGATTCATTTATCTTATTTTTTATGTGAGGAAATAATCTTTAAAAATGTGAAAAGTGCTTTAATATGAAATTATTTAAATTTTTCATTGAGTTTTATTGTTTTAAAATTTTTTGCAAGTAGGAAAATACATTGTGTAATTGGCAGTATCCCTTCTGAAATGACATTTTGAAAAATAATTTTTTATATTTTTCAGAATGCAAAAAAGAACAAAGGAAAAAGTAATGCATTACTGGATATAGATTTCTAAATTTGAAAAAAAAAAAAAAAAAAAATCCAGGAAATTTTTTGATTTGTTTTTTTAGTGTACTTTTTGTTTTCAATAATGATGTTCATTCCACTTTAAATGATTTTTAATACAGCAATATATTTCGAAATGTATTATTTTTATTTGTTTTTCAGTAATATTTCAATTGCAATTAATATTTATGAAATTTTTACTCATAAGCTTTCGTAGTATTTTTTTATAAAAAATCCATTCAATATTCTCAATTAAAAAAAATCTTTTTTAAATCTATATTTTAAAAAAATCACAATCCCTGTTGAATTTATATTTTTAAAATCTTATATTATATATCATTTGGATTTTTTTATTACACAAATCAAAAAACTATTCAAAATTAAGAAAAAAGTATTATTTTTTTTCCCACAGTGAAAATTTAATTGAAAGTACTTAAAGATCTTTTTAGACAAAAAAGAAATTCTATTTCTTTCACGTTAACCTATAGAGAACCTAGTGAACGTAATTTGTTTATTAAGGACTAATTAAAATTTTTGAATATTTTTTGCTCCATTTATGTATAAAAATGAGTTTTGTTGAAGTAGTTAGTTACCAATTTTTAAACTTCATGCTTTTAGTAATCCCGGTAGCAGAATTTACAGATAGTAAATCTGCAGCACTACCTTCATAGATCCAATGTTGTCTGCAACCTCAGTGCAGTCAGACAGATATTATTTGTAAAAATTCAGCTTAATGTTACATGCATGTAGCGAAATTTTCAATGATGAGGTTCTTAAGAATTATATATAAAAAATCTTTGTTATTTAAATTTAAGTTTATTTTTATAGGATGATACTAAGAAAATAGAATAAATCTCTATACAGTTAAACCTATAGTCTAATAAGTAACTAAATTTTTTTTCACTTTTTGTTCTTTGTGGTGTTCTCACAATTCAGCTTTTTGTTTTTCATTTGAAACAATTTTAGAGTTGTTTTTAAAAGAACTTACTGCAATTTTCTTCCTATTTGTTTGCTGTGTGTTTGATTTTTAAAATTAAAAAGAAAACTTTGAGAAATCTGCAGATGATGTAATTATCTGCAGTGTCTACTGCCATACTGGATTCTTAAAAATAAGGCACCCCTCTAATTTTAACCAAAATTGATGAGATGCTGAATGGGTTGAATAAAGGCACCGAAAGTGAAGATTCTATCTTATTTTTACGTAACTTAAATATTATTGAATTTAATCATGTAAATAAAATAAGATTGTTCTTTTTTTTTTGTTCAATTTGTCCTGTTCATGTTCATTTTTATTAAAAAAAAGTTTATCTCAATTGTTGTACATGAAAAAATTTAAAAAAAAAAATTATAAAAAAAATCCTAATATTATTGTAACTTAACACGTTGCTTGTATCTACTGATAATACTTTACCTGTTAAGCAGGGAATTTACTTTTCTTCAAAAGATTTCTCATTGAAGATTTTTTTTCTATTTGTGGGCAAAAAATGTTCTTATGCTTATATTTGTAGTATTTCTTTGTTTATTACAAAAATTTTGTTAATTCTTGTTAATGAATTTTGTTAAATGATGAAATTTGTTGATGAATGAAAAGACAGATTTGCATGACATTTGAAGCTTATTCTGTAAATCACTTTCTTTATCAGTAAGCTCTGTTTTATTATCAAAATATTTCGAAAGTGAGAATTCCTTCAAATTATAACTAGGATTTCTTCCAAAACTTCTAATTGTCCTCGTATCATGACTTAATATTTATATTTCATCTCTACAATCAAACTTATTCACAAATCTTTTCTGGTTCAGACAGAGCCATTTTATATGTTAAGTCCAGGCTTAGCTTTGGATAGCATGCAATGTGTGTGCCTCAAATGGCAGAGTTGCACACTGTGGCATAAGAGCTCGTCAATAAATGTTTACTATTATTATTAGTATTTTAATTACCAAAACTAGGAAACACTTCATTACATTTATTTTATTTTCTGGTTTTGTATGGCTATTCTGTTATTTCCCCTAAGAAATTTATTTTCATCCACATTAAGCTTATGTTGTTTGAATTTTACTATACCAAGTAGCTCATTTCTAAAATTGCTCAAAAGTGCAGTCAGTTGTGTCAGTTTGAATTTCTTTCAGGATTGGCTAGTTTTTGATCCATGACAGTTTTTACTATGGTTTTTTACCGTTATATCAAAAACCCAGATCTTTTGTTGACAGTGTTTTCTTTTCATTTCACCTTAACAAAAATATATAAGAAAAATTTTAAAAGAAGATAAATGATATCTAATAAAAAGTTATTTTAGACTATTGATAAAAAAAATAGGATAATGTACTTTTCCCTTATATCAGATTCTTTATTATTTCCCTTATATCCTTATACCAGAATTTCATCTACCTTTAGTAAAATAAATATGATATTTATAAAAATTGTCTATATTTATATATTTTATTTCATTATGCATGTTTCATTATAAATTTTTAATATCAAAGTAATTAAATCAAAACACTCTAAAAATTCTGATTAGAGGACTTAAATTTATATTTAAGAGGAAAAACGGCTACAATTTAACGGCTTTAAAAAATCCTTATTGAAATATAATTTTTACACAATTTATTGCTTGCTTGAATATTTAAATAAATATTACTTATACATAATGAAGCTGGTCTCCTTTATAGTAATCAGTTAAAATCTTAATTATTTTTTTTCCTTCTAAATTTTAATCTAAAATTTTCAGTTTATTTTTATTCAGAGCTCCCTTTTTAAACCAATTGGAAAAAAATAATCTTTCTACTATCAATAATAAATTACTTGTGTGGTTAGTGTTCAAAATTATGAGTTAACATAGTAAAAAACTTCATTTATTGTCAATCATAAATGGAAAATATTGCAGACCATTTAAAAAATTTTGTGTTTTAAAATTTTTGAATTTTGATGACAGTAAAAATCCCTAAAATTTCCTTTATGTAAAATATTTAATATATTATGCTACAGTTATCATAAAATTTATAGTATTTCTTAATATGTACTGAATTTTTTTCCTATCCATGTTGGCAGTTACATCAATAACACATGAATTAGAAATTTATTTATGCTGTAAATTAATTTATGTAATACAACTTGTGTCATCAGTTACAAGAATCAGGTAAATTTAATAAAATTAGTCTCAAAAAATCAAACTGGGAAGTTGGATTATTTTTTTTCCCCTGAGTGTTTGTGGCTATTGAGTTAATTTGGACTAAAAATATCACATAATGTCTCACTCAAAGTCTAGTTTAGTCTATTTAATTTTCGTGTCACCACATTACATAGACTTTCACCCTTTCTGCCCAACCGTTTTTTTATCACATTGCTTGATGACTGTAATTTCCTCACTTAAAAACTTCCGAGCTCTCAATTCTACTCCATCTTTACTTCAGGTCATGGATGGTGTAGTTCCCTGGAAGCTCTCCATGTTCACTTTTAAACAGTCATTCAACTATTTTTTTTTTTCTTTTCTAGTTCCCCTTCTTCTTCACATATGCATAAAATTTTTTTGTGTCTTTTATTTTCTTAATCCACAGACGTCATTTCTCTCCAACACCTTCAAGCTGGCCGATGGCCAAGTATTTTTGGGTGGCAGGCGACCTGCAGCAAAGGTCCAAAAACCCTGCCAGGAGTTTAAAAGAGAGAGAGAATCCCGGAAATTTTTTGTGTCAGTTGTACAAATCGCAATGGAGGTGGAACGAATTTCGATTTCGAAGGACATTAGTAACCTGAAGGTATTTCTCAATTTTCATTTGAGACAGTTTGCGACGAATTGTGGAGGCGAGATTTATTCGTTACACCCTTCCGGTCTCACATCTAATTCCTCTTGTCACATGCCAGAGCTTGGATTTCGATCTGCTGTTGCAAAGGCGTTTATCTTTATCACCTATAATTGTTAGCCGTAATTCATTTCTGATAGCTGTTTTAAAGAAGTATAATATAAAAAAAATTATTTTGAGTTGCTAATACTTTCTACTTTCCATGCTAATTGATGCTGATCAGGAACATTTATTAAGGTGTTTACCTTTTAACCTGATTGAGGGTAATTTACGTCACAGTATTGTAATTTTGTACAACTCATGAAAGTGTTCAATTTATAATACCAGGTAATGAAATTAAGGAAATTTAGTGACTGGTACAAAGGATCAGTAACGTAACTCTGTGCATATTTTCACTGACCTGATTCACTGATTTTTCTAAGAGTAATAAAATAGAATTCAAATTAAAAATTATTATGCAAAAAATGTGTTATGTTATTAATTCCGGCGAAGCATTGCTGTGGTGTGGTAATTTATTATTGATTTTTTAAAAATTCGAAGAAGCCGTTGACATTTTGTTTTGTCTTCTTCTTTTTTCTTCCTGTTGAAAGCCTTGTTTTGTTAATTTTTGAACAAAAATCTACTCTCGTAATTTCTCGAATTTTTTTAAAAAAAATCGTTGACAGGATCCTGTTTTCCTGATTATGTAATAATTAGGTCCTGTGTTTTCAAGAAACACAACCTTGTCTTTTAATGAGTAAAATAATGAATTAAGGAGTAAATTATTAATGAGTGAAATAATTAATTGTTGTCGTAATCACCGCCCTTTTTAAAGGAATCTTGTACAGTGTCTCTTTTTAAAATGAAATATCCCGCACCGAAAAACATGTTTTCAAGAAGGGACCGCTGCATGTGATAACCTAACGCTGAAAGAATCGAATCAAAATGTTGTTTTTCCTACATTATATTAGGTACTTATTATTATAAATCCCATTTTTTTTTTTTTTTTTTTTTTTTTTTTTTTTTTTTTTTTTAAATTTATTATTATGCCTGAGAGTGAAAGTCTACTTTGGGAGGGGGGTGCTATGATTTTCAATTTTTTTTTTTAGTGTTATTATTTCGAAGAGGAAAAAAGATATTCTATTTAAGCAGTTCGTGGGTCATGTCTCGTTTGTTGTTGCCTGTCTCTTCATTGTCACATTTTTGCTTTCCTGCAAGGATTACATGTTTTTCGTCTCCATATCGTTGGGAGAACGATGGAGTTTGGGGGAGAAAATAACTATCGAATTTTGCATGGAATTGATGCTATATTATAAATTTTTCTCTCCAGTTTATGTATAATCTCTAATGTTTCAACACATAAAATATTTTTTTTTTGTAAATTTAAAATTTAGCTTAATTGTACATTAACTAAACATTTTAGTTTAGTTTAGAAATAAGATTGTCATTCCATTGCCTTTTATAAACGGAATAGTTTTTATTAGGTGATTTTTCCACACGTTTCCACCGATATCCGTGTCATAATTACTATGTTAAATTTTTTTTTAAAGAAAGTAATAAATTTTCTATCAGAAATTTCATACCATCGGCGCAGATGAAGCACAGGTGTCCCTTTTATATTTATATATATAACTTATAAGTTTATTTATATAACTTATATACATATATATATATATAGCTTATATTATATTTTTACAGTACTTATGATATATATATATATATATATATATATATACATACAGGGGTCTGTTTAGAAGAAATTAGGGTCCGTTAACGGACCCTTCACAAAATATTTTAACTTAAAAACGGACCCTTCACAAAATAATTTTTCTTTTAATCGGAGCCTTCACAAATTTGTTTATCTTCATTATTATTTTGTTAATCGAATAAACCCTTTCCAGGACCGAAAACAAGAAAGATGGATGTAAACGAATTAAGTTTTGTCTTCGGCAGACGATTCTTCCATTATTCGTCCGAAATGAATATTCTGCGTTCAGCGTATAGGCTAAATATCAAATGTTGCATCTCTAATTTAGAAGCAGCAATTGTTTTATATTTTTTAAATTTTAATTTTTTTAATTATAATTTTACAGTGTTGAGCATAATCTTGTATGTCTTCTCAATTTAAAAACTCCTTGAAAAAAATTTTTTTTTTGCAATAACGGACCCTATTTGCACAAATTCATAAAAGCGGACCCTGGTTGAAAGAATGTGAGTAATTTTTTCACAATTTCACGAAAAACGGACCCTTCACAAGATGTCTGGACAGACCCCTGATATATATATATATATATTTCTGACGTAAAAATGTGTTTTGGTATTTTTTAATTATAAAAACATGGTTACTAAAAAATCTGTTAGATTGGGCGATTTATATTTGTTCTAAAATATAAAATTCAGCAATAGTTGTTTGAATTTTTTAACATCTATAATTATTTATAAATAATTGATTTTGTAAATTAAAGAAATTTCAATGGTGGATTACTGTTTTTCTTAGAACTAAATAAGTGCAAATTTGTAAAATTATTGTTTGTAAAGGGGCCAGCGATGGAAAATTTTATCTTAACGTGGAAAAGGACACCTGTGTTTCATGCTTCATTTTGTAACCATGAATTATTAAAATGGTAAATGTGTAATATCTTTCACTTATTTTGACCTAAATTAATACGGAAAAAAATGAAAATTACGTTTCTTTATTTCTTTTATAGCCTTACTGTTTTTTCCATATTTAAATTCCTCTTACTCATTACATAATCGTCTTAGCATTTTCTACGTTTGATTTGTTTAATGTCTTCAATTATTATGCTGTTTTAATTTTGCTTAATTCGTATTTCACTTTTTTTTCTCTACCTCTATCGCTTTTGGTAAAAACGTTTAACCCTGAAACGAACTGGTTGAAAATTGCACGGGGGCGAAGAAGGTTAAATTAACGATGTAGGCAATTATCCTTGACCTATAGTGCAAAGCGCCGTGAATGAAAAAAAAACTTCTTGAAGAATCTGAAGAGAGGATTGTAAATATAAAATATTGAAAAACATCTATTGAAAGGGAAATAAACAGAATTTCATTTTTTTGCAGTACAACTTCGATTCGCGTCGCTAAATATTTGAGGCCCTCGGGGATAAAAACACTTTTCTCCAAATCACAGAAATGCCCTCTGGCATAGAAGATACACCAAGCAGATGCGAAATTTGTATAAAACAAACTCTTACTCGTTTTTGTTTTCGGGTGGATTTTTTTATATTGTTTTACTTTTAGATAGTTGAATAACGCGATTTTTGTTTTTCTTTTTAATGCAGGGAGGGAGATACTTATATCGTATATCGAAATTGAGTTTCTTATGTGCATACATCTGTTCGAACTTCGCTATTTGTGTCTTTGCCCGAAGTGAAATGGTTTTGATTCAAAATTGAGGTGGAGAGAAAATTTTATTTTATTCAAAAAAAATTTTTTTTTGTAAATATTTAAAATAATATTGAAAGGTGTGTGGCCGTTTGTTGTTTTAATGGAACGTGACTTTTCTTGAAAAAATAGTCAATTGTAAAAATGTTTTATTCCAGAATTTATTTATATTGTCTAAATTCTGCCTTATGATGCATATATCTAAATCTTAGATTTGTCGATTTGTTTTATTTCAGGATTGTTGTATTATTATTATTGGATATCATTAAAGATATACAGGGTTGCTACAGGCGACTAAAATGCAACTATTTGCAACTGTTTTTGGCATGAGGCGACTATGGCAACTTTTTTTTTGCCTGAAAAGGCTAAAAAAGCAACTATTTTCAAGAAAAGGAGACTATTGGGAGACTTTTCTGTACTCCTACAGATGTTTTTTTTTTCAAGCATAAATTGGTGAAAAATCTGCGCCAAGCTCGATAGTTCCTGAACACACTGAACTTTTTTTTCTTAAAAAATAAAAAATTTTAAAAATTTTGAATTGCAAATTTGAGTCTTCACTTTTTAATTCGTTCTATCTGCACTAATTCCATTGTAAGTCTATTTCATTTCTCGATCACCTTTTCAATGATTATTGCAAAAAAATTCTGCGTAATTTTTTTTATTTTTAAAAGAAAAAAAATTTTTTTTTTAACGGTATTACAATGCATGAATTTCGAATTTTAGTAATCACTTTTCATATATATATATATATATATATATATATATATATATATATATATATATATATATATATATATATATATATATATATATATATATATATAATTTATATGAAAATTATCATATTTGCCACCAACTTGACTGAATGGATGATGATATATGACAATTAAGTCATTAACAAAATTTTAGTCATATTTTTGTTCTTATTAGGCAACTATTTTCCTAGTTTTTGGCTACTATTTTCATGCTTTAGGCTACTAAAAGCAACTATTTTGTTCATTTTTTTCTGTGGCAACCCTGGATATATAACACCCTTAATTGTATACTGAGGAAAAATATAATTTAGTTGTTGGGGTCGTGGTCGATTATGAATTCAGTGTTTATGCCTATTCACGATAGTTTAAATATTCCTTTAGTTTAATAATAACTATATCAATCTTTCTTAAAAGACAAAGTTTAGCAAATGTTATATATATGATTACAAATGTGAATAATATTTTCGAACTAAAAATGTACGTAGTTTTCAGCATATTGAATTCTTTACGCGTTATAAAATGAAGAACTTTGCTTTATAATGCAATTATAATTAATAGTAAGTTGTTTTATTGTATGTAAACTTCTTACACGTATAATTTTTATGTAGTTCTTTGAACTATATTAATTTTGAACATGATTTGATTTATAAGAAAAAATCAAAAATGGCAAAAAATTTAAAATATTTTTACAGTTGAATCGGTAACCCTCCATTCTTGAATTATATTATACTTTCTTTTTTTTAATTTTTTAAATGCATTTAAAGGAGAACATTGTGTTAATTTATAAACACTTTTCGTGAAAGTTGGCTGTAGTTGGAACCATATCTGCGACGCAAGTTGTGCAGTCTTCATATACAATACATCATTTCTTTCATTTAAAATCTGTTCTATTATCAAATCTTGGTGATGTAGCTTAGATCATTTTAAAACTCTTGTGCTAAAACTCAAAGAAGCCATCTATTTTCAATTGGGTTGAATACTGATGGCTTCTTGGGGAGCTACTAATTTCCGAGACACGCAAAGAAACTGATTTTATTCCAGATAGTTTACCGATGAGATAGTCCAGATAATTTTTAATCGAACCAGTCATATTTTAAGGTTATGAAGAGAAAAAAAAAATTGGTATGATTCAAGCTTCTTCTAAATTTTCTTCCTTTTTTATATTTATTTTATTTAATTTTTTTATTATCATCGAATATTTTTATTATTATTATTTTTTTTTTTAATTTTCTGACTCTCTTATTCTTAGCAAAAACCGATAAATTAAAAAATAGGTTCATAATTGCGGAATTGAGATAGTGCTTCACTCATAAATGTTCATACAATTCCTACTTTTAATTTATTTTTATATTATTAATGTATGTTTATGTTCAGTTTAAAATTACTTAATATGTGTTAAATCTTTTTTTAATTATTTTAAAATTTTAAAACTATTTGGTACTTAGCGTTTATAAGTACCATGGAGCCAAGCTCGACAAAGCATAGGCACAAAGCCAGATTATAGTTTATGTCGATCTCCGGCTAATTTATCATAGGTATATCAAATTCCTATTAATAATTATTCATATTGAATACGGTAATTATCGTTATCGGTGACATGACATGTCAAAACAATAATATACCTCGAATTATAACGATCATTATTGAATACAATATTATTGTGCGTGTTTGTAAATTTTTTCTGGATTACTGAAATATCCACTAATATAAAAATTTGAATATGTTAAATTGGAAAAATCGTGAGTTTCTTTTTTTTTTTTTTTTTTTTTTTTAAATCAATGTTTTTCGACAGTATATCGCATTCTATGATCTTCACTGTTATATTCTTCGCTGTTATGTACAGGGGTCTGTCTAGGTTTTACTGAGAGGTACCTATTTTGTGAAAATTTAAACATAATATGTGAAAAATTAAAAATGATATTAAAAAATCAACACAAAAACATATTAAAAATATAGATTTATCGTTTCTTAAGATAGAAAAATAAAATTTTAAGAAGATGTACTTTGTGAAACTAATGTTTTTCCTAAAGTTGAATTTGTGAAACTACCGTTTTTCCTAAAATTGAATTTGTGAAGGTACCGCTAAACGGTAGTAAATTCAACGTGGACAGACCCCTGATGTAGGTCATAGGACTAATGTTCATGTTGGTGACAACTCGGTAAAGCGGTTGCCAATACATTCCTATCATCGATAAATACCAATTTATTGATATTTGATTTTATAATTTCTTTTTAATAAAAAAAATGTCAAATAAAAAGTTTTAAATTCACTTTTATTGTTACCCCAGAAGGACTACGTGCTTATGTACGTCTACCGTGTTAATAATATAAAACCTCTGATAAAATAATGCGTATTCGAATAATTCCTATATAATTATCAAAATTAATTAGGTTTCATTGGCGTTAAATATAATAAGGCGAATTTTTGCTTCGTTCCTAAACGAATTACCATTCCTCCATTAATTTTGCTTTTTACTACATAGTTTCTTTTTTTTTTTTTTTTTTTTTTTTTTATTAGTTCGTTCCTATTACGAAATTTAATTAAGCATCATATTTATAGGTATTAATAATTGAGTGGTTATTTATCATGCTTAATTCAAATGAATTTAGTATCATTTCTCCATTTATTTTTCTCATTAGTAGCTTGTACAAAAATTAATTGGCGTCAATAATAGTAGGGCGTTTTTTTACCTTTCATCTAAACGTTTTTTATAACCATTCATCTATTACTTCTCCTCAGCACACAACTTTTTTTTTCCATCTGAAATACTGTGGATTTTAAAATATTTAGTTTTATAGAAATACGTTTCTAAAGCATAAGGAAAAGAATATCACGTGGTTTCAGATTGCTCAAGGAATACTAATTTAATGACGTAGTCCGCTTATGCTACCACACTTACAATGATCGTTGAGTTTATCTGACCTAAAGAATAAAAAAATAATTAAATGTGTGCCAGCAATAAACTCCTTTTTTGATTAATAAGAGCCTTTTTTGATTAATAAGAGCCTTTTTTGATTAATAAGAGCTATAAGCAAGCAAACATCACTGACGCTATCGTCTGCACTTTCATTTATATGAATGGCGCTTGCTCTTCTAAACCAAAGATAAATTCCATCATTTAAATATCTTTCCTGGACGATCTGATTGAAATTTTTGAAACGGTTTTGGGATCGTGGGCTAAAATTGCTCTTCGGTCCAAATTTCAGGACGGAAGTTATTCTTTAATATAAAAGGGACACACACTCTCAGACAAACTCTTCATTTTATTATTATAGATTAAGGAAGGTGAAAGGCAGTAGGTAAAGATTCATTCCTGATTCAATGGGTTTAATATTTTCTAAAAAGTATAAGCAAAAACGAATTTTACGATCAACGTTTTTACTTGAAGATTTATTTGTTTGCAAAAAAAAGTTAAAGTGCTTTTTCTCCTATGTTTCAACGGACCGTAGAGTGTTTAAAGAAAGGAAAAAAAAGAAAAAAAATACACGTAAATGCTTGACTGCTTTTACTCATTGGCGGTAATTGAAGAATTTTTTTTAAAGCCATTTTCTCTTTTCTTGTGTACTACAACTTAATTCTCCTGTTCCCCCCCCCCTCCCTGCTATCTCTTGGATTTCAATACCTTAGTTGCGCCATTTTAAAAAATTGCTTCGTTGATAATTTACCGTAAGAAAGGTCTAAATTAAATAGAAAGATAAGCTGTCTGTTAACTTTCTTTTTTTTTATTCCTTTGCATTTCGGTTTTAATTGATCTGTTTTACTACTATTAAATTTAATAAATGCAGTGATATATGTCGTAGGTCAATTGGAAAATCACACCAGGCTTCTGTATTTTTTATTCAGCTTGACTTTTTTTAAAATTCATAACGTTCACTTATTGTTATGAAGCAATTAGTAAATGTCTGAAAAATTAATTAACCTCAGCCCTGACTTTACTTAGGTATATTGCAACTGAATTTTGTAAGCATATGGAAAACAGCTCATAAGCCTAAAAGTTGTCAGAATGATTGGAAAATGCGGGTGTCTTTTCCATTTCCATGTTGTATGATGTATATCAGAGATGATTGTGCTTCAGCAAAAATTCAGAAAAAATCCGGATTCCGGATTTTTCGCTGATCCGAGATCCGGAAGTTTCCGAAAATCGTAGGTCTGGAAGTTTCCAGAAATCCTGGGTCTTTAAGTTTCCAGAAATCCTGGGTCTGGAAGTTTCCGAAAATCCAAGGTCCAGAAGTTTCAAGAAATCATCGATCACATTCTTGTACATTTTATTTAGAAATATTAGAACTAGAATTTATACTTGGCATCTCTTTCATTGTAAATATTTTTTCTGGTAGAGTGATAAATGTGATAAGAAGTAAAAGTAAACTTATACATAATTTATTCATTTAAATTGTGTTACATATAATTTATTTAGAATTTCATGTTTTGAAAATATCAATGATTGAAATTTATAAAGACATTGATTTTTTGAAATGCGTCGTTAATGATTTTACTCAAAAGATTTTCTGGATTTTTGAGTCGGGCTCACAATCACCCCTGAATATATGAACTCTTCGTTTTCAATTTTAAGGTTTCATTACTTTTATAATTATTTTTAGTATATTGACTGAATTGTGACTTAAAAGAAATTTTTTTTAAAAAATAGTCGTTTTTCTGACTTCATCCATGCAATGAAGCAAACTTATATGGTATGGTGAATAACTGAGCAAGCTAATGAATAGAGGTGTGCCGATATATCGAGAAATATCGATATTTTAAAAAAAGCATTGTTCACATTTATTGTGAATGTCTTATGGCAAAAATCGAATATACAATAATTACCCACAGCAATAAATATAGTATCTTTAACACTAGATTGCCTAAGGAAGTCATTTTGACTGCTTTTAATTTCAATTAGAAAAACAATGATGTATATAATGACACAATTTCTTAGAATTTTGTACAACTTGTAATTTTTTTATTGTTAATATTTACTATTAACTTGTTATATAACTGTAAAAAATATTAAAAATTAATTTTAAACAAATTTCTTTACACATTATTTATACTTTTACAATCCAGTCATTTTGACTGCTTTTGAGCAATATAGGTATATACTAAGTTTCAGTCTTTCTAGTGTTAAATATCCTGTCTCATCGTTACGCTTTTCACTTTTTTTTTTCCATTCTAATTATTAGACCACCTGTTTTTCAAGTTTTGATATAAAGTTCATTGGGATCCAAAATTTTATTGTAAATCGCGCTCAACCTCCTGAAATGTGTGAAGGAGGGGCAACGTATAATGAACTGTCGCATAACCGAGGTTAAACAGAATCTGAAGAGTATTCGAGTTACAAAAAACAATAACCTGTACCTGTTTGTGTAAAAAATGTACTGCCTTATTCCAGTGATTTACTGTTCTTTTTCCCAAACTCCATTTCAAATTGGGTAAAACGACGTACAATTGTTATCATATGTACTCTGCCGCGGACTGGAATTTATGAATTTATTCTATTAGAAAAGCAGAATGATAATTTACCTCGAATATCTATCTATTCCCCTCCCCCCTTGAAATTGCAAAAGTCTGCCATTTCACTCAAAGCGAAAAAAAAAAAAAGTTGAGCGCGATAATTCCGCTTGATGAACGTTCCTTTCTTTTTATTAAAGTACAATCTTTACATTATCTTCTTCAGGACGAGATAAGTCTTTTTTTTCTTAATATTTTTTTTTCTCTCGGCATCTTCATCCCTGCAGTTTGGGATGCTTTTGTTCTAAGTCTCATATCTTATCTCGCGTTGAAATCTTGTCCTGGCTCTCGAAGTCAAGACAATGGATGAAAAATGTGTCTAGAATGTTGCAGTGCAGTTCCAAATATTTTTCTTCTGGATTCTGAATGCTAATTTCGATTAATAAGTGTAAAGGGAAAATGATTAATGGCCGTTTATCATTGTTGCAGGATTTTTCTTTTTACCTGTTATTTATTAGGAGAAATTGCGGAAGAGTACGCCTGTCTTATTAACAAGACAAAATTGTTTTTAGACTCGGTTGAGACGTAGCTGTAGAGTTCTTTAGCATTTTAACAATTATAGGTGCACCTCTGCCTTCTAACAAAAAATAAACTGGAGAAACGTACTTAACTAGTTCAGCTTAACTTATTTTTAAAATTTATTTTAATAAGCTTGAAGAAGAAGAAAAAAAAACGCTGGAATTTTAAGATTTCAAATCGAAATGTACAAATCGTTCGACATTTTGATTTTTTAAATTTTTTTTTTCTTTCTGAAACATGCTTAACAGTAGAAAGACTGAAACTCAGTATATACCTATATTGCCCAAAAGCAGTCAGAATGAAAGGATTGTTAAAGAATAACTAATGTGTAAAAAAATTTGTTTAAAATTAATTTTTAATATTTTTTTTTAATATTATTTACAGTTATATAACAAGTTATTAGTGAATATTAACAATAAAAAAAAATTTATGTTGTACAAAAAGTCACAAGATTCTAAGAAATTGTGTCATTATATACATCATTGTTTTTTTTCTAATTGAAATTAAATAACAGTCAAAATGACTTCCTTGGGCAATCTAGTGTAAATACCGTATCGTGATCTGTGACATAATATCGCCAAGTCTTGGCAGCTTCCGGGTAGCTGCCCACGAGAATCTTTAAAAAAAAAAAAAAAAATTAAAAACAGCACAGAAAGGGACCAACTCAAAAGGTTATAACTCGTAGCCATCCCCGGGCAAACATCTACATGTTTTTTTCTTCTTCCCTAAATTGCAAGTTTAAAATCTATTTGGCACCTTGGCGATTTTAGTTGGCGTAACAGATCACGATAAGGAAATATCCCGCTTAATACTAATGCTAATTATTGAATGAATGAATTTTTTAATTTATGTGCAGTAAAAAACTGCAATGAAAACTTTTCCTGAGAAAAATTGAAAACTTGTTATTTGATTTTTCATATAGATGACGGTATTATTTTTTGCTCGAATTTTCAAAAAGAATTTGTGCATTTAAAATTATTTAAGAAATCGTAAGGTATCATTATAAATATTGCTAAAAAAAAAATTTCCTTCATATTTTCCCTGGCATACTTAGTTTATGTAATGCTGTTTAATCAGCCTACATCTAAATTCCGCGGGAACTAAATATTGCTGATTCCAACAGCCATGTGACTCATCATTTGATTCAGTTGAATAAATTTGTCTTAAAAACATTTGTATATCTAGTTAACATTATGTTCGTAGCAATTTTTTTTAAAATTTTATTTCTTTTATTTTTACCGTTTTTGCTTCCTATTGTCAAAGAAATGTCATTGGGTAGCAGAAACAATATTAGCTGCAAACTGTAATATAAAACGTCTACAATATTTTCATGCGCGCATTTTAATGTGTTAATGTCTAGATTTTTTTACTTCTCTATCCTTTGATGCGCAATTTTTATAACACAAAGCAAGAGGGTTCAACATAACTATGATATAACGATCCTTTGTTACTTGTTTTGAAATTACTTCGTAACTGCTGCATGTTCGCAGGCTGTAAATAAAAATAGTACTTTATTTTTTGAAATATGCCTCTCTTTTTTTTCTTATTCAAATATTTAACGATGTCTCGGAGTCCCCAATTTAAATAAGCGTGTGTTTGTTGTTACAGTACCATAGAGAAAATCGTCTTGATAAAGTTCGTGACACTGTTTCACATTTTTTTAAAATAAAAGAAAGAAATGATGAAAAAGAAAGAAAAGTTTACGAAACAAAGAAATTAGGTATTTGGAGAAGTTTTGTTTTCCAGTAGGTTTGCTTTATCTAATTTTGAGAAAGAAAAAAAAAATTTTTTTTAGCACCTTTGAAATAAGGGAGTTTCTTTAAGAAATGTGCGTATTTCTCAAGGACCTGATTTCCCTAACCTGAAAAAACCGTCTAAAAAACCCAAATAGGTTTTTTTATAACTGCATTAATAGCTTCCATAAGTATTATTAATACATAATGAAACATTTATAGAAATCAACTCAAAACTTTTTTGTTCTAAGTTTGTTTAATGTCAACCACACTTGGAAAATATTGCAGTTTTTCTATTTTGATGACTAAAAAAATCTCTAAAATGCCCTATGTGTAAAATATTTACTACATTATGCAACAATTATGAAATTTATATAATCTGCTGAATTTTTTCCTATCCATGTTGGCAGCTATGTGCATTTTATTATTAGGAAATCAGCTCTCGATATTAAAATCCCAACAACACATATTGGAATATTTATATTTCCACTACTTCTGTATTCTGTGCTCTAAAATTTTTAACTAACCTTTTTAAAAACGCATATTATTAGAAATTACAAATATTGTGAAGGTATTCTCTCAAACATTTGTGATACTAATTCTCAATACAATTGAAACCAATGTTATAACAAGATACAATATATAATATTTTTAGAATCACAATTCAATGAAATAAAAAAATTATTTTTAAAAATACATTTAAATACTATTTTCCTGACCTGTAAGTGTTATTACATTTAGTGATATTTTTAAAACAATCACCTTGCATGTTTTAACCGCTAAAATACTTGCTCTCGAATTTAAGATCTTATGTATTCCTTGTTGAAATACTAGAGCTTATTCTAGAAGCTCTCCGTCTCTGTATTTAGCATAGGACACAATTAAACAATTGGAAAAGTAATGCAGAGTTTTATTGCATAAATACATTTTCCTGTTAAAAAAATTAATTCGAAAATGTCTTTCATTTGAATTAAAATAAATAATTTATTTATTTGATTTAAAATTTAGTAGTTCTTCTAGTTTTTCATAATTCTATAACAGAATGATAAATCCTACAAAGATAATTGGTGCCCCAACTGTCTGTAAAAACATTATAGCTAATTTATCAATGCAATTTACATTGATAATAAAATCGTAATAATTATGGTTATTAATGGTTTAATTATTAACAAGGTTCCCACGGTCCTTAAAAGTCCTTAAAAACTGCTCAATTTTTATTTTGGAAAATAAGGGCCTTAAAAGTACCTAAGTTTGGTACAAGGGTTTTAAAAGTCCTTAATTTTTCAGTATCGCTATACTTGATAGGAATGAGTTTTTCAGTCTTACAAAAATATTTTTTTAAAAAGTCATTCTTTTATCACCTAGAATGAGACCATGCATTGAAGTACAGCATTTTAGAGAGACAAAATTTATGGCCTTTTCTTTTTGGCATAACAATATTTAGCATGATTGACCCATAACTGAATATGTGATGCATCTCTAGCAGCGAAATATAAAAACTTGTTTTATTAATGTTTTCCCAAATTTCTTTATTTATTACTCTCTCTCTCTCTCTTTTTTTTTTTTTTCTTTTTTTTTTTTAATGTATGAAAAAATTTGCTAATCTTAATTTCTGCACTTAATTTTGCTATTGAATTTCAATGAAATCATTGAAAATGGAATACGGATTAGTTTCGTAAATGTTAACATTTAACAATCTGAAAATATTTTTCAGAAAAACACAACCCGGGTTAGCAAAAAGTGTCTGGTCCTACTTTGGCGAACCCTGTTAATTAATACAATTATTATCATTAGTTACATTATAATATATAAAAAGAATTATTATTTTTTTTAAGAAAGGTAAATAATTGGCACTGTCACTGCTGGTATATTCGATGATAAACAATTCCACTATTTCTAAGGTCTTCAATTTTTTGAAAAAGCCCTTCATTTTTGCTTTGTTTTAAGACTGGGAACCCTGATTAATCAAATTAATGGTATTTATTATAGCAATAAGACTTACTCTAGGACTATAAAGAATTACGAAAAAAAAGAAGGAAAAAAAATGAAAAACTCAATTTAGTTTGAAAAAAACCCACTTAAACCCTGAAAAACCCTTATGGGTTGGTTTTTCCTGGATAACCTGGATTTTTTACAACCCTGGTATTTCTTAATTTTATTTTATAGAATTTCTTAAATTATTCCCAGAGATCTGTTTAGAAGAAATTTGGGTCCGTTAACGGACCCTTCACAAAATAATTTATCTTTTAATCGGACCCTTCACAAATTTGTTTATCTTCATTATTGTTTTGTTAATCGAATAAACCCTTTCCGGGGGGGGGGAGACAGGTGTAAACGAACTAAGGTTTGTCTTTCGCAGACGCTTCTTCCTTTATTCGTCCGAAATGAATATTCTGCATTCAGCAATACAGGCTAAATACCAAATATTTGTATATTGTATCTCTAATTTAGTAGCAGCAATTGCTGTTTATTTTTGAAAATTTAGTGGTTTTTTTTTTTTAATTGTAGTTTTACAGTGTTGAGAATAATCTTGTATCTATTTACAATTTAAAAACTCTTTTGAAATACTAGCAGGACCCTATTTGCACAAATTCACAAAAGCAGGACCCTGGTTCAAAGAATGTGACTTAACGTTTATTTTATATTCACAAATTACGAGTAATTTTTTCACAATTTTAGGAAACAGGACCTTTCACAAAATGTCTGGACAGACCCCTGATTCCATATTTAGATATCCCAGACATATTACCCAGGCTGTTTCTCATCCTTGTCATTAAATTTATGTTATGGTGGGTAACGTAATATAGTTTTAAGTGCAGCGTTGTATGGCTGATTTCGACTCTCATGCCATTAGACTTACATTCTATTGAAGTTCAATTCTATGCATCCCATTTTCTTCATTATGCTGGTAATGCATATATTATAGTGCCGTTACAAATCCCTTCGTTTATAATATTAATGTTTTAGGCTCGTCACAATGTTAGATGTTATGTAAATATTATGAGTCACATTGCTCTGGGCAGAATATGAATGTAGCGAATAGCTTCAATGACCTATTACGCAAAATATGTTGAAAATCTAGTCTAAAAGTTAAATTTTAATCAGGAGCCATTCTGAACTAATGTTACCATATTTGGTATTTTAATTTTATGAAAATGTGCTGGATCGTCAGATTTCTACCTGAATATTTATTTCGAACTGCAGATTTTATCGCGCTAGTATCCAATATAATAAATGATACACCTGTCGTAATATTTATTTAAAAAAAAAAATGTAAGAATTGGTTTTTCTTGACAGATGGTCCGTTACTGTTTAAACATTCTCTTTTCTTTTATTTAAAGTGTGTCATCCTCAGCAGTTCAATTTTTTTCATATTAATATTTATGAATTTGATTAAATAAAATAGATTATTTTTTCTATAAAATTATAAGCTTCATTTTTTAAGTAGGCTTAAGGATACACACGAAAAAAATATTAATTTCTGTTTCTCTCTTCCATTAGCATATTTTAATCATAATCAGGGGTCTGTCCAGACATTTTGTGAAAGGTCCGTTTTTCGTGAAATTGTGAAAAAATTACTCACATTCTTTCAACCAGGGTCCGCTTTTATGAATTTGTGCAAATAGGGTCCGGTTATTGCAAAAAACTTTTTCAAGGACTTTTTAAATTGTAAATAGATACAAGATTATGCTCGGCACTGTAAAATTATAATAAAAAAATTAAATTTTCAAAATAAACAGCAATTGCTGCTTCTAAATTAGAGATGCAACATTTGATATTTAGCCTATACTGCTGAATGCAGAATATTCATTTCGGACGAATAATGGAAGAATCGTCTGCCGAAGGCAAAACTTAATTCGTTTACATCCATCTTTCTTGTTTTCTGCCCTGGGAAGGGTTTATTCGATTAACAAAACAATAATGAAGATAAACAAATTTGTGAAGGGTCCAATTAAAAGAAAAATCATTTTGTGAAGGGTCCGTTTTTATGAAAAGATATTTTGTGAAGGGTCCGTTAACGGACCCAAATTTCCTCTAAACAGACCCCTGATAATGGATTATCGAATTTCTATTATAATAAAAGATATGGTTTCCAAGGCTACTTTATTAAATGTGAAAAGGAAGAAAAAAAGCATTCCCGCAAAAGTTCATTGTAGGCCGAAGAGGGGGAGGGAGATTAATATTCCATAATTTCGTGACCAACAGACCATGATGGTGGTAATGTGGTAAGCATTGCGCACCGACTACCTTTACTCCCCTAACGAGCTGGTATCCATCGGTCTGCAGCTGAGTGCGCTTCAAGGCGTCACCCTGAATCGAACGCCAGTACTTCACAATGACAGCTCTGTGCCTTAATTACTGAGATGGTGAACCATATCGGCAAGCAAACTGATTTTAGTTATGCCTAAATTATTTTTATAAATTTACTGCTTTTTTTTTTTTATTTGTAACTGTTACTCTGACGGAGATAAGACACAGGTGTACATTTTATCATAGCTGGCAACTGTTCCAATTTTTTAGCCTTGTTCCTAAAATACGATTTTAGGTCAATGTGTTCTGATTTTTCGGTATTCTAACGCCTTTTCACTCCTTATGCTGATTTTTTTTCCAACCCAGAGCAGGTCTAAAAGCTAGAAGCAGGGCATGCCATTTTTCCGCTTACGTTCGCGAATCAAAAACTTATAATTCTAATAAATTTTAAAACTTTCGCTAAATCCCGTTAAAAAGACATTTGCTTATGATTCTTCTGCCCATTTGATTATTTTGGTTTGGCAGATTTTCGCTATGGAATCTGTTAATATCGCGTTTCTTATTTCCGCAATTTTATTATCGATCATCGATTTTTTTTATTTACCTGCTTTAGAAGTTACGCGTTGTGATTTCTATTCACACAATTTAAAAATCCAATATTGCGATTCGTATTCACACGATCTGAAAATGATGATTCGCTATTTAATAATTCAATATCGCATGTCCGCAAATGAGAATTTTCTTGAATGAGTTAATATAAAAGTGTGATATTCTTCATTAGTAAGTAATTTAGTTGAAGATGCTTGCTCAAAAAATTATGTTAAATATGAAACATATATGGCTTATAAATTGATACCTTGATATCGATTTTTTGCGCAAATAATTTTCCGGATTTTTCACTTTCACAATTATCCCTGATTGGCTTATCATGCTTTGCGTTCCTATTTTTCTTTTTATCAAGTTATTTTTTTTTTAAATATTAAATCCAAAAAAAATTATTATTATTTTCTTCATTCATATTCAGGAAATTTCAGGGATGAAAAATAATTGTTTCGAAGTGCGCCGCGTTTAGAAGTTTTTACCTGTAACTCAGATTTCATGCTGTATTTCGTAATCATAAATTATTAAAAAGTTAATTATAAATAATATTTTTTTAACTTGCTTGGACCAGAATGAAAGCAAAATAATGAAAAAAGTATAAAAAAATATATTTAATAAAAATATTATGTCAAAAGGTTTTAAAAAAAAAAAATTCTAAATAAGGAGAGTAACTGGAGTAAATGATTTTTCTACAAATAACTATGAGATAACGAAAGTTTTAAAAATGTTTCTATTTCTTCTTAGATAATGTAAAAATACTGTTTCCAAAAATAAAATTTTGTACTAGGTATTAAATTATTATTTTTCAGAAATTTATTTTCCTCTCACACAGTCCATTAAATTTTATTACACAATTTTATTTTAATAAGTACAGAAATCTTAAACCTGTTGCCATTTTCTAATTACTTATTTCCCTCTTCCTATCTTCTAAATTAAAAATGTTTTTTTTTATTTATCTTATGATTTAAAAAAACAATCACAATTGGAAAATGTAATTAATTTTCAGAATGTTTTTTGGGGCGGCGGGTAGTAAATCCAGCCATTGTATACCTTCCTGACTTGTTTCAATTCTCGGAAACATTAATATATATTTTTATTTGGACTTGCCAATTGAGAAACTAAGTAAACTGAAGACATACGGCCGAATCCTTGTACTCCACCTTCTCTTGGTTACCATGGAGACCGATGTGATGCGTCATATGTGACGTCATACTATGAAATGTCTCCTCCTTTCATCTGCCTTGCTTTTCCATTTCTTAGTCATCTTTAAGCAACATATTTTTTTAAAATATAATTGACATAAAAAAGAATAAATGAATAAAAACGTATATCTTTTCTTTATATTAGAAACTTTTCGATACTCTGTTCAAACATTTTTTAAATCCTATAAACTTTATCTTATTAATTTGTAACATATTAAAACTTTATTTTAATTTTAATTTTTCTGATGCTTATTTGCTGAAATTAATTTTAATTTTAAATTGTACTAATATTTCTTTATAATTAATAATTGGTGAACGATTTTTTTTCTTCCATTTTCTTAGTTTGAAGAAATTTGTCAACTTGGAAAAATATTAAATTTTTTACTATCTCTTAATTTGATTTAGTAATTAAATGTTAAACATGCTTTTCTGTTTGTTAATAAATGAAATTTAGTGAACAAAAAATATTTTCTCTTAACTTTTTGTTTAATTTTTTTTCTTTAAATATAAAAATTAAGATGAGACCTATAGAACTGTTTCCAAAGGATTATTATTATTATTTTAAAAGCTATCAAACTAATCCTACTGGATTATTTTTCAAAATGTTTTCTAAGTGTTCCTGAAAAGTTTTCAAAACTATCAAATAATCAAGTTATTTTTCTTAAATTTTTTTTCCTCAGTGAATCGGATTAAAATCGATGGAAATATCGAGTCTGAGAATAGCAATGACTGTTTCAACCAAAAGTCATTTAAAATTTGCATAAGAGTCGTATTCCATTCATTTGAGCGTCTGCATAAAGACCACTATATCTTTGATATATATAAGCTTTAAATATAATCGATAAACAAAACTAAAAATCATAATAACATTAAGTATTGGTAAAATAATATATATATTTATATATATATACACACGCACAACTATTGAATGAATATGTCAAAAACTTGTGATGTTTTAAAATATGTAATCTGTAGTGTGGGACAATATCGGAATTTTAATACTACTTCAGGAAAAATCGATATTTTCTGATAAATCCATTAATTTTTGCATTATTAATTTACTTTATTTTTACATTGGTCAATATTTTTGTTCATCAATAAAGTATATCAAAGCTCTCTACAACATCGCGTTCGATAATACTTGACATTGTTTTTTTCGATATTTATCGCTGTTAAAAATTAACGCCATGCAACATTTGTTGTAACAGCGTTAACGTATACTGGGAAAATGATTTTTGAAATATTGTTATCGCTTTATTAAAAACATATCTATATTTTTTTATTCTTTATATTTCTTGATACATGATCATCTGTTGTAACAGTGTTCAAGTATATTTGGAAAAATAAGTTTTAAAATATTATCGCTACATTAAAAAAAATCTCTATTTCCTGATTTTTAATATAGGTCTATCTTTTTTATTTATATTAAAAAATTTCTCATATTTCTTGATATATCGCGCACCTTTAATTCTATGCGTTTTGATTAGATGTACATTAGATTTGAATTATATATTTCTGATTTAAACACACCTTTCTGAATTGAAACCTGATTCGCATGTTTAATTCCTTTTTAATAATCAAAGTTTGTTTAGGATTTCGTAAATTTCTGTGAAAGAAAAATGGTTGAAGTGTTAAAACTTATCGATTAGCCTTTTTCCTCCTCTGCAAAGCCGTTCTAAATGCTGTTAGATGATATTATCGTTTGTTTTCTTGCAAGCTTAGACCATTAACAGTCCATATTAAGTCTGGCGTTACATTTGCAGCCGCAGTTTCCGCTCATCATTAAGCGGTTACTTGCTGGATCCATTGATTTATCAAACATTCATATGAATCGATAATTACCA
The DNA here is from genome assembly GCF_982258835.1 of Parasteatoda tepidariorum. Taxonomy (NCBI): domain Eukaryota; kingdom Metazoa; phylum Arthropoda; class Arachnida; order Araneae; family Theridiidae; genus Parasteatoda; species Parasteatoda tepidariorum. The sequence continues at coordinate 98,291,918 of NC_141760.1, forward strand.
CGTTTCTCTTTCAAATATTTCAACATTCATGTGTCATTGGATCGGCTATTCATCAAAGGAGATCCCTTCCCTTGGCGGCTAAATTTAGAGTCCGTAATCTCTTTTATTGCATTTTGTAGTCGATAATTATGTTTTGAAATGCCAATGGTCCAATTCTTTCCGATTCTTTATCTTTACCGACTGTTATTTTTTTTAATAACTTTTAAATTTTTACTGATTAAAATGCAATTTAGCAATAAAGCCTGTAAACAGGAGATAACTGTAGTGACGTACCACTTAACTGCCGAATTTCGATTTTTTTTCCCCGCCTGATTTCTTTTATAAAACTTAATTAACAATTCTGTAATTGCATAAATTTGGTGTATTGGACTGGGAGACTCTCCACAAATTGTACAAAGTGATTGAAGCATTAAATGTGTTTTTGAAAGATTTGTTTTGGAATATCCAGGATTTACTGAATTTAATAATGAAATAAAGAGTTTCTGTCTTTATGTGTGTGCCATTCTTATAACTCTATAAATATTAGCACTAGCGTCGTGAAATTTCAACTGAGAGAAAGTGGTATTTTTAGCCCATAATCCGAAATTTCGGTTAAAAATTTCAATTAGATCGTTCGAGAGAGACTTCTGAAAAAGAATTTTTGATTGGTTTAGCATTAGCCAATGTAATGTTTTAATTTTAACTATAGGTGGTTTTATACATTTTTTTCAAATTGAAGGTAACATTATTGATGTTCACTTGTTTATAGTTCCTATTATTTAAAAAAAGGGGGAAAAAATCTTCAAAAATTTATTTCTCACTGTGTCAAATAAAATAAGTGATCAATGTGAACGTGGTAGCATGGCGCGAACTACGTCATCAAATTAGTATTTCTTAAGCAATATAAAACCTCGTGCTTATTTTGTTTATTGTTTTTAATTTTTTTTTATAAAGCTGAATGAATTAAAATCAACGATAATTGAAATAAAAAGAAATATATTATGCACTGAAAAGAAAAATTAATAGAGAAATGGTACTAATTTGTTTAAAACAGTGTTTCCCAAAGTGTGGTACGCGTACCCCCAGGGGTACGGGAACAGTTTAGTGGGGGTACGCGTTCTTATGCGAATTATCTTGCAACAAACGAAAATTTAAATTTTTTTTATTTAAAATCAAAAGCAACCATGAAAATTTGCAATAAGGTATTTTTCTTTTGGCTATTTTTGCAGAGTTATCAGTTAATAATTAGTGGTGTCAACAGCCAATTTTGATTTTTAACTTTTGTGCAATTTTTTTATAGTAAATGTTTGTAATAAATTCTACTTATTTAGATTATTCTTTAAAATATAGTTTTTATCACTCTAACACAGAATTTTTTACAATAATTTGAGAATTTTTTACCGAAAATTTTGTAACAAAAATGAAAAGTAAACATTTTTTTTAAAAATACATTAATTTTTCTAATAGTGGTACATAGAGTTACGAAAAATTTAGAAAGGGTACGCAAACGTCGTAAGTTTGGGAAACACTGGTTTAAAAGAACTTCTAAAATTTGCCATTCTATAATTGACGCCAATGATGCTTAATTAATTTTACTAATATACACTAAACGAAAATTATGTAGTAAAGAGCAAAACTGATAGAGAAATGGTAGTAGTTTGTTTAAGAAAAACATTAAAAAGCTGCATCGATTTTCGATATCTGGCCTAAAGAAAATAATGCTAGCAAAATAAATGGATTAAAAATTAATTCTGTTAATTAAACTAGATTTTTATAGCAATTATGAACGGTTTTAAATAATTGACTTTATACATTCTTTTTGTTAAAAGAGTTTCAATCTGTTTTTTCTCCACTGTTGAAGAAACTTGCCATCATTGATTGATTTAATACCAATAATCAATTTTACTATTAGATTCCTTGTATGAGAGAAAAACTCGAGTGTCCTTACTTATTGATTACACTTAACAGCTGCCTTCTTGAGAGAGAAGTCATCCACCAAATAATCTTAGTTAACTTTATAAATAGAAATTGTTGCATTCAATTTAAAGATCTCAAAATAGTTGGCTCTCCAAACATTGGTTTACTTTTGGCTCCTGACCCACAACTTCTTGTTCCTGACCTCATTGTAGAACAACAAGAGTATTTGCTTCACTTTTCATTATCAATTGTTTCTTTGCCTTTCAAGTTTGTTGGTGAGTGAGAAGATTGTCAGAATGCGAACTATCATTCTGTCGGTCCTCTGCCAGAGTTTGGAACGCACATTTCTGATAAAGGAATACCATGCATTTTTAGAAGTACGTGTTTTAACATGTTCTATGTTTTTGGCATGTTTGAAAACCTCCCATTTATTGGATTCCCATGTGAAAATTATTTAAAATTTCTTTTCAACTTCATTGATCTCACTCCTTTGTCGAATTGTAAATGTTTCCTGAATTGTGTGTCGTTTTAATTTAAAACTTTTAAGTTTCTGGAATAATTTTTCGAAAATTATGGAAAACGTCTCTATATCCGCATTGCATAAATTCATGTTTTTTCCCCCCTTAACGTTGTTAACTCTTTTAAATGGGAATTTAGAAATTTTTAAAGCGAAGCTGCTTTTTTTTTTTTTTTTTTTTTTTTTTTGTGTGTGTGTGCATTGTATGCTTCCGCGATGAATATAATTTTTGCACGTTTGTAAGGCCTGAATAAAAAATTGGAAAAATAAGTAAGACGTCCCTAAAAGACGTCCTCCTGGTAAAGGTTTTTTAACTATACAATTGTAGATTGATTGTTTTTTCAAGCTCAGCTGGGCGAAATAGTGGTAGTTTTACTTTACGTAAATTTAAAAATTTACTCAATTACATTTTTAAACGTATGTGACGATTTTATAAAAATTGAGGTTAAAAAAAGATGTAACTGCGAAATACATACTGCTGCCTATCAGGGAATACAAAATCCTATAGTTAAAACACAATAATAAGAATTTAGACTATCAAATGAAGAAAAAAAATTTTAAGGCTAGCAATGTCAGAACTATTTGACGACGTTGGATAAAATCGCAACAAAAACTATGAAAAAAATAACCCAAGTAAGAAAAACAGAAGAAACTTTTTAATAAAGAAATATCAAGCATTAAGTTAAAATATTAAACAGTTTATAACTAAAATCTTGTTTAAATAAAAGTATAAAAAAAATTTTTTTAAGGTTCATTCAAAGGTCTAAAGTAAAAGTTTTTTTGATAATTAAAGAGCTTTTAAAATATCATGTTGAAATATGCAGATGGAACGAAGCTTCAACCTGGCTGTATAACCAAATATTGAGCGAGCTGTGATTCGGCCTGTAACAATTTATGTTGTAAATATATCTTTTAAAATTATTATTTTGTAAAATATTGTCTTTTAAGTTATGACTTCTCAATCCGAGCTCCCTTATTGGATACATTATTTCTGCCTAATACTGTATACTTTTTTTTAAACTGAAATTTAAAATCAATAGGTAATAAAACTTTTCTCTGCACTAAATTTTAAATATATGTATTTGTTTTTTTGAAATTGAAAACAGTGAACGGATTTTTCTTGAGTACACAGTTCTAAATTTCAGTGTTCAGAAGCACAACAGCTATATGTTCTTTATTTTATCAAAAAGTTGTAAACTGTTTAAAAACTAAAAAGGGCTCAAATTGGACATAGTTAGGCATAAAAAAAAATTAAAATAGTATTTGGTATTAGAAATGAAACTTTACATTGAATTCAATGTTAACAATTCAAATTTCTCTGAGTCAATTATCAAATACTTAACATCTAAATTTTATGTTTCCGATGTACACATTTTTAAATTTAATCATTCAGACACACAACAGCTTCAAGTCCTCGAGTTTAGCTTAAAATTGTAAAAGAAAAAAAGAAAATAATAATAATAAATTCAGAAACAAAACAAAATTAAACTTGAAATATGGAATAATGAAGCAAGCCAACGCTTGAAAAGAAATTCCATCGATTTTATAATCACGTATAAGCGTTTTATTTAATGTAGATAGTTATAGGTATAATATTTATTATTATTATTTTTTTTAATGTCTGTCAGCAGCATGTAACCAATTTCATAGTCATTGATCAAGATTCTCATCATTATTAAAGAATTATCAAAAAATAAATGAAGTCGGAATTTTTATTATTTATTTTTTATAGACCAAGATATCAAGAGAGTATCCATTACTTGCGAATCCACACTAGATCTAAATATTTATTCTAGGTTAATAATTAACATACTATTAAATACTTTTTATGGTTATTACCATCTCAATGGTTAATTAGATATAATGGATTTCTTAAGTAACTTATGTAATAAGTAGTAAGTGCTTTAATTAATAAATTATAAGATACTTTTTAATTGCTTAAAATAAGTACTAAAAGGAATAGAGTACATTATAATTTTTATTATGCAAAGTGAACATTAATATAATGCTATGAAAATAAAGGGAAGGATATAAAGTTTTGATTACATTTGTTATTTTAAAGGTAAAGCCAAATTTTTGATTTATTTATTTAATAAAAATACTAAATAATGCCAACCCAGCAATTAAACTTATAGTTTTGAAAAATATTGGTAAAATTGTTATTATAAAATAGTATAATAAACCCTTGAATTGATTAGTAGAATATTTATGTACTTATTACAGTGTGGATTATCAAATATGACGATGTAATTTTAATTTTATAAAATAACGATTATAAAATGTATCGATGTTAGTTCAACAGTTTTAATAAGTGTTTAAAACAGTTCCTGAGTTTTTTGTGAAGATTTTAAGATTAAGTGAAACCTACTGAAGCAGTAAAATAAAGAAGAGTCGCATGGATCTAATTCAGTAGCCACTATCTGTAAAGCATTTCATCGCAATAATTTTTTCGCAAGTTAGCAATCATCCTTTCAAGATGATATATTATCTGATAATCTTTTTGTTTGTTTTCCTTTTCTTTTCCTTATTTTCACATTTAAAGCTGAGATTATATCTTATCTATCTCTTGCAAATTATAAATAAAAAAATTTTATACTCTGAAAATAGAACCAATTTTAAACATCTCAAAATAATAAGTGATTAAGAAAACCAACATAATCGTTTATTATCAAATCTGCAATTATGTTTATTGGTGTCTATCACTATATTAGTGACCAGTAGTTTTTCTTCTTTTTTTTCCCGCTACGTTTTTCTGATTTAATTGTGAGATTTAGTGCTTTCACGCAGTACTTTACATGATTGTTTTCCGCAGCGCTGTTACTGCAGGAAAATTTCGGTTCGCTACACATTATGCGTAGAACATATGCGTGGAAGTATCGTGTGACAATGCTAAATCTCACTGACTTAGAATATAATTCAGAACTATTTTTCAAATCTCAGATAGGAATATTATATTTATATGGTCGCAAACGTGATTCAGAAGACTATGAAACGAAGGCGCTAGTGTCCTTAGAAAAGCTGGCCAGGATCTTGAAGACAGCTGACCACAGCTTCGAAGTCTCAATTTATGGAACAAAAGAAGTTACGTTAACCTGTTTTTTTGTATCAAATTATTATTATTTGTGACTTGTCTCGCATTCTTTATTCTACCTTTGTGGCCATGTAGCGTGTCTGCATTGCGTTTGCGACCATATATTCCTGAATGATTCTTGTTTATTATGTTCCTGAACTGCAAATAGATTTTTGAACAATAGTTCTGAATCACTCTGTAAAAGCCATCATTTCACAATGGCTCCGGGCTTTCCAGTGAGGGGAACCAGGTTCGAATCACAGCCATGGCTGAGTGATACGAATTTTGGATTTGAATTTCCTTGCCGGCGAGCTAACCGGAGGAGGTTTTCGTGGTTTTTCTTCCCGTGTAACGCAAATTAGGTTTGCTTCCATCAAAATGTCCACGAATGCTAGTTTGACTCAATACTTTATCAAAAATTTCTCTTGTCCTCTTGGTTAGGTTCAAAATTCAAGGCTACATTGATAGTCGTTAACGCAGAGTTGGATCGGCCGTTATAAAATAAAATAGGTATAATAATCTCTTTCCTTGTTAAAAATCACTTAATATATGAAAGGCTAGTGTTAAATATTTGATCTAGAATTTCCGATAGCCATGTTTTTGATTGCTTTGTGAAGGTATATGGGTTTATCCTGTTCAGGTTGTTCAAAACACTGGTTCCGCGACCTTAATTATAATCTGTAGCAATTGCTTGGTTTTCTATTGATTACAATTTTAAGCTCTTTGTGAAATTCGAGCAGTAGTGAAGTAAAATGATTTTATTTATGGACCCCATTTAACTTAAAATCCAAAGTCACTTTTGTTGGAAAAATATTATATTTATTTATTCTAATTATTAGGCCTTATAATGATTAAATTTATTATAACAATTATTTCATCTCTGCAATAAAAGTAATAAATGCAAAACAGTTTATTTTTCTTTTATGCAAACCCACATAGTCGAATTCTTCTGGTACCATACAAAAGTGTTTATGTGTTAGGCTTTAAGTTAATTTTTAAAAATATTATTTATGTAGATGGTGTTTTATCTTCATCATTATTATTAGATTTTGTATAATTTGTCGTAAAGGCTGTTATTTTGTTCCCTTTCCAATTCATTTAGATCAAATTTACTGCATTTATTGAAGTTTGTTTTGTTGTATTATAGATGAAGTTCGATCCTAAAATATTAAATTGATAAATTTCTTCTTTTTTTTTCTCCCGAAGACTGCATTAGTTTTTAAAGAATTGCAAAGCATTTAAAATTTATATTTGTGTGCGTTAACTGTTTTCATGACAATCCTGAAACAACACAAAAGTGGAACTAATGTTGAATTTTATTTGCAATTATTATTTTTTTACTATTCTAAACTTCTTGTCGACCTATTGTTTTAGTAATGATATTCATGCTATTTAATTTCTTAGAAATGTTCAGTAAGTCAAGGCAATGTGTACAAAAGGCATATATACATATCAAATCGAGTTTTCTCCTGCTTACTTTGATTCTTTATTGTGATACTCTTTGTTTCTTTTTTTTTAACTACCATGCCCCTTGAAAAATGAGATAGGTTAATAAAAACGTTTCGATCAAAGGAACGTGACACCGACACGCGTTTTTCAAGAAATGAAGTTCTTTTTTCTGATAGATTTCTAATGAAAATCTATTAGAAAAAAGAACTCAGAATTCATCTCATCTTTTGCCGTGCTTTGTCCAAATCTACTCTTGTGTACCGCTACTGGGAGGCCAGGGGACTTAAAGATTCTTAGATTCCAAATCAGGGGTGGCCAAGCTCCTTGATAGTCGAGCCATTTTTCAAAATTTGAAATTTTTCACGAGCCGCAATTAAATACGTATTTAAAAGGTATGAAGAAAGGTATTAAAATTTTTTTTTTACATAAACTAAATTCATTGAGAACATATATAAGTAAAAGTACAAAATATGTGTATTGAATGTAAGTATTAAAAATTAAACACATTTATTTGACTTCTCTTGACAATTCTTTAAAATTTGGTGAATAATTGGTGTCAGCACTTCTCAGTAATTCTTTGACATGCTGGTTAGTTAATACTGATTGGTTTTTGGATTTCACGAATTTTAAAGTGGAATAAAATGATTCACATAAGTACGTTATTCCAAATATTGAAATAATTCTGCAATCAGCCTTTTTTAATTCAGGATACTTCGATTCTGGTACAAATTTCCGAAATTGGGTAATCGACGTCGACTTATATTTTAATTGTAGAGCTTGATCTTCTGGCATCTCTATTAATTCTAATTCTCCAGATTCTTTTGTGCCATAATTATATATTGGAAATGAAAAACTCACCTTGAATTGAACAACGTTGCACTTAGTCTTTCATATTTGTTCTCAGTAATTTAAAAGACATTTTGAAACACACACGGAACGATACTAATTTTTTTTTAAATATAATAGCACAAAAATTAAAAGGGAACTCGGGTACATTTATCGAGAGCCACAAATAATCCTTCAAAGAGCCGCATGTGGCTCGCTAGCCGCAGGTTGGCCACCTCTACTCTAGATGGTTGACCGTGTAAAGCTAAGTGCAAATGGCGCTAGGGATTAAAATTCATCTTTCGGGTTACTACTACTTCTGACTGATTTTTACGCCTAAGCTTGAAAAAACGCACCATTCAATATTTTTATACCCGTAGTGCTTACAATATAACGCTTTTTTTCAATCTAACTTTCAACGAAACAAACAATACATGAATTAGGAAGACTCCGCAGACTTGCTATGACGTTACTCAAAAAATAACGAATGGCGCTATTTTACACAAATATGGCCGAATAAGGGATAACACTCAAAACATGGTAAACCTTACACTTTATTTATGCTGTGATATTAATTTTCTTAAAAAAAATTTTAGGCTCTCGACCAGTTGGAATTTATAAATTGCTGATAACTCTTATGAATGGTGAAATTACGTCTAAATTGGATTTTAAAAAAATCACAATAATAAAAATACCTAGAATATTAGGCCTGTTCACACATCGCTTGTAAGCATAGCATAAGCGGAGGGATACACCGGAAGTTTTCTAAATTTCTTCCTGTTTTAGGAAGCTTGTTATTGTTTACATTAAGTCAACCATCCATCGATACAAGACTATTAATTATTTTAAAATATTTGATGAATGTATGAAATTTTTTCATCGTATCTTTCAATCAATACTAATCTTGGAATTGGGTATTTTGTCAGATCTTATCTTGAATTTATAGGTCTGGAGCGGCATCTATTCTAGTTCATAATTTGATTTTAATTTATGTCTAAACTGAAAATGAATGAGCTGAAATCTGATTTTCGTTCAAATTAAAATAAAAATTGGTGAAAATAATTCTTGAAAATGGTTATTAGCAAAACATACATCTTCATTGTTATTTTTATTTGATGCGGTACTGATGGTATTTCTCTAAATGCATTCATTATTCATTCAATATATTGTTGCTAGAAAATACGTTATTTTATTTTTCTTTCTACAAGAGTATTTTACTGAAAAAAATTTTTATAAAAATAATAGAAATATAAGTTAATAATGGCTAATTAATTATATTTAAATTTAGTGTCAAGTTACGAAAATCGTTACTGATTAAAAATATTCCTAATTCCCGTTACCCTTTTACGAAACCCTAAAATACAGCGGAAATACCATTTTGGGAACCGCAGCCCTATATAGTTCCTTATATTTATTGGTACAGTTGTCTTTTAATCTTAATATTTGTTTATAAAAGAAAATGTGAAGTAGGAAATTTTATTGTTTAAAAACCTTCGAATTATGGTTCTAGTTTTGTTTGTAACAAAGTTCGAGGAATAATTTTGCACAATAAATCGAAATAAAATAGAATAGGAATAAAAATATTACCTTAAAAATTAAATAAATTTTTTTTCTATAAATTGCTAATCTCTTAATGTCTAAATTTAAGAACAACTTTGAAATGCAGTTCGAGTGTGTATTGTTTTATAATAGTTATCATTCATTAAATGATGGATTTACCCTTACAATTTTTATTCGTTTTATCCTTATTATTTCGTTCAGTTATTGCAAAGATCATTATTGGGTTGAACTATAAGTGGCCAAGAAACATATTTCTAATTGGGAGTATGTATTTTTTTCTTATTATTATTAATGATATAGTAGGATTAAGCCGGTGTTATCAATTTTCTGTTTGAGAACTACATACAGTGAGTTACAAAATTATAAGACCAACCCAAATATCACTCATTTTTATGGTACACTGTTTAAAATCATTAATTTTAAAATATTGCAGCAATTGAAATTAATTTTATTTTAGGAAATAAGTAAAAAAGTGGAAAGAATTAATTTAGTTACACACAGCTGACGAAAAGTGGGTGTTGCATAAGACCACCTATTTCTTTTTTTAAAATTGTTTTTGAGTTTTCCAAATCGTTTTTATTTTCTCTTTGGAAATCGTATGTAAAGTGTAACTTTGCATTGCAAAAAGCGCGAACGATAATATTATAAGGAAAATTAGAATTATATTTATTTGTTTTTTTAAAAAAAATTCGAAAAATTTGGTTTTTTAGAGGCTCTGGAAAGTCGGAACGTGAAATAAGTAGGTTAATTAAACGTTCCGAAACTGTTGCTCGTAATGTTTAAACCAAAAGAGGTTTTTATGGAAAATATATAAGATCTGGTAGGAAGCAAAAATTATCAGCTCGGAAAAATAGATACATTTTCAAACTTGCAACGAAACTGAACTTACTCGCAAGATAACTCAGCAAACAAGTGGAACGATCCCATACAACTATCTGGCGCACTTACAGATCAAATTCGAATGCTGTTCTTCGAA